>NC_074665.1:64233104-64569354 GCF_029448725.1 Salvelinus fontinalis | reverse complement strand
TTGACAAAAAGTGATTCATCCACATTGATCCGGAAAGACAATGACCAAGCTTAGTTCGTTTTATTTTACTTACACTATTGCCAGGATTAGCATCGCTGCTAGTGAAACAATGGGAGTGGTAGGATCTAGCTGACAGGATGCTTCAAAAAGCATTCTCAAATCCTCAAAATGACTTCAAACCAAATGTTATAGCCACCCAAATAACATAACTAGTTGCACATATAGACTATTGGAGGATATTATAGGAATTCTGGTATTTAGGCTATATAACATTTCCTGTGGTATGGCCTACCTATTTTTCTGAGAATACACACCAATATGTGTAGGCCTACATTTAGAGTGTAGCTGGTTTCTGTATTACAGTTCTAACAAGTATTAATACCACTGACATACCTTTATGAGCTGTTTTGACTGCAACTAAGCATGCAAGGTCTTTTTTTATTATCGTGTTGAGGGTTGAGGGGGATCTATCAGGAATTTTGACCAGATAAGCAGATCACCTGCAGTGATGGAGCACCTTATGTAGGCATACTCGCCCTTTCCTTTCCTTTCCTATATATCTGTTTAGAAGTGTAATTTAATATTATGTCTCCAGAGAAACCTGGAATCAAATAAATACTTTTTTTTAGATTTACGCTAAACTTCCACAGAGCTGCATTATTTTCCAGAGAACACATAGAGCCCCGAGTTGATTATCCCTTTTATACCATGGCTATAATTGAACACATTTGGCACTAGAAATGTGTTAATTTGCAGATAGAAATGTGTCCAACATCCACTGAGTATCTAGCAAGTTTACTAGATAGCTACAGTAGTTGCCTTGGTAACCAAACAAACAGACTTGTGAAAATCCAATTTAACAATGCCAATAATGTTTTCAATTCGACTTTGGCTTTCAAAAGCAGCTCAAACATAGAACATGTAAGAATGAACTATAGCCATTGAATTCTACCATTCTGATATACCATGCGTTATTTAAGCAATAAATAAGGCATGTTTTGTCATACCTGAAAGCCATGTTATATTAGACCGTATACCATGGGTATGACAAAATGTTTAGTTTTACTGCTCTAATTACTTGGTAACCAGTTTATAATAGCAATAAGGCACCTCGGGGGTTTGTGATATATGGCCAATATACCACGGCTAAGGGCTGTGTCCAGGCACTCCGCATATACCACAAACCCCGGAGGATTTTTTCCCCCTTTAATGTGCGGGACTGTGCGACTGCAATCTGCAGTGCTCGTAACACCATTAGCAAGGTGCCTTATTGCTTAATTATAAACTGGGTGGTTCGAGCGATGAATGCTGATTGGCTGACAGCTGTGGTATATCAGACCGTATACCATGGGTATGACAAAGGATGTATTTGTATTGCTCTAATTAGGTTGGTAACCAGTTTATAATAGCAATAAGGCACCTTGGGGCTTTGTGGTATATGGTCAATATACCATGGCTAAGGGCTGTATCCAGGCACTCCGCGTTGCGTTGTGTGAAGAACAGCCCTTAGCCGTGTTATATGGGCCATATACCACAGCCCTTCGTGCCTTATTGCTTAAATATATCACGGCTGTCAGCCAATCAATCAGCATTCAGGGTTCCAACCACATAGTTCATAAAGGGAAATAATGCACGGCCTAGAATGCCCTTCAAGCCAATCAGAAACAAGTATTCAACAATGCCATGGTATAAACACCGATACTTCTCTCTATGTAGATTCAGAGTGTAGGCTGAATTCTGTATTGCAGTTCTATCAAGTATACACACCATTGGCAGAGTTTTTATACTATTGGCAGATTTTTTTTATGCACAAAACTACACAGTCATATGATACGTGGTATAGAAAAGTAAGGTGCAATCTTAGGCGAGTACACGGAGTGCTATATTTTGGCAAACTGTCTATCTGGTCAAAATCTCTTATGCAGGTCCTCCTCCACCCTCTGGTGGTACGGATCATTTGTAATTAGCAGAGAAATGATCTCCAGAGAAACCTAGATTCAAATAAAGGTCCTATATATCACATTTGTAGGCTCGGTCAAAATTACGATAAGTCAATAATGACTTATTTATTACCCACCTTTGGGCTATGTTACAAAAATATGCCTCTGGGGTCAAAATACCCCAGTCGGTAGTATGAGGGTTAACAGACATAAACAACACTAACTCGACAAAACTTGATAGAAGGACATCAAAAATAGTATAATAATGCCTAAAAACAGCACAATATAGAAAGGAACGAGCCCAGGCTCTGTCGCAGGCGGCCGCGACCGTGAGGTCCATAGGGCGACGCACAATTGGCCTAGCGTCGTCCGGGTTATGGAGGGTTTGGCCGGTAGAGATATCCTTGTCTCATCGTGCACTAGCGACTCCTGTGGCGGGCCGGGCGCAGTGCACGCTGACCAGGTCGCTAGGTGTATGGTGTTTCCTCCGACACATTGGTGCGGCTGGCTTCCTGGTTGGATGCGCGCTGTGTTAAGAAGCAGTGCGGCTTGGTTGGGTTGTGTTTCGGAGGACGCATGGCTCTCGACCTTCATCTCTCCGGAGCCCGTATGGGAGTTGTAGCGATGAGACAAGACAGTAACTACTATACTACTATATACAATTGGATACCAGGAAATTGGGGGGAAAAAGGGGGGTAAAATATATATGTAAATATATATATATATATATATAGAAAGGAGGAATAGTTTTTGCCCTGGCCTATGCAAATAATATTTGTGTCACTATTATGCTAGGTCTATTTGATTATTCAAATAATAATATGGATTGGTAGCATGGTGAAGTACAGAGACATAAACCTAAAACCATTCATTAGAAAGTCACCGCCTTTACAGTCAAAGCATGTCTCCTCGGATCCTGATGTCAGTGGTGGTGAGATAATCTCATGATGGATTAGAAATAGGCCTATCTATAGCAACCATGTCTGACTGCCTTGTGCTATGGAACACATGCGGTCAGTCAGCGGTCAGTCAGCGCTCATTTAGGCAACAAGCGCTCACAGTCTCACTTCAGTTTCACGTCAGAATTAGACATTAATCCAAATGTCAAATTTCATGGGTGACCTGCCTGCATTTATGCCTGGGGAAAGGCAAAGCCTCGACATTATCTCTGCCAAACAGTTCACAAATATTATTTCAAACATTATTTTGCCATGGCTTTTAAAAATCAAGCACATTCGTAGAATATAAGGTACTGAGCAAAAAAATATAAACGCAACATGCAACAATTTCCACGATTTTACTGAGTTACAGTTCATATAAGGAAATCAGTGAATTCAAATAAATTCATTAGGCCCTAATTTATGGATTTCACATGACTGGGCAGGGACGCAGCCATGAATGGGCCTGGGAGGGCATAGACCACCCAATTGGGAGACTGGCCCACTCACTGGGGGGCAAGAACCAGCCAATCAGAATGAGTTTCTCCCAAATAAGGGCTTTATTACAGACAGAAATACTGCTCAGTTTCATCAGCTGACCGGGTGGCTGGTCTCAGATGATCCCACAGGTGAAGTAGTCGGATGTGGAGGTCCTAGGCTAGCGTGGTTACATGCAGTTGTGAGGCCGGTTGGACGTACTGCCAAATTCTCTAATACGACATTGGAGGCGGCTTATGGTAGAGAAATGGAAGTGGATATTCCTGCAGTCAGCATGACAATTGCACGCTCCCTCAAACCTCGAGACATCTATGGCATTGAGTTGTGTGACAAAACTGCACATTTTAGAGTGGCCTTTTATTGTTCCCAGTACAAGGCACACATGTGTAATGATCATGCTGTTTAAACAGATTATTGATATGCCACACTTTCAAGTGGATGGATTGATATGCCTCACCTGTCAAGTGGATGGATTATCTTGGCAAAGCAGACACTTCACATGTTGCGTTTATATTTTTGTTCAGTAGAATCGTAAATGGTTCTTTGGCTGTCTAAATAGAACTCTTTGAAGAACTATTTTGGGTTCCATGTAGAACACTTTCAACAGAGGATCCTACATGGAACCCAAAAGTGTTCTACCTGGAATCCAAAAAGAAGAACCCTTTTGTAACCTTTTTTTTCTAAGAGTGTAGCCCATTACTATTGTAAATAAACCAACGGGAGTAAACCTTTGGTTCACCCGGTCATGTTTTGCGAGTCAATAAATTCCACCTAAATACATGTGTAAATTATCTGTGTCCCTAGGCTAAAATAGCCATAAACAAAGTCTGTTTCAGATTGCTCCACATTTTCATTGCGGTGTAACCACATATTTAGCCAATACAAGCAACGCAAACCATAATGGATGACTTTGTTTTGAAAAACACAAGTGCACGAATTGTGTTTATAGCCCTCTCCCTACACTCCCTCTCTCTCTCTCTACTCCCCCTCTCCCTCCTCGTCCTCTCTTCCCCTCTTCCCGCTCTCCATCTCTCAAATTGTCCGTTTTAAAGACATCCATCTTAAGAAGCCGGGGTAGACGCTCCTCCAATCTAAACAGCACTCTGCTGATGGCAAGCGGATGAGATTATGTATTGTCTTTCTCTCCCCCTTTCTTTCTCTCTGCACGGTTTAGGCGATACCGGGGCTTTTGTCCCTGGCGCCTGTCCTGGGCCACTGTAGACAGGCGACTTGAGGAGAGTAGAGGTGTAACATTACAACATCTCTGATTTTCCCTCTGGATTTGCGATAAAGTTTGCTTGCAGACGGTGATTCATATATCTGAAAATAAATATATTAAATATATTTCATACAACAGGCTATCCCTCAGCTGTGTGTGTGTGTGTGTGTGTGTGTGTGTGTGTGTGTGTGTGTGTGTGTGTGTGTGTGTGTGTGTGTGTGTGTGTGTGTGTGTGTGTGTGTGTGTGTGTGTGTGTGTGTGTGTGTGTGTGTGTGTGTGTGTGTGTGTGTGTGTGTGTGTTCGTTCCACTATTGAATCATCGTCCATGCTTGCTTCTCATTTTGAAATGTTGATCAGTGTTGTATAGTTTAGACCCCTTTCATGCATCTGTCTTCCTTGGACTAAAACATATATGGACTAAAGGAGAGGGGCAAGGCATTCAGAAAAGTAAATCATATTGCAAAGTTATAAAACATGTCAACAGAAATAGTCGCAGTGCAAGACGCGCAGTGTGCTCTGTTTTCTGTCTGTCCTCGGCGAGAGGAGCCAGTAGACACAGTGGATAGTCCTAGAGTGAGAAACTGGCAGGTCTGGATCCTGTCCACATACACATTATTCTCACCCTATTTCTCTTTGCTTTGTGAAACAATCTGTTAAATGAGTCTGCAGCTACGTAATGCGTGGCGTGTTTTACTTTTAGTTGTAAACCAATCAACTAGGCAAAAAACATGTATTCGAAACAAATATTAAAGCCTTCAATATTCAGAACAAATCTGACTATTTAGAGTTATTCGATGGCTGTAGACCACTTGTACGTGGCCACATTATATAGGATAGCTGCATCAAAATTGGTAAGTGAAATTGTTCCAATTTAGATTAGCCAATAAGGCCTTCAGGGCTTTCCTATATGTTTGACTTCATCATTTCGAACGATAAGTGAATTATTCACACAAGCATGTGAGGACAGACTAACAAATAATAGCTTAAGTAAATGCCTATAATTGTAGTCCTAATATTATTATAAATCATTAGACCTATGCCAATTATTATAGTTTGGATATTGTTTCAATGTCGCCTAATATATATAAAAGCTATGTGCTATGTTTTATCATATTTTCAACACAATTCTAAGACAGAAATATCGATATGCAATGTAAACGAAAATGTGTGTGAGTGAATATGACAATGTTGTATTTTTTTTTTCAAGGATTCCCTTGTAAATTTTTGTTCGTTCGTTCGTTTAATAAATGTATGGGGGAAATGTATTAGTTTTTTGTATTTTTATGTGTTGTTGTTATTTTATACTCTTATATACTCTTACCAAATACTAGGTACGCCTATATCCATTGTATTTAGTTATTGACCGGTAAAAAAAAAAATACTTCACACACTAGAAATATACAAATACACTTGTAAATGTCTGTAGAAGTAAGTGTTTAAGTTACAAATGTATACTGTATAATGTAGCCTATCAATTAGTAATACAGTAAAGCAATCGTTAGCGCCCCCCCCCCCCCCCCCCCCCCATTATCTTATCCGCGGTTTGTGGAAACAGGAAAATAAGATAATATCTAAGTGTGTGTGATGATAGGGAGAGTAGCCTAGAGAGAGAGAGAGAGAGAGGGTGCTTAAATCGGAAACTACACAGATAATGTGTCATTAATATCAGTATTCCTCTCTATGCTGCTTATCAGCATGTTTTCTTAGCCTATTAAACCAGCCAAAAAGAAACAGTCTCATCCGTGCAGGCCTCCACGCACACTGACTCAATCTCTCACTCTACCTGCAAGACACGTGCTTTTTCTTCTTCCATTTGTATAATGAGGAAGGCTACAACTATGTTGAGTTCATTATAGTTTCAGTTGGTTACTACTCCATTTTTACACTCTTCAATGTGAGCTAAGCTATATGCAAACCATAAACGGATATATGATGAAAACCGGTCTCCTACCTGTACAGAAACTGCATGCAGACGCTCTGAGGGCTGATACCACATTCAAATTATTCTAGCCTAGGCCTACTTCTTTTTAAATTTCCCATTGAAATAAAGACGTGTTCATTTCATGTAACATAATACAACATTTCAATAGTTGTTACTTGGTAATCTTCTCAACTCTAAATACATGGAAGAGCTTGCGCCCTCTCTCCATGCAGTCACCCATCCCATTATCTCGTGACGTCACATGGAGGAAAAGAAGCGTCCGCCTTGAGTCCTCCAACAAAACAGAAACTGCATCTCACCAAATCCCCCAACAAGCTAAACAGACACGGTAGGCGAGACAGAGAGCGCAGGGCAGAGAGACGAGAGCTGTCACTTCACGAAACAAACCAGTCCTCTTTTGCATAACTCCATGAACAAACAACAAGCAAGGCTCAGCAATCATTCAGGCTACTGTAGAGGTTTTCTTTTTCCTTCTTCAAAGAGACGAATAGACCCCCTTTTGGATCCGTTTACTCTTAAAAACCGTCTATCCAAACAAACACCTGCTTGAGGAGTTCTTTATGCTCGGATGAGCCACTTCACCAAGGGACTATAATTCCTACTTCATGTGAACGAATAGGTGCCGATGATAATAATGCTTCCTAGCCCTGTTATTTCTGCCTCCACCACGCCGTTCTCAGTCAAGGACATACTGAAGCTGGAGCTTCAGCAGCAGTCTCAGCAGCAGCGGCTAGCCTCACACCTTGGGCCGCCCCACGAGTGCTCTCACCCGGTGTCGCAGCAGCACCGCTTCGCCCTCCAGTCGCCCCCGTCTTGTATGCTGGCTGGCAGAGACAGGGACAGTCCCAGCCCCGGGCTCTTGGAGAGAGAGGCGAGGATGTCCTACCTGGGTAGTCTGACCGTGCAGGAGCGGCTGATGGAGACGGGTCTTGCCGGGGAGATATTCACTTCCCCGGGGCTACAGGGACACTCAGCCGACACCAGCCTGGAAGTTGAGCAGGAGGACATAGACACCAGTAAGTCGGTGATTGATTACCAGCATACATGGTATCCTCCATTTGATTTTAAAAGAAAGTATTATATTCTATTATTCTAGCTCTATTATGATTGCAGTATTATAGATTATCAAGCTCATTTATTAAATCCAAGTATATGATAATCCACCCATATATATATATATTTTCTTCTTCTCCATTTAACTAGAGACAACTTCAGTTTAACGATTACAATATTAGCGCCTTTTATAGAAAGCGATATCTTTATTTGATTGGTCATCTACATAGAGGGTTCACCTGTAAATACATAGGTTTGGAGAAGAGAATGCTCCAAACGACAGCATTTTGACAAATTGTGCATGGCTGAATCGCCATATAAAAAAATATGAGCAATCCAACATCCTTCGTTTTCAGAAATAATTTAAAGAGCCATGTTGTTTTTCAGATAAATGTACCTACTGCACTGAAATTAACATTTAGATAACACAGAAATGTTGTTCCACGCAATATATTTCCTTTTTAGAAATTACAAGTAATATTGGGCCAAATGCTTTAATTAGGCCTATACGTTGCATATACCCTAATTATTTAATGCATTTACTCTTTAGGTTGATGTCAGCATTAGTGGGACTTCAAGTGTATTGGGACATTTGTGTTTGAGGGAACTGTACTATGGTAATTTTGTAACCCATTCACAACAAATGTCATTGGGTTTTTGCTAAATGCTTTTGTTCAGTGTGATTTCATTGTAATGTGTGTGGTCAGGTTTCTTAGACAGGGTGACCCGTTGAACGCATGAAGAACCTTTTAGCTAGAATGATAAGGCTGTCGTTCTGTCAATTATAATTCAACAATCTAGCTTTTTAATAACCATTCATGGAAACAGATTCGCAGGAAGTAGGAGTGCTGGGGTGCTGCAGCACCCCCTGAGAAACAGCATTAGATGACAGTGGAAGGCATTAGAGGGAAATTAAAGAAAGGAAACACAATTATGTACGAAGGGGAGGATAGAAAAGAGGCTCACTTTATGAAAGGGGACAGAATTTGGGGATAGTAAAGGTGTGTCAGGATCCGGTAAAAAATGTTCAGACTTCTTTAGTTAGATTTTCACCAAGAGCTTGGAATGTCCCCAAATCAATGTTCTAAGGGCATGGAAAGGGTTCAATAAAATGTTATTGTATAAAAACAGAGCGTATGTTATCTACAAGCCTGTACAAGGCTTATTGGTGAGTTCATAACAAGTGTGAGGTGAAGTGGAACACTAATGGATTTCTAATGAGAAAATAGGATCCCAGTTCATATTTTTCTAAAGTGTCCCACCAACACTGAAAGCCACGCTTTAGCAAAAGTGGGGGTCTGAGGTTGTTTTGGGTTTTTTAGCATCCCCGGAATAATAAATGATCAAGTTGTTTCATCATAAAATTGTAGATAAGACCTTAATTCCTTAAAATAAACATCACCTGAGTATGGGTAGACTGATTTTGATTGTCTACATAGTGTTCTACCAAAAAGTGTCCGACTTTTGCATATATCACCCTATTTAAACCAGGGGTGGGAAAGTGGTGGCACAGGGCCGTTTTGCAGGCCTACAGATAACCCCCCCCCCCCCAAAAAACGGGTGATATTTCAAAATTTGGTTGTGCATCAGCAGTTTTACTCTTGTTATATCAGTCACTGACAGTCACTCAGCCCATGCCAGCTAACATATTTTAGATTGGTAAATTAGTGTATCCAGCTATCATGGTTGAATTACAAACCCGGGGCCCCCATTGATTTTGTTAGCCACTCTCACTCAGATATCAAATTAAAAACTGAAAACATTTATCTCCATCCTAACTACATTTAACCCTAGGCAAAAGGCTAGGGCCGGCTCTGACTACATGTGTGGCGGGTATGGATGTGAGTATGCAGACCCGCGAGCCACTGCCGCTATTCATGATGAGTTCAGATTTCTTGTGGCCCCCACCCCCATCAAAGTTTCCATTAAAATGAATACATATATTTGAAGTAAAACCGGTTTCAAGCCACAGACTACACTAAAACAACAATATTTGAACAACAAATCATAGGAAAGCCTATCTGATTTAATTTTCTCTGATAGGCTAAATTTGTATTTGTGTCATTGATTATAAAAGACTCGAGATTAATTTTGAAAAACATCAGTAGCCTAACTATGGACCTTCAGGATTAGAATAGCTATTTTGTATAGAATGAAAGAATTGACGAATCTGTCGTCAAAAATGACTAAAACCTCTCTCCCCTCTCTTTCTGGAGAATCTTATGGCCTAATAGGAGTGAGGGACTGCGAGGAGTCCACGCAGGTGCACTCGGACTTGGAGAAACCCCCAAAACAGCAAAGGGCCCGGCGGAAACCACGGGTACTCTTTTCCCAGGTGCAGGTGTTCGAGCTCGAGCGACGCTTCAAGCAGCAGCGTTACCTATCCGCCCCGGAGAGGGAACACCTGGCCAACACTCTGAAACTGACCTCCACACAGGTCAAAATATGGTTCCAGAACAGGAGGTATAAGTGTAAACGGCAGCGGCAGGACAAGAACCTAGAGATGGCCGGACATCCACACCATCCTCCCCCGCCTAGGAGAGTGGCAGTCCCGGTGCTGGTGCGTGATGGGAAGCCCTGCCTGGGTGGATCTCAGAACTATAATACATCCTACACTGTTGGAGCGGCCAGCCCCTATAGTTATAATGGCTACCCGGCTTACAATAACCCGGTGTATACTAACACTTACTCATGCACGTACTCTAGCCTGCCTGCTCTAGCGCCCAACACTACTGCTAACGCCTTTATGAATATGGGTCTTGGGAACCTGGGCGTGTCGCAATCTCAGGCCCAAACACCACAGGGAACAGCCTGCCAAGGAACTCTGCAGGGCATTCGGGCCTGGTAGCTGAATGTGTTGATCTTCAGTTGAATAACATTTACTTTGTTGATCAAGAGTTGATGAGTTGATAACTACCCTACAGTATTTTGGGATAAGTAAAAACCTTTATGTGTCCCATGCAGCACAATAAGGATATATCGTTGAAAGTCGTCATATTGAGACACATTTTGTACAAAGAGATTAGATGTTTCATCATCAACGGCAAAAACGTGTTTTTAAAAGTTGGACTATTCCAAAGTCACTGTTGGATATAGATATATACTGTGACAGCATTGTAAACTGCCTAAATCCCCTTGCGCAATTTGGGATAAACTACTGGGTGCTTATCCCTCAGGATGTGAATGGCCTATGCTGGCAAACATTAGCAATGATTATATCTGAGCTCTTTACTTAAAAAATATGACTTTACATGTAGCCTACTACAAATGGCAAAGGGGTCCTTACCAGTGAAAACATTCAACATCATATCAGAACATCCCTAAATAAAAGATCGAAAATGCAAGAGGATTTTTTTTTCTGCAGACTTTTTTTTGTTAATTTGAGATGTATCCTTGTGCACCTGAACAATGCCTGCTGAGTATGTTTTGTTGCTGAGGAAAATAAGCATTTAATGAAAAATAAAGTGAAACATTTTGGTATCAAAATGAAGGCATATGTTGATTATATTTTCAGAGGGAAAATGCAATTGTGGTATCTTTTGCACTCTCCATCGTAGTTTCGAAAATAGTTTCGAATGCGGCTGATGTGTGTGTGTGTGTGTGTGTGTGTGTGTGTGTGTGTGTGTGTGTGTGTGTGTGAGATAATGTGATTTTACACCTTATTGAAACTTTAGGTGTCTGGTCAAGTTCCTTCAATCCCATTTAGAAAAGGTGTGTTGTGTTTCTACATAAACACATAAATATGTGCGCACAAATTTCGGATTTATTCATGGCGTTTTTAAAATGCTTTGATTGACAGTGGTTTTTAAAATGCTTTGATTGACAGTGGTTGAAACCGTAGGCCTAGCATACTTTCTGATACTATATGTTCTGTTGGCCTTTGAGAAGCGCGCTCTGGTTTTGTACACGTTCTCCAGAAGCGCCCCGCACTTCAGGGGTCTCTGTTTTGCATTCAGTTCCCACATTCTTTTTCAGGCCGTCGCTTATGCTGATTATTTGTAATCTAAGGATACAACTAAACTTAAGAAAATATCACCAAAAATACATAACGATTAGAGCAAATGAATTGTCTTCATGTTATGCTATGTTAGGCTATACCAAAAATAAATGTTTGAGATATGGCTCCAGCATACTTTTCGCCATGGAAGGCCGTTTTCCAGCCGTCGCTTTGGAAGAGCTGAAGAGAGAGGCAAATATAGCAGAGTAGGCCAGAAACACAGACAGACACAGACAAGAGCCAGAACTCAGACAGAATGGAAAATGGAGAATTTAGGCTAGAGAGACATTATCCAGACAATGCGCTGTAGTGGTCTGATCGCGCACCCATGGAGGGCCCACAAAGACACTCTAGACCTAGGCTAGCATACTATGCTGAAGTGATCTCTTATTAATGGCCTAGTATAGAGCCCCACAGTGGAGGTATCTTAATACCCATAAAACCTAGCGGTCAAACAGGGAAATGGTTCCTGTCGTTTTTCCACCATTCATTTTCCCCATAGGGGTTTTTAGAAACACTTCTAATAAGGGCTGTGTTTCGTGTAGGCTTACCATGGCATGACGATTTGTTAACCATGTACATCTCTCTCGGACAAGGTGACTTTTATCAACATAGTCGGCTCTATTTACGCTCAGATTTGAAAATGCTAGTTAGTATTAAATTAGAAACTATGTAAGACTACAAATCCCTGCAAGCTCCTGCACATTATTTCTAGCGGACACCTTTGCTAACAGGTATTGTGTCAATTTAAAACTTGATCAAGACAGTTCACAGAATTGTAGATCTAAAGACATTTAGCCAATTTATTCATTACTACATTTAGCTAACATTAGATAGTTAATCCAGAGATTCTTAACTTTGCCTCAATTCGGCAGTCTCGTCCAGATCATCATGGCATTTGTAGTTCTTTATGATAGCCACATTAGCAGCTAATTAGCATTTTTTTTTGGGGGGGGGGGGTAAATACAGGCATATATAAAGAGATTTGCCCTGTTATCAAACTTCCCGTCAGGGTAAGTCTACACGAAACACAGCCCTTATTAAGTGTTTCTAAAAACCCCTTGGGAAAAAAATAAATGCTGGTTTAATGGGTTCACATTCAAAAAGATAAAGCTTACTTCATTATTTAATTTTTTTAATTATTTTCACTGCATCAAGGATAGCCTACACAGACGTTTCGGCTTTACAGCCTTCTTCAGTGTGTAGGTACAATATTCTTTGAATTCAAAACAGCATTTGTAGAGAACAATCGATGAGCAGCAGGTGCTTCTAATTAGGGTTGTCACTCATCTGCAAAACAGGGATGTGGCTTTTTTGGTCTACCTGTACACAAATGAGTCACAAAGAAATACATAATTACAGTATATGGCATGGGAGCGGGCACCAAGGGCAACTCACGAATCAACCATCCCAGGTGTCCGCTCACCTGAATACGTCATATCAATTCATTAGATATCTCACCACAAAGGACATCAAGCACAGCCATTCATACATTTGTGGGGCCAGCTCATAAACAATATGCAAAGTCTGATATGGAGAGTGTTATTGTATAACAGCCTAAATGTGGCTTATAGGAAGGAGGTGAAATCTAATTCTTAATTTAAACCATGTGGAGACAAGCTCTCACAGTTTCACTGCAGAATTAGACGTTCATCCACGTTCTACAAACGTAAAATGTCGAAGTTGCTCCAAACGTCAAATGTCGATGTCCTTTTGTTTCTCCTACTGCTCAATATTATTCCATTCATCCAAATGTCAAATTTCGAAGTCCAAGGTTAAGTTAAGGAACTCGCTCATTGCAAATGGTTAAGGTAAGGGTTAAGGTTTGGGATAGGGTTAAAGCCAAAATTTAAAAAACTGTGTCCACGACTGGGATCGAACACACAACATTCTGATCCAGGGTCATGGGGCTACACATGGGATGACTCCTGTTGCCTCTATTGGCCGGTTTTGAAGGCATTTCCCTCAGGACATCATAGATTATCCTAATTTCGATGTCAGTCTTGAACAATCTGGCTGGTCTAGGAATGGAATGAGTGGGGAGGGGAAAACTGAAAGCTACCTGTTATTAGCAGAGAGGTTTGGAACTCTTTTTCTTATTGGTCTATTAATGAATTTACCGACTGCCAAAACTCCCTCCCACCAAAACAAGCTGACATTTCAGGCGGTCTTTCAAACACCTCTTACACTAAAAAAGGCATTATCATAATTTTCACAATTTCACAGTACTATTCCAACCTCATAGTGTGGAAATATATGACTGCACCAGGCCTTTAACCTGTGAAACTGAAATTAGACTAATTTGCCTTAATTCGATTTGTCATTGGATGAAGGCCTAAACCAATCAGAAACACTGATTACATAGTTGGGTTGCCACTTTTTCCACTACTTTTGCCTTTGAGGAAATGTCACTGTGTTCTAACGGTAACTTCCATCTAACTTCCCACCTATAAAATGTGAAACATCCAACTGGGCACACCCTGGTTGAATCAAGGTTATTTCAACGAAATTACGTTGAACTGACGTGGATAAGACATCGAATTGATGTCTGTGCCCAGTGGGATGGTCTTCCGTCACAGTCCCGAAATAAAGGATAATGTTCAATGGGACGAGAGAGTGGCATAGTTTGGGTTTACAAAGGAGGAATTCATATAACTTTGATCTCCAGGTCTCCATATCACTGCCGCTCATTAGAGACAGCTAACCGTTTTAAACAAACGACCTGCCTCTCTATATAGGCCTACACAGGACTGATCCGATACGAAGACGCCATTAATGGGGATGAATAGAAACGTAAACAGTGTTCGTCTCCAGTGATAGGCCGCTTCCCCTGGCTACTGCACTGCCGGTAGAGGATACCTGTGTCAGGGTAAGTGGCAGAGAGACGCAAAAGTAAATAGAGATGGCGACAGGAGGGCGATGCCTGAGGACGCGGTGTGTGTATGTGTGTCACAGCGTGTGTGCGTGCACGTGTGTGTGTGCGGAGAGAGTAAGTGCCACAGCCGTGATTTCTATCTGTTGCTGTCAAAGATTGCAGCTCATCCAAAAGGCGCACGGCGTTAACAGAGTTCCCTAAAACGGTCTCCCAGGGTTACAAAGAACAAAGGCCAAATATAGAGTAGACATATAGACAGCTATAGGCCTAGCGGAGGAAGTTAAATATTGATAGCCCACCTTACTCTCTCATCCTGGTCTACCCGAGCAGCAGCAGCTGTCAGCGGGGTTGGGGAATGACAAAGATGTGCTCCGGATCCCCGGACGGAAAGAGGAGAGGCATATATAAACATATCTAGGCTGTTAATGGCATTATATAGGCCTATGTAGGCTATATGTTTGCAATATCTATGCTTCTGAGTAAATGTGAATCATACCGTATTTTAGGAGATTGTGATGATGCTGAAAAAAGTAATTTGTCATTATGCATATAAGCCTACAACAGCTAGCCTACAAAGATCCTGTAATATAGGCTACCATGAATACCTGTAGGTTTGCTTAACAGAATTTCCATGACTTCTTCTCCAGACATGTTTTGACACCTCAGGGCTGTGTGTTCTCTGTAGTCAGAGCAGAGAGAAAGAGAGACCTCTCTGTTTAGTCAGGGGACGAAAACAAAACACAACCAAGGAGCAAGAACACTCACCTGTCATCACATCATCACATCATCTCATAAATGAAAGGTAGGCTCGGAAGTTGCACAATATGGACAGAGAGGGAGGTGTGTGTGCGTGCGTGCGGAGGAGGACTGCGAGTTGCTGCGCATAAAGGTAATGTGTGTACTTAGGTAGACTATTTTAAATGAGGTTATTGAGCTTTTTTTTTTTTTTAAAGCTCTATTGCGTGAAAAGGCACTCAAGACTAGGCTAATGACAGAAAAATCCAATCACCCAAAAATATATACAACTGAAAATGTAGGACAAAAAAATCCCAAGAAAGTAAGAACAATGGAATGTCTCAATAAACGCATTATCAAACATGAAACATTATTAAAATAATGTGTAGTGACGTCTTATGTAAACAGTTTCCAACAATTATTGTATATAGAGGATATATAGGAAACCCTAATTATGTCATCATGACACATTTTCATTTAAGATCCTGATTGCAGGGTTGTCTCGATCATATTCAGATTATTATTGTTCTATTGTGAAGATGTTCTATTGTTCTATTGCTCTGTGTTGGAACCACTCGTCTAGGCGCAGGGCCGTATTTCCATACTCTCTCAAACCCATGTTATGACTGAGCCATTTTACTGAGTGTGGTAATCATTACTACCACAGGGCGGCACTACTTACTCATTAACTAACTAACATTGACAGCAAGTTAAATGAAGGTGAGCGGATTACGTCAAGAATGTAGGCTATTATATTCCAGGGCAATGATCCTCTGAGTCTTCCCTTTTCCAAATCAGTTTGCCATGGTTGCCAGAAGAGCTGCTGGAAGATGGATGATGGTGTTCATTCTGTTGCTGAAATGTTCAAGCTTCTAAATCACCTGTCAAACCCATTCCAAGGAGGGCCGAGTGTCTGCGGGTTTTTACTCCACCCTTGTACTTGATTGATTAATTAAGGTCACCAATTAGTAAGGAACGCCCCTCGCCTGATTGTCTAGGTCTTAATTGAAACGAAAAAACGAAAACCCGCAGATGGCGTTGAGGAGTACACCACATCAGTCACTGGCTTCATCAATAAGTGCATCGATGACGTCGTCCCCACTGTGACCATACGTACATACCCCAACCAGAAACCATGGATTACAGGCAACATCTGCACTGAGCTAAAGGGTAGAGCTGCCGCTTTCAAGGAGCGGGACTCTAATCCCGGATGACTGTACTCCCTGTTCACTCATGACTGCACGGCCAGGCACGACTCCAACACCATCATTAAATTTGCCGATGACACAACAGTGGCAACCGACAACAACGAGACAGCTTATAGGGAGGAGGTCAGAGACCTGGCCGTGTGGTGCCAGGACAACAACCTCTCCATCAATGTGATCAAGACAGAGGAGATGATTGTGGACTACAGGTTGAGAGCTTCAAGTACCTTGGTGTCTACATCCCCAACAAACTAACATGGTTCAAGCACACCATGAATGTCGTGAAGCGGACACGACAAAACTTATTCCCCCTCAGGAGACTGAAAAGATTTGGCATGGGTCCTCAGATCCTCAAAAGGTTCTACAGCTGCACCATCAAGAGCATCCTGACTGGTTGCATCACTGCCTGGTATGGCAACTGCTCGGCCTCCGACCGCAAGGCACTAAGAGGGAAGTACGAACGGCCCAGTACATCACTGGGGCCAAGCTTCCTGCCATCCAGGACCTCTATACCAGGCGGGGTCAGAGGAAGGCCCTAAAAATTGTCAAAGACTCCAGCCATCCTAGTCATAGACTGTTCTCTCTGCTACTACATGGCAAACAGCTTCTACCCGCAAGCCATAAGACTCTGGAACATCTAGTCATATGGCTACCCAGACTATTTGCATTGCCCCCCCCCCCCCCCCCCCCCCTCTCCACACCACTGCCACTCTCTGTTGTCATCTATAGATAGTCACTTTAGTTAACTCTGCCTACATGTACACACTATCTCAACTAACCGGTGCCCCCGCACATTGACTCTGTACCGGCACCACTCTGTATATATTTTTATTTTTTACTGCTGCTCTTTAATTACTTGATACTTTTATCTCTTATTCTTATCCCTATTTTTTTAAACTGCACTGTTGGTTAGGGGCTCATAAGTAAGCATTTCACTGTAAAGTCTAAAACTGTTGTATTTGGTGCATGTGACTAATAGAATTTGATTTCATATGATTATAAGAAATCCCGCTATGCCCTCCGACGAACCATCAAACAGGCAAAGCATCAATACAGGACTAAGATTGAATCGTACTATACTGGCTCCGGCGCTTGTCGGATGTGGCAGGGCTTACAAACTATTACGGACTGCAAAGGGAAACACAGCCGCGAGCTGCCCAGTGACACGAGACTACCAGACGAGCTAAATGACTTGTATGCTCGCTTCGAGGCAAGCAATATTGAAGCATGTATGAGAGTATCAGCTGTTCAGGACGACTGTGTGATCACGCTTTCCATACCTTTAAACAGGTCAGCATTCACAAGGCCGCAGGGCCAGATGGATTACCAGGACGTGTACTCCGAGCATGCACTGACCAACTGGCAAGTGTCTTCACTGACATTTTCAACTTGTCCCTGACCGAGTCTGTAATACCAACATATTTCAAGCAGACCACCATAGTCCCTGTGCCCAAGAACACCAAGGTAACCTGCCTAACTGACTACAGACCCGTAGCCCTCATGTCTGTAGCCATGAAGTGCTTTGAAAGGCTGGTCATGGCTCAAATCAACATCATTATCCCAGAAACCCTAGACCCACTCCAATTTGCATACCGCCGCAACAGATCCACAGATGATGCGATCTCTATTGCACTCCACACTGCCCTTTCCCATCTGGACAAAAGGAACACCTGTGTGCTTTTCATTGACTACAGCTCAGCGTTCAACACCATAGTGCCCTCAAAGCTCATCACTAAGCTAAGGACCCTGGTACTAAACACCTCCCTCTGCAATTGGATCCTGGACTTCCTGACGGGCTGCCCCCAGGTGATAAGGGTAGGGAGCAACACATCTACTACGCTGATCCTCAACACAGGGGCCCCTCAGGGGTGTGTGCTCAGTCCCCTCCTGTACTCCCTGTTCACTCATGACTATATGGCCAAGCACAACTCCAACACCATCATTAAGTTTGCCGATGACACAACAGTGGTAGGCCTGATCACCGACGATGAGACAGCCTATAGGGAGGAGGTCAGAGACCTGGCAGTGTGGTGCCAGAATAACAACCTCTCCCTCGAAGTGATCAAGATAAAGGAGATGATTGTGGACTACAGGAAAAGGAAGACCGAGCACACCCCCATTCTCATCGACGGGGCTGTAATGGAGCAGGTTGAGAGCTTCAAGTTCCTTGATGTCCACATCACCAACGAACTATCATGGTCCAAACACACCAAGACAGTCGTGAAGAGGGCATGACAACACCTATTCTCCCTCAGGAGACTGAAAAGATTTGGCATGGGTCCTCAGATCCTCAAAAGTTTCTACAGCTGCACCATCGAGAGCATCCTGACTGGTTGCATCACCGGCTGGTATGGAAACTCCTCGGCCTCCAACCGCAAGGTACTACAGAGGGTAGTGTGTATGGCCCAGTACATCACTGGCATCCAGGACCTCTATACCAGGCAGTGTCAGAGGAAGACCCTAAAAATTGCCAATAACTCCAGCCACCCTAGTCATAGACTGTTCTCCCTGCTTCCGCACGGCAAGTGGTACAGGAGTGCCAAGTTTAAATCCGAAAAGCTTCTTAACCCCTTCCACCCCCAAGCCATAAGACTCCTGAACAGCTAATCAAATGGCTACCCAGACTATTTGGATTGTCACATTTTTACGCTGATACTACTCTCTGTTTATTATCTATGCATAGTCACTTTACCTCTACCTACATGTACATATTACCTGTGTCCTCGCACATTGACTCTGTATTGGTATCCCTCGCTACTGTTATTTTATTGTTGCTCTTTAAGTATTAGTTTTTTTGTTGTTGTTGAGTAAATACGTTCTTAACAATTATTTTTCTTAAAACTGCATTGTTGGTTAAGGGCTTGTAAGTAAGCATTTCACGGTACCTGTTGTATTCCGCGGTACCTGTTGTATTCCGCGCATATGACAAATAAAATGTGTTTTGATTTTATTTGAAACTCGGCACTTCTTGGAATGAGTTTGACACCCCTGTTCAAAATCAATGGCAGTCACTCTACAATGCACCTTCACATTTCTCTAAAATCGCAAGCTAATTGAGGTGCTCATTGGTTTCTCCATTCCTTTCTTCACTTAACCATAACTAAGCTATGTTGTTGTTAGGCCTACTATCTGTAAACAATCTGCAGACAAAGTCTTCTTAATACAGTTATACGTAGCAAGGTCCTCTGATAACAAAAGTTATTAAGGCTTAAATGTTCTGCCCATCCCTTCTGCAAATACAGGCAATGCCACACCTGCGAAAACCACGAGGGTAATCAGGCTTCACTCACTTTACAAACACTGACCTACAGTATATAGGTCAACTACATTTACCTGACATATGATCTGTTATGTACACAAGTAAACTTTAAATAGTACTTTGATTGAACAGTCATTTCGCTGAAAGTTTTGCAGCGTTTGATCCATGGGACATGCATAGCCTACTGTTTAGGCCATTTTAGGCATTATTTTAGCTTCAAATCCACATCAAGGCAAAAGCACAGGAAAGGTGATTAGGACTATAAAAAATGTAATCCTGAGAAGAATAGAAAACACATGAAAGTAACTTTTTATACTAGTTACAACCAAATGGACAGAGGGGCGCAGCACACATTTGTGGACAAAAATTATAAACAAAATACTATATGCCAGCTCCCTGTTTAATTGTCAACCTCTTTACTAAATTTAATGTAGGCTAATATTGAAATGCATAGGCCTATGCAATTCCTATAGTGTGGATAGCCTATTAGGCCTGAGGCGGTGAGGCTATAGCGCACGACGGTCTCCACATCCGTTGTTATTGATCCTTCATAACACATTCAAACCAGATAAGAGTAGGCTACACAAATACAATGTTCTTAGATCTTGCAGAGCTCCGCGAGCCAATAGCCCTTCACAGATTGCCCTCAACAAAATCACCCCAACTGTGGTCAAACTGAAACATACGTTTAAAAGGTCTGAATTTGTGCTACCTCCATCCCCCATAGTCCATAACACTTATACAATCACTGCAGGCTTTTCCTCCTTGTCTTCAAATTACGCAAGTTTATCCAATTTATCTCTCCGTCCTCAAATAAATCAAGCGCTTGAGGGATAGAAATACAGGGCAAGGCGGTCTGGGGCGGGGATAAGTAGGTCAGACAGCCAATCAGCGCAGGCTTCAATGGCAGTAGTGAGTTGTAGTGCAGACATGACATCTAATGACACCTCGGCTGTTGATTAGACCAGAGGCTGTTTCACCGCAATTAAATCATCTCGGGAGAAGATCGAGAGAGAAGAGCAACGGACAACCCAATCAATACCTGTAGTTTAGTTTAGACTTATGAGGGTCTCTGGATGGGGGTCGCAAGACTTTAGAGAGCGGGCTGAGAGAGTAGCCTAACAAAACTTCGGTTGTGATAAAAAATTGGTTTTGCGTAAATGTTATCATGGCGCTGGGCTGCTCCTCTTTCTCCATCAAGGACATCCTCACCCGCGGACGTGACGCACGAGACAACATTCCAACTTCACGGGATCTGACAGAACTCTGCACGTTAAAGCTGGCCTCCATCAACCAGGACCGGCAAACCGAGAGCAGGGATGGGAGCTTGAGGGGTCCCGGTTCATCCACTTCGGATTGCAGTGACGAGCACAACGGGGATGAGATGGAGATGAAACACATCCGCCAAGGAAGTATTAGTTCCTCTCCTGGTTTGGAAGACATCAGGAACCCTACGTCCGAGTTCGGTAGTGAAGAGTCCACTGGGGAGGAGGCGGAACACATGGCATGCAAAAAAGGTACTTCGCCCTCTGACTGTCTATAATATTATTTATATCGACCATGAATCTAAATGCAATTATAAACTGGGTGGTTCAAGCCATGAATGCAGATTGGCTGAAAGCCGTATTCCACGGGTGTGACAAAACATTACTTTTTACTGTGCCAATTATGTTGGTAAGCAGTTTATAATAGCAATAAGTCACCTCGGGAGTTTGTGGTATATGGCCAATATATATAGGCCTAAGAGTACAATTATAACCCTACTTACTGGCTTTGAACTTGTAGCCCAATTTATTGAGTAATAAACATAAATGTAAGTACTTGAGGTCATCTTCACTTGAAGGACATTTTGTGTAAACACGCTGTGTCCTGGAGAGATATAGACTGGCTACGTTGTTGCTATTTGAAAAATAAAGAGGTCGCCTGTTTGCCAAATAACCACAAGAGCTTTTATTTACTCTTTCCTCCAATACAGACCTAAACAACAAACAACCCAGTCTGGATCATGACAAACGGAGGGAGGAAGAGGAGAATGAGAGGGAGAGTAGTTACACCACCGTGGGCCAATCCATATCTGGTAACAAGAAGCGCTCCCGTGCGGCCTTCACCCACGCGCAGGTATACGAGCTAGAGCGTCGGTTTAACTTGCAGCGCTACCTGTCCGGTCCCGAACGGGCGAACTTGGCGGGCGCCCTGAAGCTCACGGAAACCCAGGTGAAAATCTGGTTCCAGAACCGGAGATATAAGACCAAACGGCGGCAGATGGCGGCCGAACTTGCCGCTTGTAGCTCCTCGACACCAGCCACACTGGCTAAGAAAGTGGCGGTGAAGATCCTGGTTCGAGACGATCAGAGACAGTACCGAGGGGACGAGCTGCATAGTCCGCCTGCTCTGCCACTCTATCTGGCCTACCAATATGGATACAACCCCTACATGTACTGCTTCCAGCCATGAATCTCTAGCAATGCGCTTTATGGGAGGATGCATTGACACAATGGTGTAGCTACAATTCCTCATGACATTCATTCACTTTTTGGACTTACTAAAAGATGAAAAAGACACTGGATAACCAGACGACATTTCTACATGCGTCTATGTGTAGCCAAATACTTTCTTTATTCTCTATTGGAGCGCGAGGTCATTTCAAAGCACAGGGAGCTTTTTGATACTGTATACGTGCAAGGCAAATGGGCCTATAGACATTACACTGACAACATTGATGGATACAGCTAAATGTAGTAGCCTAGATAACAATATTGGAATTATTACGCAGGAATGTGCATCGAGTTTAATTGTATAGCCAACTAATAACTAAATAAAGCTTAAAAACTAGTTGGGAGTCATCATTATCCTAATGTCATTGTTTACACACACACACAAAGTTGATAACTCATAAAACAGGAAAGGGGTACATTCAACGGTGTCTTTCGCATTTAACACAACCCCTCTGAACCAGAGAGGTGCGGGGAGCTGCCATAATCGACATCATCGACGCCCGGGGAACAGTGGGTTAACTGCCTTGCTCAGGGGTAGAAGGACAGATTTTTACCTTGTCAGCTCAGGGATTCGATCAAGCAACCTTTCGTTACTGGCCCAACGATATAACCACTAGGCTACATGAGGAATAGAGGTTCATTTAGGATTATGAAACAATGTGGGCTAATATCAAGTGCTAAATCGAAATAAACTAAATTTACATTTCTAACATTTCATACACTTTTGATAGACTTTTCTATCTAAGCTTTGAACTTAATAGGTCTAATAACTTTTCACATTAGTCGATCTCATATATGCAATAGATTCGTTAAAACATTGATACAACACAAATACAATTGAAATACTTAGGTAAACTAAGGATTTTTTTCTCTCCAAATTAAGCCAACATCCATCTTCATGAAATGATTAAATTCGTAAGAGGAAAAAACAAATATATGCATTTCAAAATCTTGTGGGATTTTTTCCAAACATTCTTAAGGGTTGATAACGAATTGCATCATGACAGACACAATATAAGTACCAATAATCTCTGCATTGTTTCTGCATTTAGCTGCCTGTTAGAAGTTGAACCCATAATATGTGGACAGAAAACTTACACAACACGACGATGCAAAAGACGTTGCACCAATGAGGACGCGTTTGAACATGGTTATTATTAGCCCATGGTCGACATCTTGAAGACTACAAGTAACTCACTTGAATCACCGGCATTCTACAATGTAAAAATGCTATGTTTAAAAACAACCCAATTTTATCATTGAATATGAGGCTTAGAATGTAAATTACATGTTATCTGTCACATGCTTCGTAGACAACAGGTGTAGACAATTTTTTAAAATTTTAGTTAACCTTTATTTAACTAGGCAAGTCAGTTAATTAAGAACAACTTCTTATTTACAATGACGGCTACTAAAAGGCAAAAGGCCTCCTGCGGTGCTGAGGGCTGGGATCAAAAAATATATATAGGACAAAACACACATCACGACAAGAGACAACACAACATAAAGAGAGACCTAAGACAACCACACAGCAAGGCAGCAACACATGACAACACAGTATGGTAGCAACACAACATGACAGCAGCACAAAACATGGTACAAACATTATTGGGCACAGACAACAATACATTTTACCTTTATTTAACTAGGCAAGTCAGTTAAGAACAAATTGTTATTTGGGTAGAATCTTGCTCAGAAGCAGAACGAGAGATTTTTACCTTGTCAGCTCGAGGATTCGATCTTGCAACCTTTTGGTTACTAGTCCAACGCCGCTACATCACGCAACGCAAAAACTTATTTTTGAATGAAGAGATTGAGATAAAACTGTCCAGTTTGAGTGTTTGTTGCCCTGACTAACAGTGAAACGCTTACTTAGAATCCAAAGTTAAAGATAATATAAAAAAAAAAACATTGAAATAGTGACACGAGGAATAAATACACAGTCAATAACCAGTACGGAGTCAATGTGCAGGGTGCAATGTAATTGAGGCAGCTATGTACTGTAATATAGGTAGGGGTAAAGTGACTAGGCAACAGGATAGATAATAGACAGTAGCAGCAACTTATGTGGTGAGGGTGGAAATATATATGTGTGTGTGTGTGTGTGTGTGTGTGATGTCAGTATGCATGTGTGTGCATGTTATGTGTATGTGGGCGTATGTAATGTGTTATCATAGAGGAGGATAGGCTAGTTTATATTTATTACATTTTAATTTTAGACGCTTTCACGCTTTTAAAATGTTGAGCCAAAAATCACAATTAATCTAACTAAATACGTGCTGCTGACACGGCCTTGATTTGTTTTGTGGTTAAGGTGTGCAAATGTCCCCTACCTTCTCCACAGGGTATTATTAAGTGATTTTCCAAACAGATCTCGGATAGTATTGACCATAAATAGTGACCGTGGTTGAATGGTAAATCAATTTCATATTAATAGTAGACCTGTAATTCATATCGGCTAATCATACATACCCTATTGATAATACAGGTATAACAAACCAATCGTAATACAATCATAATAATTTTTATTCAAATACATATTAAAAAGTACAATTTAAGTTACTCATTTAAACTTTAATCCTGACCTAATAAACCTGGATGAAAGTGTATAATCAAAAACGTGTAATGTTCACAAAATACAAACATGTGTACACGAATTGCAAAAGTGTAGTGTAGGGCTGCCTACACACATAATAAAAACACGTAATGTACACAAAATTTAAAAAATTGTGTTCCCCACGAATTAAAAAGTGCACTACATAAACTTATACCTAAAACGTGTACAGTGCTTTCAGAAAGTATTCACTACCCTTGACTTTTTCCACATTTTGTTGGTGGATTTTAAATGGATTTGTCTTTTTTTTTTGTCAAGATCTACACAAGATACTCTGTAATGTCAAAGTGAAAGAAAAATTCTAACATTTGAAAAAAAAATAAAAAAAATAAACCACTAATATAGTATTCAACCCCCTGAGTCAACACGTTAGAATCACCTTTCGCAGCGATTACACCTTTGCGTCTTTCTGGGTGTCTCAGAGCTTTCCACGCCTGGATTGTACAATGTTTGCACATTATTATTACAATTCTTCAAGCTCTGTCAAGTTGTTTGTTGATCATTGCTAGACGGCCATTTTCAAGTCATGCCATAGATTTTCAAGCCGATTTAAGTCAAAACTGTAACTAGGTTATTGTCCTGCTGAAAGGTCAATTTGTCTCCCAGTGTCTGTTGGGAATCAGACTGAATCAGGTTTTCCTATAGGATTTTGCCTGTGCTTAGCTCTATTCCGTTTCTATTTATCCTGAAAAAGTCCTTGCCGATGACAAGCATCTCCATAACATGATGCAGCCCCCACCATGCTTGAAAAAATGAAGAGTGATATTCAGTGATGTGTTGTGTTGGATTTGCTCCAAAATTAACGCTTTGTTTTTAGAACATAAAGTTAATTTCTTTGCCACATCTTTTTCAGTCTGACTTTAGTGCCTTATTGCAAACAGGATGCATGTTTTGTAATATTTGTATTCTGTACAGGCTTCTTATTTTCACTCTGCCATTTAGGTTAGTATTGTGTAACTAATGTAACTACAATGTTATTGATTAATCCTAAATTCTCTCCTATCACAGCGATTAAACCCTGTAACTGTTTTAAAGTCACCATTGGCCTCATGGGGAAATCCATGAGCGGTGTCCTTCCTCTCCTGCAACTGAGTTTGGAAGGAAGCCTGTATCTTTGTAGTGACTGGGTGTATTAATACACCATCCAAAGTGCAATTAATAGCTTCACCATGCTCAAAGGGATATTCAATGTCTGCTTTTTTTTACTCATCTACCAATAGGTGCCCTTCTTTGCAAGGTATTGGAAAACCTCCCTGCTCTTTGTGGTTGAATCTGTGTTTGAAATTCACTGCTCGACTGAGGGAACTTACAGATGATTGTACAGAGATGAAGTAGTTCTAAAAAAATATATGTTAAACACTGTTGTTGCAGACAGAGTGAGTCCATGCAATTTATTATGTGACTTGCTAACATTTCAGATTGACATTTTTTAATAAATTGTTTAATTCAAAATGTCTAAAAGCATCATTCCACTTAGACATTACGGAGTATTGTGTGTAGGCTAGTGACACAACATCTCAAAGTCATCCATTTTAAATTCAGGCTATAACACAACACAATGTAGTAAAAGTCAGTAAAAGTCTAGGGGTGTAAATACTTTCTGGTGGCACTGTATCTATTCCACTAAATGATCATAAAATGTGTCTTACTGTGTGGAGTGTGGTCTGCTGTGTTTGTAGCCTAGCTTGTTAACTCTTGTTCTGAATCCGCTGTCTCTTCAGATGCATCAGTTGAGGTCAAAAAGAATAACAAAAAATTATCCAAAAGTGTAGACTTCACTGAATTGTGTTGATACTTGATCACCTTGGGTGTTGGGGCTATATCATGAGGTGCTGTTAAATTTTACAAATGGCACCCCATACCATATATTCTTACATACACTGAGATTAATAACACCTTGACACAAACCGGTGTGCTTGGCACCCTCTACCATACTGCCCGTTCAAAGGCGCTTAAATATTTTGTCTTTCCCATTCACCCTCTGAATGGCACACATACACAATCATTGTCTCAATTGTCTCAAGACTTGAAAATCTTTCTTTAACCTGTCTCCTCCCCTTCATCTACACTGATTGAAGTGGATTTAACAAGTGACTTCAATAATAGATTCATAACTTTCACCTGGATTCACCTGGTCAGTCTGTCATAGAAAGAGCAGGAGTCCTTAATGTTTTCTACACAGTGTATTACAGGTATGAATGTGTGTTTACTGCTGTTGTAAATTCCCTGCTCTAGGCCCAGCTGCATGAGTCAGATAACTTCAATAGAGCGTGTCGGTGTTGCACCACACAGCCCTGCTGCTCAGGACAGATCCACATTAATCATGCTATGCTGAAAAGACTGTACAGACTAAACCCTCATCTCACTGTAATAGGCCCTGCTGAGCAAACTGGACTCAGTGGTAGACGTAACATAGTAAAGGTCGATCCAGGACGCTGCAATTAGTAGGATATGTTACGTTTCGTATGGTATGTATTCGTTTGTGGATGTCCATCATCCATTTCATATAACATGTTACAAATTTCAATTCATATGATATATTACAAATTGCAATTTATACAATATGTTACAAATTTGCAAAACATACGCTATGCTATGAATTCCAAATTGTTGTAACTAAAGTTAGCTAGGTGGCTAACGTTAGATAGGCTAGGGGTTAGAGTTAGGGTTTTGGGTTAAGGTTGGGATTCGGAGTTAGGTTAAAGGGTTAAGGTTAGGGTTAGGGGAATGGTTAGCTAACATCTTAAGTAGTTGAAAGTAGCCAAAAAGTAGTAAATAGTTGCAAAATTGCTAATTAGCTAAAATGCTAAAGTTGTCTATGATGAGATTCAAAGACACCCAACCTTTGCGTTGCTAGATGTTTGTGTTATATGCCTACTCATCCCCCCCAACCAACCAACCAACCAACCACGCTTCTCTCGTTTTTGCCTTAAGTAATCTTCTGTGTTATTTTGCTTTTTGTTCCACTGTTCCGAATAGCTAAGTGGTTTATATTGTTCCTTTCTGTTCATTTCTTAACCTGTGAAATCAACAGTTTTTTACATTTAGCTCATTAAATGACTTCACCAATCAGTGCAGATAGAGCAGGCAAGCTAGTTGTTTACATGCATGGTGGAAAGACAAGTGTAGTCTATGGTGCAAGATGCAACTGAAATTGTGTGGTTGGGGAGATGTTGAGAAGGAGGCTTGAAGCACTGGGCATCTTGTTATGACATGTATTATATGAATTACGTCCACAGAATTATACTTAGGAGGAGTGGCTTCTATGGAGGAACTTTGAATGTCCTTTGAGCGAGCTAGCTAGGTGGCTAGCTAGCTAGCTAGCTAGGTTAGCTACAAGCTTGTGTGTGCAGAGCGACACCAGAACTTTACACACGTCTTACATGGAACGTGATAACGTGATAACTAGGCCTATAGTATCCTTAACTAGCATTGAACACGTTAATCCATTCTCTAGCTAATTAAAAATCTTTCTCCCTATCTTCTGAATCAAGCTTGTAACGTCAGTACAGTAGCCTATGCTTCGGATGGGGAGGGGCAGGTAGCACACACAGGCAAAGATTTAGCACAGTATGGATCACTTTCTTTCTAAGTTCTGTTTCTGTTCCTGGTCTTACGCAACCATACCAAACATAACACATCACTAATTTGAGTGTCCCGGATTTACATTTACTATGCTATGTCTAGTCTATGAGACCAGGCTGTGCCGAGGGGTTAGCTACTGCAGTTTAACTAAATATAAATATGTATGTTGGATGGAGTTAAGTGGCAATGGGATATAGAACATGGAATGATAAATGCTCAAAGCGACATTAGGCCTACTTTAAGATGGGAACTTAGTAAAGTTGTGTGCATTCTACATAGTCAAAGAATAATGAGTGCATTCTCTGTAGGCTAAATTATTGTGGTTTCAATGCACATCTAGAGGTCTGCTTTTAAAAAAAGCACAGATGTGATTTCCTGAGTTGGCAGTTACCCAGTTTAGTCAGGTTGTAGAGTGCTTCTCACGCCTCATGCTATGTCTGCTAATTGACATGAATATGATTCACTTCTCTCTTAACTGATGCCTTGTGAGAGTTTGGGCAGAAAATGGCTGCCGTGGCATCCCTTAGGTAGTACTTTTGGATAAGGTGAGTTCTTCTCCCTAACAACATAAATCAAGTATTCATCATTTCTTGAAGTATTCCAATGCATTATCGCTAGTAGTAGTATTGCAGCTGTAGTGAAAATCTCCATCACACTGTCTGCCTACCTACATGCTACACACCCACTAGACCTCCAACTTGTTTGTCAGACAGAGTCACTCTCACCTTGGGCACGACACTGGCAGCTGCCCAAGCCTCATTCATCTCTTTCAGATCAGATTTTCCACTCTAAGCTATCATGTGTGTCTGGTATTGTACATACATGGTTCTGGGGAGGAGAGACAGCACAACTCCTTGTGATTAACAGACCATCATCAAGTGACATCTATTGACATTTACATTGTGGTTACATTCATGTGACAACAGAACACTTGGGTGATTAGAGTTATCATTACATAATTGACAGCATGGTCATAGTCCCAAATCCCAACTGAAGAACATGATTAGTTTATTACTGAAACAGGTGTGTTAGTGCTGGTTGGACATTGGATCTAAAGCCTGCATATCTAGACCCTGCATCCTCTTTTGGTAGTGGTTAGGTGAGAGAAGGCCCTGGGTCAGCAAGCTAACGTCTGTGTTTATCTATACATATATAATGCACAAGTATGTAAACATTCAGTCTGAGAGCGAGAGCCAAGTATCGCCTTCACGCTTCCCTGCTGTTTGACGTGAAGAGGCTCGTAAAACAGATAGAGAGTGAGAGAGAAATAGAGGACCCACTAGGCACACACTGCATTTCAATGAAATTAAGTTGAACCAACATGGAATAGACGTTGATTTGATGTCTGTTCCCAGTAGAGTGATAGAGATGAGTGGGAGAAAGTTAAGTAGAGAAACAGAGAGGATGGGGGGGGGGGGGGGGTGTAGAAAGGGAAGACAGAGACAGACAGACAGACTGACAGAGGGTGGAAAAGCTCAGTGAGAAGAAAGTGTGTTTGAGGAATAGACGGGATTTGTTTTAGTGTATAGAAAATGGTCAATGTTGGGGAGAGATTTCTACCTGTTTTAACACCACGTCTGGACAGACAATGTACCTGTACTTAACAGAATTAATGAATTAATTGATATATTTCTCATCCCTATTGGAAACATTAATCCTTTGTTGTCTTAGGAGTTTGCTACAGTAGCTCAGCTCTCAGCAGGGTGGAATGTACTGAGGGTGAGACATAGATACAATGAAACACTCACCCAGTCAGCACACACACATGCATACACGCGCACACACACACAGAGGTGTCATGCACATAGGAAATATATTACATTTTTTGTGGCTGTTGTTGTCTCTCTGTAATACTACTGGCCACCTAGCAATTTTAGGAAGATTGGCATTAGCTAGCCTGGATAGTTTCCCAGTCTCAACCAGAGAGGAAGACACATTTTAGGCTATTTTGGAGAATTGGCAAGGCATGCAAGACAAGACATTGCTAGATACAGATTATTAAAAGACATATGGGTATGGTTCAATCTGCCTGCACCCTCCTTGATCTCTCTCGTGCTGGCTCGCCTGCTCTTTCTCTTCGCTAATGATGAGAGTGTGTGTTCAGTCTTCGGTCTGTTGTGTGTAGATTATCCTAGCCTATTGATTGATGATAGGCTCTGCTTTACCAAAATTGCGAGACATTGCATGCCAAGAAATTGCGAGATACAGCTTTTGATTGCCACTAGATAGGCCTAGTGCACAGTTCTGATGGTCTGCGTGGCATCCGACCTGCCTACACTGTGCCCCCCCCCCTTCTCTCTCCATCCCTTGCTAGCTCGCTATGGAAATGGATGTTTAAACTAGAGGTCGACCGATTATGATTTTTCAACGCCGATACCAATACCGATTGTTGGAGGACCAAAAAAAGGCGATACCGATTAATCGGCCGATTTAAAAAAATGTATTTGTAATAATGACAATTGCAACAATACTGAATGAACACTTAATTTAACTTAATATAATACATCAATAAAATCAATTTAGCCTCAAATAAATAATGAAACATGTTCAATTTGGTTTAAATAATGCAAAAACAAAGTGTTGGAGAAGAAAGTAAAAGTGCAATATGTGCCATATAAAAAAGCTAACTTTTAAGTTCCTTGCTCAGAACATGAGAACATATGAAAGCTGGTGGTTCCTTTTAACATGAGTCTTCAATATTCCCAGGTAAGAAGTTTTAGGTTGTAGTTATTATAGGACTATTTCGCTCTATACGATTTGTATTTCATATACCTTTGACTATTGGATGTTCTTATAGGCACTTTAGTATTGCCAGTGTAACAGTATAGCTTCCGTCCCTCTCCTCGCTCCTACCTGGGCTCGAACCAGGAACACATCGACAACAGCCACCCTCGAAGCAGCGTTACCCATGCAGAGCAAGGGGAACAACTACTCCAAGTCTCAGAGTGAGTGACATTTGAAACGCTATTAGCGCGCACCCCGCTAACTAGCTAGCCATTTCACATCGGTTACACCAGCCTAATCTCGGGAGTTGATAGGCTTGAAGTCATAAACAGCGCAATGCTTGAGGCATTGCGAAGAGCTGCTGGCAAAACGCACGAAAGTGCTGTTTGAATGAATGCTTACGAGCCTGATGGTGCCTACCATCGCTCAGTCAGACTGCTCTATCAAATCATAGACTTAATTATAACAACACACAGAAATACGAGCCTTTGGTCATTAAAATGGTTGAATCCAGAAACTATAATTTCGAAAAGAAAATGTTTATTCTTTCAGTGAAATACGGAACCGTTCCGTATTTTACCCTAAGTCTAAATATTGCTGTTACATTGTATAACCTTCAATGTTATGTCATAATTATGTACAATTCTGGCAAATTAATTACGGAATTAATGGACTTCACACAGTTCGCAATGTGCCAGGCGGCCCAAACTGCTGCATATACCCTGACTCCTTGCACAGAACGCAAGAGAAATTACACAATTTCCCTAGTTATAAGAAATTCATGTTAGCAGGCAATATTAACTAAATATGCAGGTTTAAAAATATATACTTGTGTATTGATTTTAAGAAAGGCATTGATGTTTATGGTTAGGTACATCGGTGCAACGACAGTGCTTTTTTCGCGAATGCGCTTGTTAAATCATCACCCGTTTGTCGAAGTAGGCTGTGATTCAATAAGAAATTAACAGGCACCGCATCGATTATATGCAACATAGGACACGCTAGATAAACTAGTAATATCATCAACCATGTGTAGTTTACTAGCGATTATCTTAAGATTGATTGTTTTTTATAAGATAAGTTTAATGCTAGCTAGCAACTTACCTTGGTTTTTTGCTGCCCTCGCGTAACAGGTAGTTAGCCTGCCACGCAAGCTCCTTGTGGAGTGCAATGTAAGGCAGGTGGTTAGAGCGTTGGACTAGTAACCGGAAGGTTGCAAGAACGAATCCCCGAGCTGACAATGTAAAAATCGTTCTGCCCCTGAACAAGGCAGTTAACCCACCGTTCCTAGGCCTTCATTGAAAATAAGAATGTGTTCTTAACTGACTTGCCTAGTTAAATAAAGGTGTAAAAAAAGGTGTCCAAAAATACCGATTACCGATTGTTATAAAAACTTGAAATTGGCCCTAATTAATCGGCCATTCCGATTAATCGGTCGACCTCTAGTTTAAACAGTAAGATAAAAAAAAAATGGTGACATTCCTACTCTCAATCAATTTAGCAAGCTTGTCTAACTACACTGAACAAGAATATAAACACAACATGTAAAGTGTTGGTCCCATATTTCATGAGCTGAAATAAAAGAAATCACAGAAATGTTGGCATATCAAGAAGCTGATTAAACAGCATGATTATCACACAGGTGCACCTTGTGCTGGGGACAATAAAAGGCCAGTTTAAAATGTGCAGTTTTGTCAGATAACGCAATGCCACAGATGTCTCAAGTTTTGAGGGAGCGTGCAATTAGCATGCTGACTGCAGGAATGTCCACCAGAGCTGTTGCATGATATGTTAATTTGTGTTAATGTTAATTTGTCTACCATAAGCTGCCTCCAACATCATTTTAGAAAATTTGGCAATACGTCCAAACGGCCTCACAACCCCAGACCACGTGTAACCACACCAGCCCAGGACCTCCACATCTGGCTTCTTCAACTGTGGGATCGTCTGAGGGGGTTGGGGGGATGCTGAGGAGTATTTCTGTCTGTAATAAAACCTTTTTGTGAAGAAAAACTAATTCTGATTGGTTGGGCCTGGCTATGCCTTCCCAGGTACACCCATGGCTGCACCCCTGCTCAGTCATGTGAAATCCATAGAATAGGGCCAAATTAATTTATTTTAATTGACGGATTTCCTTACATGATCTTTGAAATTGTTGCATGTTGCATTTATATTTATGTTTAGTATATCTTAGCTGACAAGCCTGCTGGCAAGGTTGGTAGACTTTAGAATAGCAAGCAATCACTAAACGTACTGAATAAGAGTCCTTTCAATCTTTTACCCAGATTTTTGCAGAGATGCAGAGAAGCATATTTAGTTTCTTTAAAAAAAGAACCACCAGTCAGGAGGATACAGACAGCTCAAGAGGTAAGCTTAGATATGCAGAAAAATATACATGTTTTATATAGAATTAAGAATAATGATTATGGCTCTAGATGGCAGGAAAAATCTGTTTAAAAAAAAAATCTGTTGAAAAAATATTTTTTTTTACAATTTACAACCTCCCAGCCATCCTCACGTACTTTGTGCTCCCTTAGGTTTTTGGAGTGTATGATGCCACTGCACATACACAAACACACATGTATGGACGTGTGTACGGACACAAACACACAGACACACACACCGTCTGCAGTCTCTGCTACACTACAATGCTTTGTAAGAGCTAGGCTCAGAGATCTCATTATATCTCCCTCTCTAACTTTAAGCATCAGCTGTCTGAGCAGCTTAACAATCATTGTACCTGTACACAACCCATCTGTAAATAGCCCACTCAACTACCTCATCCCCATATTGTTATTTATTTTTTTGCTCCTATGCACCCTGGTATCTCTACTTGCACATTCATCATCTGCACATTTATCACTCCAGTGTTTAATTGCTAAATTGTAATTATTTCACCTCTATGGCCTATTTATTGCCTTACCTCCCTAATCTTACTACATTTGTACACACTACATATATTTTTCTATTGTGTTATTGATTGTACGTTTGTTTTTCCCATGTGTAACTCTGTGTTGTTTGTGTTACACTGCTTTGCTTTATATTGGCCAGGTTGCAGTTGTAAATGAGAACTTGTTCTCAACTGGCATACCTGGTTAAATAAAGGTGGATTTTTTTTATTTTTTATAAAAAAATATCTGTAATTACAGTAGCATTTCCTGTAAGTCTATTGCAACAGTAATTATTTTGCCCTTTAACACTGAAATTGATCTAAATGATCTCTATACAACAACTGTCAGCACTGACTGTCAATGGATATTTCCATGACAAACCTCCCACAGATGCTGGGTGAGGATGGAACAACATCATTCTATCCAAAGAGATTTAACAAGGCCTACTGAAGGGGGAGTGTGTGTGTTTAAATGTGAAAAGGGTGGGGTTGGGGAAGTGTGTGTGTTTAAAGGTGAAAAGGGTGGTGTGGGGGGAGTGTGTGTGTTTTAAGGTGAAAAGGGTGGGGTTGGGGAAGTGTTTGTTTAAAGGTGGAAAGGGTGGTGTGGGGGGAGTGTGTGTGTTTTAAGGTGAAACGGGTGGGGTTGGGGAAGTGTGTGTTTAAAGGTGGAAAGGGTGGTGTGGGGGGAGTGTGTGTGTTTTAAGGTGAAAAGGGTGGGGTTGGGGAAGTGTGTGTGTTTAAAGGTGGAAAGGGTGGTGTGGGGGGAGTGTGTTTTAAGGTGAAAAGGGTGGGTGGGTGGGGGGGTGTTTAAAGGTGAAAAGGGTGGGGGGAGTGTGTGTGTTTAAAGGTGAAATGAGTGGGGTGGGGGGAGTGTATGTGTTAAAAGGGTGGAGGGGGGAAGTGTGTGTGTTTAAAGGTGAAAAGGGTGGGGGGTGTTTAAAGGTGAAAAGGGTGGGGGGTGTTTAAAGGTGAAAAGGGTGGGGGGTGTTTAAAGGTGAAAAGGGTGGTGTGGGGGGAGTGTGTGTGTTTAAAGGTGAAAGGGTGGGGTGGGGGGAGTGTGTGTAAGTGTGTGTGCAGGCGTTAATGTGTTGTCCCAGGGCAGACTTGGGTCAGGAATCAGGAAGGAGATGGGTCATGGTTAATACCTCTGTTTAAAAGACAGAGCTGCTTCCCCGGACCCTGTCAACCCAGCCGCATTAGTGCTCCACACACACACACGGCCAATATTCCCACTCAGAGGACTGCTCTGCTGTGTTCCAGAAACTATTAGCTGATAGCATCGCAGCTTGTAGGAATGTAAACATTTACAGTAAAACCATAAGAGATCTCCTCCCCTCTGGGTGTGTTGTATCCATCACAGACAACCACATTTTCCCCCAAAGACGAGGGTTTTCTCTCATATTTCACATAAAAATGGATGGTTCATTGAATGATTACTCATGATACATGATTTCCTCTTATATTACATTGGTGTCAGCAGTGGGATTTTATTATATGCCTTTGGATAACAATAATCATCTTTTAGATTTTACCTAGGAAAATTGATTCCACTTCATACAGAAATAACTTTTTGACCCAGGAACATTTCCCTCAATGCGGCTTTGATTGAATTCTCCCTTGACCTTTCAGAAATGTTTGTAGGCACTACTCTTTCTTAAATAAACTTGTTTTGATTTCATGTTATTCTGAAGTTTGAAAATTCACAAATGTTTTCTCTCTCTCTCTCTCTCTCTCTTTCTCTCTCTCTCTCTCTCTCTCTCTCTCTCTCTCTCTCTCTCTCTCTCTCTCTCTCTCTCTCTCTCTCTCTCTCTCTCTCTCTCTCTCTCTCTCCCCCTCTCCCTCTCTCCCTCTCTCTGTGTGTGTGTTCTAAAGCATTGGGAGGGGTCATAGTGAGGATTAGTAAAGGCAGTCTGATAGATGAGACCACCCAGGGGAAGGAGGAATCAGGGTTATTTATGATCACTAGAAGGACTATAGTGTTTGAGTGGAGTCCATTAGATTATGAGGAAGTAAGTTTCTTCAGATAGATAGACACTAGACAAGATGCACTAGACTGGACAGACAGACTTTTCAGAGTCTGATCACAACGCTAACAACAACCCCTTGTCACAGATCTAAAAGAGCCTGAGTTGTGCAGTTGATCTTGGTTCAAAACCCAGTGGTATTTTATCAAAGTAGAAACCTCTAAAACCAAGCTGGACCTTCCTCTCGCCCTCACATCTATGTTATCTAATATTTCGAATATGATCTAATTATTTGTTTACTTACACTATGTGTAGTTTATTTACGGTAAAAACAGGGGCAACATGGGTAAATATGGCACTTTGCTTGGACATTCAAATAAATATTTCTCAACTCAACTTAAAAAGAAACTCATTGCTACACTCTCCTTCAGGAGAGAAACTCTCACAGAAACATCTATGTTCTCTTGCCTTGGACATGCTATGTGTGTGTGTGTGTGTGTGTGTGTGTGTGTGTGTGTGTGTGTGTGTGTGTGTGTGTGTGTGTGTGTGTGTGTGTGTGTGTGTGTGTGTGTGTGAGGGGGTTCAGGATCAGGAGTAGCTTTTCAGGGAACGTGTGTCCGGGGGGTGGTGTGTGTGTGTGTGTGTGTGTGTGTGTGTGTGTGTGTGTGTGTGTGTGTGTGTGTGTGTGTGTGTGTGTGTGTGTGTGTCACCGACCCCCTCCACAGGTGTGAGCTGTGAATGACACTGACCCGAAACTTGGGTTTCCAAAACAGAGGCTTACACTATGACTCAGGGGAGTGTGTGTGTTTCTTCGTGTACTATATATACAAAAGTATGTGGACACCCCTTCAAATGAGTGGATTCAGATATTTAGCCAGCTGCCTCTTGGCAGGGCAGGCCAGGCCAAGCCAGGGTGAATATTTGTGAAGCATCCTGTCCATAGAAGGCCAGCTGAGTGGATGATATCCTCCAACCTGCTACATCCCCTCCGACCGCTCCCACACACTCTCTGTCTCTCTAACACACACTCCCTCAGCCCCAGAGCTTTGGCCAGAGGAATTTAGATGTTTTAATTAGTGGTGATAAGCAGAGACAAGTAGAGCATTGAGAAGCTGACACAGAGCAACATCCACCATCACAAACCGATAACAACCACACTCACTCAGAAACTACTTACCACCTCTCTTCCTCTACTCCCCCTGTCTGCCTAGTCCTCCCTACTCAGGCTTTACCCAGCAAACATGACCCCGTTGGCCAATGTGGGTATTTGGTGGGCAAGGTGGGCATGGGCTAGCCCACATCAACCCGACACGGGCTAGCCAACAACAAACCCAATACAGGGTAGCCCACACAGTTTCTCTTGTAAAAATTATATGTATGATACAACTTGTTGGTTGTATTTCTGATACACTGTATCACTTTCCCTAAATACCTTTAAGGCTTGAAAATGATGCAATTCATGCATTGAATTAAGTATATTATAAGTAAATACATTCCTATTAAATAGCAAAGGCGTATCGGCCCAATGTGGGCAGCCTACATGGGACCAATATTTTAGCCCACATTATGCCAATGTGGACATGTTTGCTGGGTACTTACTGCCTCTCACGAGCATCCAAACCACTCTCTTCTTCTGTTCTCACAGCCTTCTCCACTCCCTCCCTCCATCCTTTTACTCCTCCACCGAGTGTCTGTGGTCAGGTAACACACATACAGTACACAGTGTCCGACAGGTCAAGGCCTGGACAAGTGCGTGTGCGTTAGAGAGAGCTCACGTGGGGGGGGGGGTTAGAACCGCCTGAGACTTTGTCCGACCTTGAACTGAAATTGTCTCTCTAGGAGGTCTAGTCACGTAGAAGGTACTCACACGTGCGTGCCCACACACACACATGCACACAGGCATGCACACAACACACACACACTAGTCACATAGTGGGCTGCAGAGCGAGATGGGAGGTTACTAAGTGTTCCTCTGTAAGACTTTCTGCAGGAGAGGAGTGGAGCGGATGAAGCTGCTATTGTTCATTTTAGGACATGGAGTGATAACAGCCAAGTCACCGTTCTGACATGAGACTGTGATAGCTTGTTTAGTGCTAAAGACTGTCCAAGATATTCTACGTGTGAGAGCATCAGCTACTGTACTCCACCAACAACTCCTCACTGCTCCAAAGTAGCTATATGTGACAGGGACTTAGTGAAGAGGAGTAAAAACACGCCCCAAAAACCTCATAGTGTGCTCACAGACACACTCACTGTGTCAATGTGTTTTCACCAAAGTTACTGTGGGATTTATCTCCAAACTTATCTTATTTGTTTTTTTTACCCCTTTTCCCCCCAATTACAAACTTGTCTCATCGCTGCCACTCTGGTGGTGTTGAGAGCCGTTTCTAAACAGGTAATAAAGGGGGAGGATAAAGAGACAAAACCTTAGAGACGTACAGACTTATCAGAGGTCTGAACAATCTTCATACGCCAACAGGAGACCATGTGCTGGCCATGACATAGCTTATCATTAGCAGAGGCACAGTCAAGTCCCTGTTTCCATGAAAAAACAATCTATTTCATTTACATTTCAACAACAGCTGGCTAAATGTGTATGACGTGTAAGTCTTTGTGCAGGGTGCATCTCCCCAACGGGCTCAGGAGAGGAGAAGGTCAAGTCATGCGTCCTCCGAAACATGACCCGCCAAGCTGCGATTCTTAACACCCGCTTGCTTAACCTGGAAGCCAGCTGCACCAATGTCTCGGAGCAAACTGACAACTGAAGTCAGTATGCAGGCGCCCGGCCCGCCACAAGGAGTCGCTAGAGCGCGATGAGCCAAGTAAAGCCCCCCAGCCAAACCCTTCCCTAACCCGGACGACGCTGGGCACCGCCCTATCGGACTCCCGGTCGTGACACAGCATGGGATTGAACCCCAGGCTGTAGTGACGCCTCAACACTGCGATGCAGTACCTTAGACACCTGCACCACACAGGAGGCCCCAAATGTATGTTTTAACAATGCTCATGAGAACACAGTGATGATTTATGCAGTTGAAGTAACCAATGCAAAAATGTGTTGCATGTGATGGGTAAGTATTCCAAACTATTTTTAGTTAAAGTTCAAGTTCTGTTGATAAAGTCTAAAACCTATTCATTATACATAGTTTGGTCCTGGCCTTGCTGTGTTGACTAGTTGACTAGTGCTGCAGGCACATTGTTTGACAGGAGAGGAAGACAGTGTTTCTTTTATAGTTCAAAGTACAGACGGCCTCTCTCTGTGTCCCTGACTGCACCTGCGCTGTTAAAGCCAGACACACACCGTTCCGTCTTGTCCACACCTCTGACAGATCAGTGACCTTGTTTTAAGCCTGTGGCAGGGTGTGTGCATGTGTGTTCATGTCTGTGTGTGCATGTGTTGCTCACTAAAGAGCTTGTCGGAAGATTTTACGACCTTGTTTACCTTTTGAAGGAATTTTGTCACAACATCTGAGATGGAGGAATGGGTTGCATGGGCAGACAGGGAGGGAGGGGTGTATGAAAGGGTAGAAAGAGAGAGTGGTGGACACCTGCACTCATCTGCAAGAATGCTAGTTTTCACCAGACCCTCTACAGGCTTAACCCTTAATGCCGAGGGGAGGTACGTGTGTGAGAGAGAGCGAGAGAGAGAGAAAAAAGGAGAGAGGGAGAGAGAAAGAGCGAGAGAGAAAGAGAAGACATGTATTGCCTGGGGACATATAGAAGGAGGAACACACACGTCCCGAAGCAACAGATGCCTTTGTGACATACAGATATAGAGTACCAGTCAAAAGTTTGGACACACTTACTCATTCAAGGGTTTTTCTTTATTTTTACTATTTTCTACATAATAGAATAATAGTGAAGACATCAAAACTGTGAAATAACACATGTGGAATCCTGAAGTAACCAAAAGAAATGTTAAACAAATCAAAATATATTTTACATTTGAGATTCTTCAAAGAAGCCAACCTTTGCCTTGATGACAGCTTTGCACACGCTTGGCATTCTCTCAACCAGCTTCACCTGGAATGCTTTTCCAACAGTCTTGAAGGAGTTCCTACATATGCTGAGCACTTGTTGGCTGCTTTTCCTTCACTCTGCAGTCCAACTCATCCCAAACCTCCTCAATTGGGTTGAGCTCTGGTGATTGTGGAGGCCAAGTCATCTGATGCAGCACTCCATCACTCTCCTTTATGGTCAAATAGCCCTTACACAGCCTGGAGGTGTGTTGGATCATTATCCTGTTGAAAAACAAATAATAGTCCCATTAAGTGCAAACCAGATGGGATGGCGTATCGCTGCAGAATGCTGTGGTAGCCATGCTGGTTAAGGTGCCTTGAATTCAAAATAAATCACTGACAGCATCACCAGCAAAGCATCCCTACACCATCACACCTCCTCCTCCATGCTTCACGGTGGGAACCACACATGTAGAAATCATCCGATCACCTACTCTGCGTCTCACAAATATACGGCGGTTGGAATCAAAAATCTCAAATTTGGACTCATCAGACCAAAGGACAGATGTCCACCGGTCTAATGTCCATTGCTTGTGTTTCTTGACCCCAGTCCTTCTTCTTATTGGTGTCCTTTAGTAGTGGTTTCTTTGCAGCAATTCGACCATGAAGGCCTGATTCACGCAGTCTCCTCAGAACAGTTGCTGTTGAGATGTGTTACTTGAACTCTGTGAAGCATTTATTTGGGCTGCAATTTCTGAGGCTAGTAACTCTAATGAACTTATCCTCTGCAGCAGAGGTAACTCTGGGTCTTCCTTTCCTGTGGCGGTCCTCATGAGAGCCAGTTTCATCATAGCGCTTGATGGGACTACACTTGAAGAAACTTCAAAAGTTCTTGAAATGTTTCATATTGACTGACTTTCATGTCTTAAAGTAATGATGGACTGTTGTTTCTCTTTGCGTATTTGAGCTGTTCTTGCCATAATTTGGACTTCGTTTTTTACCAAATAGGGATATCTCTGTATACCACCCCTACCTTGTCACAACACAACTGACTGGCTCAAACACATTAAGAAGGAAAGAAATTCCACAAATTAACTTTTAACAAGGCACACCTGTTAATTGAAATGCATTCCAGGTGACTACCTCATGAAGCTGGTTGAGAGAATGCCAAGAGTGTGCAAAGCTGTCATCAAAGCAAAGGGTGGCTTCTTTGAAGAATCTCAAATATAAAATATATTTTTTTGGTTACTACAGGATTCCATATGTGTTATAGTTTTGATGTCTTCACTATTATTCCACAATGTAGAAAACAATAAAATAAAGACAAACCCTGGAATGAGTAGGTGTGTCCAAACTTTTGACTGGTACTGTATATACACCGATCTACACATTAAGACACACCCACCATTTCTTTGTCCATATTTGTCTTCCTCTCTGATCCTGTATTTGAAGAAGTAAACAGAAACCCTCCTGTCCTTCCTTCCCTCGCTCCATCTCTCCTCTTTCAGTATCACCATTAGTCTTTGCACGCTGATGCCAGCTTGCATGTTGGGTGGCAATTAATCATGTTAGCCAATGCAGGACCGTTCACAGTACCCCCCCCCCCCCCCCACTGTACCACACACACACACACACACACACACACACACACACACACACACACACACACACACACACACACACACACACACACACACACACACACACACACACACACACACACACACACAGCCTTGACTGTACCCTCCCAGTTGTAGCCCATTAGATGTGGCGTGTCTCTCTAAACATTTAGATGTTTTAGATTTATTGGGGAAGCCGTTTACTCACTGCAAGGCTAGCATGATGTCTTTTATTGGACGAGAAGTGTGAGGTATCCTGTTTCACAGACACACAAATGTGTATGCACGCACGCAAATACACACACACATGCAAACCGAAGCACATGCCCACGCATGCACACACACTTTCTCCCATAATCTCATGATATCTTCCACAGCATAGACAAACAGTTAAGCCAGCTGTGCTCCATGCCTCAACAGCGCTATCCCATAGGGTGTGTGTGTAAGTGTGTTGTGTAGTGTGTGCTAATCATTTTCAGCTTGTATACTTGGTGGTGGGAAGAATATGTCTCTGTGCTCATCATCTGTAGTGCAGGTGCACTTTCTCCTCCACATCTGAATTCTCTGACACACATCCATAGATGAATGTCAATGGGAGAATATCTCTGCTGAAATTGAAGTTACAGATTTCTATCCACAGTAACTCATGACTTCCACTCTTTCTCTGTCCTTTGCTATGTGCAGGGAAGGCGGTCTCTCTGTCCAGAGTAACTCTATCTGTGACATTATCTGTGTGTCTGATGGTATCGTTACAGGTTGTGTTGTCCAGCCTGCTCCTGTGGTCAATAATGGGGATTAAACCTGATCACGACAACATATAGCATCTTTACTCACATCTCTAATTCACTCACACATTGTCTCAATGGTCAGATATGTTCAGTGTGTGCGTGTGTAATATTTTACTTGCTGCCAGTAAGTAATGGATCACTCATTTGCAGTTAAAATCTGCTTGGGTTCTTGAATAAAGATAAGCTGAAAGCTGGGTTAGTTGGTTTACTACAGGGAGAAGAGTAATGGGGAACTGCATTAGAGTCCAAACCTCCCAATGCTCTTGTCTTGTACTCTCCTGAAACACTCCTCTTTGGACAAAACACAGACCTTAAAGCACCAGCTACAACTATAACTGGTCGTTCCAGCAATTGGTTCCATTTTGAGTAGTGCAATTTATAGGATTTTTAAAAATGCTTCTAATTTTAACATTCTGTCATGAAGATCACATGTTCAACTTAATTCAAAATGTTTTCCCATCTCAACAGGTTGAATAAAAAAAAAGACTATACTAAGCACCTATTAAGGTAACCGTAACAGGGTTGATAATTTAATCATAAATCCCCTTGTGACAGGGGCAATTGAATGCTAGCTTCACAAACAAAATGCAATTCTTAAATAATTTCTGTCCTGTCTATCTATGGGTAACAGTTTTCCACCACAAAACACCAGAAAATGGCCAAAAGAGTAGAACCAGCTCACCTGCTTTTATTTCTTTTGGAAATAATATTTAAAAAGTAATAGTTTCACCATATTAAAACGAGAGTTCAGTTCACATAACAAGGTGCACCTGTAACAGTCCTGACCTGTTTTATGTTGTTTTTATGTGTTTATGGTCAGGGCGTTAGTTTTGGGTGGGCAGTCTATGTTATCTGTTTCTATGTTGGTTTTGGTTTGCCTGGTATGGCTCTTGATTAGAGGCAGGTGGTTTGCGTTTTCCTCTAATCAAGAGTCATATTTAGGTAGGGCATTCTCACTGTTTGTTTGTGGGTGATTGTCTCCTGTGTCCGTATGTTATGTTTGTACCACATGGGACTGTAGCGTTTGTTTGTTTCGTTTCGATGTCGTCTGTTTCCTGTACGTAAGTTTATGTTTAGTTATGTAAGTTTATGTTCAGGTCTAGTCAACGTCGTTTTGTTATTTTGTAGTTTTGAAAGTGTTTTGTTTCGTTTCGTGTTGCCATCTTTATCGTTGTTATAATAAAGATGGCTTATTTCCCACAAGCTGCGTTTTGGTCTTCAGATCCCTCTCTCCTCACCTCATCCGAGGATGAGGAGAGCGTCACCCGTTACAGAATCACCCACCACGCTAAGACCAAGCGGCAAAGGGAAACTAAACGGAGTAAGGGACAGGAGAGAAAGGAGCAATGGACATGGGACGATGTTTTGGATGGAAAGGGTGTCTACACATGGGAGGAGATCCTAGCTGGTAGAGATCGCCTCCCATGGGAACAGCTGGAGGCACTGAGGAGAGCGGAGGCTACCGGAGAGAGGAACCGGAGCTATGAGGGAACGCGTCTGGCACGGAAGCCAAAAAAGCCCGTAAGTAATTCCCAAAAAATTCTTGGGGGGGGGCTAGGAGATAGTGGGCCAAGGGCAGGTAGGAGACCTGCGCCCACTTCCCAGGCTTACCGTGGAGAGCGGGAGTACGGGCAGGCGCCGTGTTACGCAGTAGAGCGCACGGTGTCTCCTGTACGAGTGCATAGCCCAGTGCGGGTTATTCCACCTCCCCGCACTGGGAGGGCTAGATTGGGTATTGAGCCAGGTGTCATGAGGCCGGCTCAACGCGTCTGGTCTCCAGTGCGTCTCCTCGGGCCGGCATACATGGCACCTGCCTTACGCATGGTTTCCCCGGTTCGCCTACATAGGCCGGTGCGGGTTATTCCACCTCCCCGCACTGGTCGGGCAACCGGGAGCATTCAACCAGGTAAGGTTGGGCAAGCTCAATGCTCAAGAGTGCCAGTACGTCTCCACGGTCCGGTATTTCCGGCACCACCTCCCCGCCCCAGCCTAGTACCTGCAGTGTCTACACTACGCACTAGGCTACCAGTGCGTATCCTGAGCCCTGTTCCTCCTTCACGCACTCTCCCTGTAGTGCGTGTATCTAGCCCGGTGCCTCCAGTTCCGGTCCCACGCACTAAGCTACCAGTGCGTCTCCAGAGCCCTGTTCAAACTGTATCTTCTCCCCCTACTAATCCTGATGTGCTTGTCCTCAGCCCGGCGTCACCAGTGCCGGTGCCGCGCATCAGTTGTGGAGTGGGCTATGAGAATACAGTGTGCCCTGTTCCTGCTCCTCGCACTAGTAGGAGGGTGCTTATTATTAGCACGGTGCCTCCAGTTCCGGCACCACGCACCAGGTCTACAGTGCGCCGTATCCGGCCAGAGCCATCCGTCTCCCCAGCGCCATCTGAGCCATCCGTCTCCCCAGCGCCATCTGAGCCATCCGTCTCCCCAGCGCCATCTGAGCCATCCGTCTCCCCAGCGCCATCTGAGTCATCCGTCTGCCAGGAGCCTGCAAAGCCGCCCGTCTGCCATGAGCCTGCAAAGCCGCCCGTCTGCCATGAGCCTACAGAGCCATCCGCCAGACAGGAGCCGCTAGAGCCGTCAGCCAGACAGGAGCCGCTAGAGCCGTCAGCCAGACAGGATCTGCCAGAGCCGCCAACCAGACAGGATCTGCCAGAGCCGCCAACCAGACAGGATCTGCCAGAGCCGCCAACCAGACAGGATCTGCCAGAGCCGCCAACCAGACAGGATCTGCCAGAGCCGCCAACCAGACAGGATCTGCCAGAGCCGCCAACCAGACAGGATCTGCCAGAGCCGCCAGCGAGCCATGAGCAGCCAGAGCCGTCAGAGAGCCATGAGCAGCCAGAGCCGTCAGAGAGCCATGAGCAGCCAGAGCCGTCAGAGAGCCATGAGCAGCCAGAGCCGTCAGAGAGCCATGAGCAGCCAGAGCCGTCAGAGAGCCATGAGCAGCCAGAGCCGTCAGCCTGCCATGAGCGTCGAGAGCCGTCAGCCTGCCATGAGCGTCGAGAGCCGTCAGCCTGCCATGAGCGTCGAGAGCCGTCAGCCTGCCATGAGCGTCGAGAGCCGTCAGCCTGCCATGAGCGTCGAGAGCCGTCAGCCTGCCATGAGCGTCGAGAGCCGTCAGCCTGCCATGAGCGTCGAGAGCCGTCAGCCTGCCATGAGCGTCGAGAGCCGTCAGCCTGCCATGAGCGTCGAGAGCCGTCAGCCTGCCATGAGCGTCGAGAGCCGTCAGCCTGCCATGAGCGTCGAGAGCCGTCAGCCTGCCATGAGCGTCGAGAGCCGTCAGCCTGCCATGAGCGTCGAGAGCCGTCAGCCTGCCATGAGCGTCGAGAGCCGTCAGCCTGCCATGAGCGTCGAGAGCCGTCAGTCTGCCATGAGCGTCGAGAGCCGTCAGTCTGCCATGAGCGTCGAGAGCCGTCAGCCTGCATGGACCTGCCAGAGCCGTCCAGCCAGGACCTGCCAGAGCCGTCCAAACAGGACCTGCCAGAGTCCTTCAGCCGGGATCTGCCCCTTGTCCCGGTGTTGCCCCTTGTCCCGGTGTTGCCCCTTGTCCCGGTGTTGCCCCTTGTCCCGGTGTTGCCCCTTGTCCCGGTGCTGCCCCTTGTCCCGGTGCTGCCCCTTGTCCCGGTGCTGCCCCTTGTCCCGGTGCTGCCCCTTGTCCCGGTGCTGCCCCTTGTCCCGGTGCTGCCCCTTGTCCCGGTGCTGCCCCTTGTTCCGGTGCTGGTCCTTCTCCTGGTGCTGCCCCTTGTCCCGGTGCTACCCCTTGTCCCGGTGCTGCCCCTTGTCCCGGTGCTGGCTGTTTATTTAGGGGAAAGTAGTTTTAGGGTGGTCAGTGGAAGGGGTAGACAGAAGAGGGGAGTGACTATGGTGGTGTGGGGACAGCGTCCTGAGCCGGAACCACCACCGTGGTCAACTGCCCACCCGGACCCTCCCCTGGACTTTGTGCTGGTGCGCTCGGCGTTCGCACCTTGAGGGGGGGGTACTGTAACAGTCCTGACCTGTTTTATGTTGTTTTTATGTGTTTATGGTCAGGGCGTTAGTTTTGGGTGGGCAGTCTATGTTATCTGTTTCTATGTTGGTTTTGGTTTGCCTGGTATGGCTCTTGATTAGAGGCAGGTGGTTTGCGTTTTCCTCTAATCAAGAGTCATATTTAGGTAGGGCATTCTCACTGTTTGTTTGTGGGTGATTGTCTCCTGTGTCCGTATGTTATGTTCGTACCACATGGGACTGTAGCGTTTGTTTGTTTCGTTTCGATGTCGTCTGTTTCCTGTACGTAAGTTTATGTTTAGTTATGTAAGTTTATGTTCAGGTCTAGTCAACGTCGTTTTGTTATTTTGTAGTTTTGAAAGTGTTTTGTTTCGTTTCGTGTTGCCATCTTTATCGTTGTTATAATAAAGATGGCTTATTTCCCACAAGCTGCGTTTTGGTCTTCAGATCCCTCTCTCCTCACCTCATCCGAGGATGAGGAGAGCGTCACCCGTTACAGCACCTTAAAATGAGGGACAGGATTTTGTTAACCTTAAAATTAATCACATAATAATCGCCAGAAATAACTTAGTCAAAGAAACATAACTAGGGCTTTACAATGATGGTGAAAACTTGGAGAAATGTTTGGGTTACTAGAAGTCACATGTCAAAATGCTGAATTCTGGCACTTTAGCAAGTCTTAATTCATATTAAAAATCATATTTATTGAATTTTCCATGTGGTCTATATTAAAGGACACCTAATTTAATATAACAGACTTGTAAAATTCCACATGAACAATTTCTACTTAAAATATCAAAGGGAGCCTCCCGGGTGGCGCAGTGGTCTAGGGCACTGCATTGCAGTGCTAGCTACGCCACCAGAGTGTCTGGGTTCGCGCCCAGGCTCTGACGCAGCCGGCCGCGACCGGGAGGTCCGTGGGGCGACGCACAATTGGCATAGCGTTGTCCGGGTTAGAGGGTTTGGCCGGTAGGGATATCCTTGTCTCATCGCGCTCCAGCGACTCCTGTGGCGGGCCGGGCGCAGTGCGCGCTAACCAAGGGGGCCAGGTGCACGATGTTTCCTCCGACACATTGGTGCGGCTGGCTTCCGGGTTGGAGGCGCGCTGTGTTAAGAAGCAGTGCGGCTTGGTTGGGTTGTGCTTCGGAGGACGCATGGCTTTCGACCTTCGTCTCTCCCAAGCCCGTACGGGAGTTGTAGCGATGAGACAAGATAGTAATTACTAGCGATTGGATACCACGAAAATTGGGGAGAAAATGGGATATAAAAAAAAATATCAAAGGGCACTCATTTCGTGGAACAACCCAACTGTCACTGTCACACGCACGCACACACACACATGCACACACACGTGCACAGAGAGCATGTAAGAGCATCACTCTCCCATCACTATCCCCTTCATGTCCTCCCCTCTCTCCTGATGTGGGAGTGAGAGAAGCAGGCAGGTGGATTATCATCAACAGCTCCTCCATCCAGCATCACCCCTAAGAGAGCATGGGACCACAACCGGTGTGTGTGTGTCTCACACCTCATCCATTACATCCTGAGCCAGGCATCAGCACATTAGCACCAGAGCTTGCATAGAGAGAGACAAAGAGGGAGAGAGTGACAGAGATAGCGAGAGGGAGGGAAAGAGAGAGTGACAGAGATAGAGGGAAAGAGGGAGAGAGGGAAAGAGGGAGAGTGACAGAGATAGCGAGAGGGAGGGAAAGAGAGAGTGACAGAGATAGAGAGAGAGGGAAAGAGGGAGAGTGACAGAGATAGTGAGAGAGAGGGAAAGAGGGAGAGTGACAGAGATAGAGAGAGGGAAAGAGGGAGAAAGTGACAGAGATAGAGAGAGAGAGGGAAAGAGGGAGAGTGACAGAGATAGAGAGAGGGAAAGAGGGAGAAAGTGACAGAGATAGAGAGGGAAAGAGGGAGAAAGTGATAGAGATAGAGAGAGAAAGGAAAGTTGTATATTACGGTGAGAAAGTGACTACCTTATCCGCTTTACTTCAGAGTCCAGTGCCATACTGATTTGAGTGGGCTTTAAGATGATGAAATGCGGTTGTGAAAGATACAGTCACAAATGAAATGATTGGCAGTAGCACCCTTGATTAAAGATTAGCAAAAAAAGACCATTCTTCCATAAGTGCAAATCAAAGCGTATCAAGGATCTGGAAATACGCAGTTTAATGTACAGTTGAAGTCAGAAGTTTACATACACCTAGGTTGGAGTCATTAAAACTCGTTTTTCAACCACTCCAAAAATGTCTTGTTAACAAACTATAGTTTTGGCAAGTCGGTTAGGACATCTACTTTGTGCATGACACAAGTAATTTTTCCAACAATTGTTTACAGACAGATTATTTCACTTATAATTCACTGTATCACAATTCCAGTGGGTCAGAAGTTTGCATACACTAAGTCGACTGTGCCTTTAAACAGCTTGGAAAATTCCAGAAAATGATGTCATGGCTTTAGAAGCTTCTGATTTGACATAATTTGAGTCAATTGGAGGTGTATCTGTGGATGTATTTCAAGGCCTACCTTCAAACTCAGTGCCTCTTTGCTTGACATCATGGGAAAATCAAAATAAATCAGCCAAGACCTCAGAAAATAATTGTAGACCTCCACAAGTGGTTCATCCTTGGGAGCAATTTCCAAATGCCTGAAGGTACCACGTTAGTCTGTACAAACAATAGTACGCAAGTATAAACACCATGGGACCACGCAGCCGTCATACTGCTCAGGAAAGAGACGCGTTCTGTCTCCTAGAGATGAACGTACTTTGGTGCAAAAAGTGCAAATCAATCCCAGAACAACAGCAAGGGACCTTGTGAAGAAGCTGGAGGAAACAGGTACACAAGTATCTATATCCACAGTAAAACGAGTCCTATATCGACATAACCTGAAAGGCCGCTCAGCAAGGAGGAAGCCACTGCGCCAAAACCGCCATAAAAAAGCCAGACTACGGATTGCAACTGCACATGGGGACAAAGATCGTACTTTTTGGAGAAATCTCCTCGGGTCTGATGAAACAAAAATAGAACTGTTTGGCCATAATGACCATCGTCATGTTTGGAGGACAAAGGGGGAGGCTTGCAAGCTGAAGAACACCATCACAACCGTGAAGCACGGGGGTGGCAGCATCATGTTGTGGGGGTGCTTTGCTGCAGGAGGGTCTGGTGCACTTCACAAAATAGACGGCATCATGAGGATGGAAAAGTTTGTGGATATATTGAAGCACCATTCATGACATCAGTCAGGAAGTTAAAGCTTGGTCGCAAATGGGTCTTCCAAATGGACAATGACCCCAAGCATACTTCCAAAGTTGTGGCAAAATGGCTTAAGGACAACAAAGTCAAGGTATTAGAGTGGCCATCACAAAGCCCTGACCTCAATCCTATAGAAAATTACTGTCCAGTAGTCTTTGTATGTATTTGTGTACAAATACAGTATATACAAGAATTCATACTGAAATATCACATTTACTTAAGTATTCAGACCCTTCACTCAGTACTTTGTAAAAGCACCTTTGTCAGGGCCTCCCGAGTGGCGCAGCGGTCTACGGCTCTGCATCGTAGTGCTAGGAATAACTACAAAAAATATATAATATAAAAACACCTTTGGCAGCGATTACAGCCTTGCGTCTTCTTGGGTATGACGCTACAAGTTTGGCACACCTGTATTTGGAGAGTTTCTCCCATTCTTCTCTGCAGATCCTCTCAAGCTCTGTCAGGTTGGATGAGGACTGTCGCTGCACAGCTATTTTCAGGTCTCTCCAGAGATGTTCGATCGGGTTCATGTCCAGGCTCTGGCTGGGCCACTCAAAGACATTCAGAGACTTGTTTCGAAGACACTCCTGCCCTGTCTTGGCTGTGTGCTTAGGGTCATTGTCCTGTTGGAAGGTGAATCTTCCCCCTAGTCTGAGGTCCTGAGTGCTCTGGTGCAGGTTTTCATCAATGATCTCTCTGTACTTTGCTCCCTTCATCTTTCTCTCGATCCTGACTAGGCTCCCAGTCCCTGCCGCTGAAAAACATCTCCACAGCATGATGCTGCCACCACCATGCTTCTCTGTAGGGATGGTGCCATGTTTCCTCCAGACATGACTCTTGGTACTCAGGCCAAGGAGTTTAATCTTGGTTTCATCAGACTAGAGAATCTTGTTTTTCATGGTTTGAGTACTTTAGGTGCCTTCTGGCAAATTCCAAGCAGGCTATCATGCGCCTTTTACTGAGGAGTGGCTTCCGTCTGGTCACTCTACCATAAAAACCTGATTGGTGGAGTGCTGCAGAGATGGTTGTCCTTCTGGAAGGTTCTCCCATCTCCACAGAGGAACTCTGGAGCACTGTCACAGTGACAATCGTGTTCTTGGTTACCTCTCTGACCAAGACCCTTCTCCCCCGATTGATCAGTTTGGCCGGGCGGTCAGCTCTAGGAAGAGCCTTGGTGGTTCCAAACTTCCTCCATCTATAGAATGATGGAGGCCACTTTCTTCTTGGGGACCTTAAATGCTGCAGAAATGTTTTGGTACCCTTCCACAGATCTGTGCTTTGACACAATCCTGTCTCGGAGCTCTACGGACAATTCCTTCGACCTCATGGCTTGGTTTTTGCTGTTAACTGTGGGACCTTATAAAGACAGGTGTGTGCCTTTCTAAATCATGTTCAACCAATTGAATTTACCACAGGTGGACTCCAATCAAGTTGTAGAAACATTTCAAGGATGATCAATGGAAACAGGATGCTCCTGAACTAAAATTTGAGTCTCACAGCAAAGGGTCTGAATACTTATGTAAATGAGGTATTTCTGTTTTTTATTTTTTATAAATTTGAAAAAAATTCTGAAAACCTGTTTTCACTTTGTCATTGCGGGGTATTGTGTGTAGATTTCTGAGGGGAAAAAACAATTTGATTCATTTTAGAATAAGGCTGTAATGTAACAAAATGTGGAAAAAGGAAAGTGGTCTGAAGACTTTCAAATTCACTGATGTCACAGTTAAATTACGTTGTTCGGCCAGATGTGCTAGAGAGGAACAGCTTCTGCAGACGAAACACCATACATCAGGCACACTGTCAGCTACAATTATTACTGCTGTCCAGTAGTCTTTGTGTTCATCAGTATTACTGCTGTCCAGTAGTCTTTGTGTTCATCATTACTAATGCTGTCTAGTAGTCCTTGTGTTCATCATTACTACTGCTGTCCAGTAGTCTATGTGGTCATCATTACTACTGCTGTCCAGTAGTCTTTGTGTTCATCATTACTACTGCTGTCCAGTAGTCTTTGTGTTCATCATTACTACTGCTGTCCAGTAGTCTTTGTGTTCATCATTACTACTGCTGTCCAGTAGTCTTTATGTTCATCATTACTACTGCTGTCCAGTAGTCTTTGTGTTCATCATTACTACTGCTGTCCAGTAGTCTTTGTGTTCATCATTACTACTGCTGTCCAGTAGTCTTTGTGTTCATCATTACTACTGCTGTCCAGTAGTCTTTGTGTTCATCATTACTACTGCTGTCCAGTAGTCTTTGTGTTCATCATTACTACTGCTGTCCAGTAGTCTTTGTGTTCATCATTACTACTGCTGTCCAGTAGTCTTTGTGTTCATCAGTACTACTGCTGTCCAGTAGTCTTTGTGTTCATCAGTATTACTGCTGTCCAGTAGTCTTTGTGTTCATCATTACTAATGCTGTCCAATAGTCCTTGTGTTCATCATTACTACTGCTGTCCAGTAGTCTTTGTGTTCATCATTACTACTGCTGTCCAGTAGTCTTTGTGTTCATCATTACTACTGCTGTCCAGTAGTCTTTGTGTTCATCATTACTACTGCTGTCCAGTAGTCTTTGTGTTCATCATTACTACTGCTGTCCAGTAGTCTTTGTGTTCATCATTACTACTGCTGTCCAGTAGTCTTTGTGTTCATCATTACTACTGCTGTCCAGTAGTCTTTGTGTTCATCATTACTACTGCTGTCCAGTAGTCTTTGTGTTCATCATTACTACTGCTGTCCAGTAGTCTTTGTGTTCATCAGTATTACTGCTGTCCAGTAGTCTTTGTGTTCATCAGTATTACTGCTGTCCAGTAGTCTTTGTGTTCATCATTACTACTGCTGTCCAGTAGTCTTTGTGTTCATCAGTATTACTGCTGTCCAGTAGTCTTTGTGTTCATCATTACTAATGCTGTCCAGTAGTCTTTGTGTCCATCAGTATTACTGCTGTCCAGTAGTCTTTGTGTCCATCAGTATTACTGCTGTCCAGTAGTCTTTGTGTTCATCAGTATTACTGCTGTCCAGTAGTCTTTGTGTCCATCAGTATTACTGCTGTCCAGTAGTCTTTGTGTCCATCAGTATTACTGCTGTCCAGTAGTCTTTGTGTTCATCATTACTACTGCTGTCCAGTAGTCTTTGTGTTCATCATTACTACTGCTGTCCAGTAGTCTTTGTGTTCATCATTACTACTGCTGTCCAGTAGTCTTTGTGTTCATCATTACTACTGCTGTCCAGTAGTCTTTGTGTTCATCATTACTACTGCTGTCCAGTAGTCTTTGTGTTCATCAGTATTACTGCTGTCCAGTAGTCTTTGTGTTCATCAGTATTACTGCTGTCCAGTAGTCTTTGTGTTCATCATTACTACTGCTGTCCAGTAGTCTTTGTGTTCATCAGTATTACTGCTGTCCAGTAGTCTTTGTGTTCATCATTACTAATGCTGTCCAGTAGTCTTTGTGTCCATCAGTATTACTGCTGTCCAGTAGTCTTTGTGTCCATCAGTATTACTGCTGTCCAGTAGTCTTTGTGTTCATCAGTATTACTGCTGTCCAGTAGTCTTTGTGTCCATCAGTATTACTGCTGTCCAGTAGTCTTTGTGTCCATCAGTATTACTGCTGTCCAGTAGTCTTTGTGTTCATCATTACTACTGCTGTCCAGTAGTCTTTGTGTCCATCAGTATTACTGCTGTCCAGTAGTCTTTGTGTCCATCAGTATTACTGCTGTCCAGTAGTCTTTGTGTTCATCAGTATTACTGCTGTCCAGTAGTCTTTGTGTTCATCATTACTACTGCTGTCCAGTAGTCTTTGTGTTCATCATTACTACTGCTGTCCAGTAGTCTCTGTGTTCATCATTACTACTACTGTCCAGTAGTCTTTGTGTTCATCATTACTACTGCTGTTCAGTAGTCTTTGTGTTCATCATTACTACTGCTGTCTAGTAGTCTTTGTGTTCATCATTACTACTGCTGTTCAGTAGTCTTTGTGTTCATCATTACTACTGCTGTCTAGTAGTCTTTGTGTTCATCATTACTACTGCTGTCCAGTAGTCTTTGTGTTCATCATTACTACTGCTGTCCAGTAGTCTTTGTGTTCATCATTAAAACTTAAGGAAAACTTAAGGAAACATCGTAGGAAGAAGGAACACTCAAGAACACGGTTCTATAAAAAACCCTTTAAGTTTGTCAAAGACCTCTTCGCAAAGGAAAAGTGCGGAATCCTAAAAACTCCAAAGCCAGAACTGGAAGAACATCTGGAAAAGGTCCACCAGGACACGAAAAGGCATGAGCAGATAATCATCCCACATGACATCCCACCTATTCAACCACCAGAATTCAATCTGGACACTGACCCTCCAAAATGGAAGGAAGTAGAGAACGTTGTCCGACGAGCAAGAGCGGCCTCGGGTCCTGGGCCTAATGGAGTACCATATAAGCTCTACAAGAACGTCCCGGATGTTCTTCGCTTTCTTTGGAGGCTCATGAGGATAGTGTGGCAGAAGGAAATAATACCAAAGGCATGGCGAAGGGCTGGTGGTGTGCTAGTCCCGAAAGAGAAGGATGCGACAGACATCAGTCAATTCCGACCAATCTCCCTTCTCAACGTCGAAGGGAAGATCTTTTTCAGTATAATAGCACAGAGGCTGTCCACTTACCTGGAAAGGAACAAGTACATTGATACATCTGTACAGAAAGCAGGCCTTCCTGGTTTCTCTGGTTGCCTGGAACATACTAGTATGATTTGGCACCAGATCCAAACAGCTAAGAAAGACAAGAGAGACCTCTATGTCATCTTCCTCGACCTGGCCAATGCCTTTGACTCAGTTCCCCATGAACTCCTCTGGGAATCCTTCAACTTTTTCCACGTACCAGAACCCATCACTACACTGGTAAAGGCCTATTTCCAAGACCTGCAATTGTGTTTCACAACACCTGACTTCACAACAACATGGCAGCGCTTGGAAGTGGGCATAATGGCAGGCTGTACAATTTCACCTCTGGCCTTCACTATGGCCATGGAAGTCATCATCAGGGCATCGAGATGGGTGGTCGGCGGTGAGAGAACTAAGGAAGGGCTCCGTCTCCCACCTATCCGAGCATACATGGATGACATGACTACACTGACCACCACTGCAGCATGCACCAGGTGGCTACTTGCAAAACTGCAGGATAACATCAAGTGGGCCCGGATGAAAATCAAGCCAAGCAAATCTCGAAGCATCTCCATAGTCAAGGGACAGCTTAAAGATGTGAGGTTCTGCATTGGAGATGACCGATACCAACGGTGTCTGAGCAACCCGTCAAGAGCATGGGTAGATGGTACAACGAAAGCCTCCAAGAAAAAGATCAAGTGCAGCAAGTAAGACAGGACATCGCCAACGGACTTGAGAACATCAACAAGACCCTACTGCCTGGGAAGCTCAAGCTTTGGTGCCTACAGTTTGGACTTCTCCCCCGGTGTGTGGCCACTCACCGTCTATGAGTTCCCAATAACAACAGTGGAGAAGATGGAGCGAACCATTACCTCATACGTGAAGAAATGGCTAGGTGTCCCACGATGCCTGAGTAACATCGGCCTCTATGGCAAAGGGGTCCTTGAACTACCTCTTACAAGTCTAACGGAGGAGTACAAGTGCTGTCCAGTAGTCTTTGTGTTCATAGTTTACATACCAAATACGTCAGATGTCAGATAAGAGAGGCAAAACGTTCATTTGTTTTCAAACTAGTTACAAAGACACGCACACCCACAGACCAACATGGCTTAGCTCCAGACTAAATAGTTTATATTAGGATAGGCTGGGAAATGGTGTCAGAGAGACTGTATCCCCCCCACACACACCCAGTCAGGCTCTCATGAGGAGCATCACCAGAGGCATGGGTGAGCCAGCTACACCACAGACAGGAAGATATATGCAGGGCCAAACACACACAGTGAGAAACAGATAGACACACACACACAGACGGTTCATTATAACTTGCTGTTTGAACAGGTGTCTGGCTGACAAGAGACAGTGTTGTGTGTGTGTGAGTGAGTGAGATGAGTCAGTGAGACATCACTCTACACCTGAACCTGTGAAAGCCGATTCTTTCTAAAGCTGCTTGCCCAAAACATCACTGTCTTAGCTAACCAGAGGACACCATGCTTTAGGCTACTTCTCCTAGCTCTGTTCAAATGATTAAGACAACACACGCACTAAAGGACCTAACAAGGGGAAGTACTGGGAGAGATCACTTTCTAACATTTAAATGCTAATGGCTTTAATTTATTATCGGCAGGCTATCCAGGAAGTACATTCCCCTAACATGTGGTTTACAATGACAACGGAGATACAGCTGACGTTGGAAGTTTACATACACCTAAGCCAAATACATTTAAACTCAGCTGTTCACAAATCCTGACATTTAATCCTAGTAAAATTTCCCTGTCTTAGGTCAGTTAGGATCACCACTTTATTTTAAGAATGTGAAATGTCAGAATAATAGTTGAGAAAATGATTTATTTCAGCTTTTATTTCTTTCATCACATTCCCAGTGGGTCAGAAGTTTACGTACACTCAATTAGTATTTGGTAGCATTGTCTTTAAATTGTTTAACTTGGGTCAAACGTTTTGGGTAGCCTTCCACAAGCTTCCCACTATAAGTTGGGTGAATTTTGGCCCATTCCTCCTGACAGAGCTGGTGTAACCGAGTCAGGTTTGTAGGCCTCCTTGCTCACACACGCATTTTCAGTTCTGCCCACAAATCTTCTATAGGATTGAGGTCAGGGATTTGTGATGGTCACTCCAATACCTTGACTTTGTTGTCCTTAAGCCATTTTGCCACAACTTCGGAAGTATGCTTGGGGTCATTGTCCATTTGGAAGACCCATTTGCGATCAAGCTTTAACTTCCTGACTGATGTCTTGAGATGTTGCTTCAATATATCCACATCATTTTCCATCCTCTTGATGCAACCTATTGGGAAGTTCACCAGTCCATGAAGCTGCCACCCGTGCTTCACGGTTGGGATGGTGTTCTTCGGCTTGCAAGCCTCCCCCTTTGTCCTCCAAACATAACGATGGTCATTATGGCCAAACAGTTCTATTTTTGTTTCATCAGACCCGATGACATTTCTCCAAAAAGTATGATCTTTGTCCCCATGTGCAGTTGCAACCGTAGTCTGGCTTTTTTATGGCGGTTTTGGAACAGTGGCTTCTTCCTTGCTGAGCAGCCTTTCAGGTTATGTCGATATAGGACTCGTTTTACTGTGGATATAGATACTTTTGTACCTGTTTCCTCCAGCATCTTCACAAGGTCCTTTGCTGTTGTTCTGTAATTGATTTGCACTTTTTGCACCAAAGTACGTTCATCTCTAGGAGGCAGAGCGCGTCTCCTTCCTGAGTGGTATGACGGCTGCGTGGTCCCATGGTGTTTATACTTGCATACTATTGTTTATACAGATGAACGTGGTACCTTCAGGAGTTTGGAAATTGCTCCCAAGGATGAATCAGACTTGTGGAGGTCTTGGCTGATTTCTTTTGATTTTCCCATGATGTCAAGTAAAGAGGCACTGAGTTTGAAGATAAGCCTTGAAATACATCCACAGGTACACCTCCAATTGACTCAAATGATGTCAACTAGCCTATCAGAAGCTTCTAAAGCCATGACATAGTTTTCTGGAATTTTCTGAGCTGTTTAAAAGTCAACTTAGTGTATGTAAACTTCTGACCCACTGGAATTGTGATACAGTGAATTATATGTGAAATAATCTGTAAACAATTCTTGGAAAAATTACTTGTGTCATGCACAAAGTAGATGTCCTAACCGATTTGCCAAAACTATAGTTCGTTAACAAGAAATTTGTGGAGTGGTTGAAAAATGAGTTTTAACAAACTGCTGTTTTAACTTTTGATTTCTATTTTGATAAGAGAGGAAAGGTGTGTGTGTGTATGAAAACAGACAATGCAAACAGTGTACCAGCATCTGTGGAGTCCACTGCTCTGTTTATTGATCTGACAGGATTACAGGTTATAGTCAGAGATCTTTAAGACTGATCAGCTCCATTCATCATCCACGCCCTCAGTGTCAAGGTCCCTAATCAATCAATCAAGAAACCAATCAATTAATACATTTATGTGATTGATAATATACAACAGGGTAGACGATGTTACACCTGAATTGGGGAGGAAGCTAATCATAGAGCTACACTACATATATACAGAGGTATGTGGACACCCCTTCAAATTCATGGATTTGGCTATTTCAGCCACACCCATTGCTGACAGGTGTATATAATTGCGCATACAGCCATGCAATCTCCATAGACAAACATTGGCAGTAGAATGGCCTGTACTGAAGAGCTCAGTGACTTTCAACGTGGCACCATCATAGGATGCCACCTTTCCAACAAGTCAGTTTGTCAAATTTCTGCCCTGCTAGAGCTGCCCTGGTCAACTGTAAGTGCTGTTATTGTGAAGTAGAAACGTCTAGGAGCAACAGCGGCTCATCCGCGAAGCGGTAGGCCACACAAGCTCACAGAACGAGACCGCCGAGTGCTGAAGCGTGTAAAAATCGTCTGTCCTCGGTTGCAACACTCACTACTGAGTTCCAAACTGCCTCTGGAAGCAATGTCAGCACAAGAACTATTAGTCGGGAGCTTCATGAAATGGGTTTTCGTGGCCGAGCAGCCGCACACAAGCCTAAGATAACCATGCCCATTGCCAAGCGTCGGCTTAAATGGTGTAAAGCTTGCTACCATTGGGCTCTGGAGCAGTGGAAACACGTTCTCTGGAGTGATGAATCACGCTTCATCATCTGGAAGTCTGACGGACAAATCTGGATTTTGTGGATGCCAGGAGAACGCTACCTGCCCCAATGCATAGTGTCAACTGTGAAGTTTGGTGGAGGAAGAATATTGGTCTGGGGCTGTTTTTCATGGTTTGGGCTAGGCCCCTTAGTTCCAGTGAAGGGAAATCTTAATGCTACAGCATACAATGACGTTCTAAATTACTCTGTGCTTCCAACTTTGTGGCAACAGTTTTGGGAAGGCCCTTTCCTGTTTCAGCATGACAATGCCCCCATGCACAAAGCGAGGTCCATACAGAAATTGTTTTTTGAGATTGGTGTGGAATAACTTGACTGGCAAGCACAGAGCCCTGACCTCAACCCCATCGAATGCCTTTGAGATGAATTGGAACTCCGACAGCGAGACAGGGCTAATCACCCAACATCAGTGCCTGACCTCACCAATGCTCTTGTGGCTGAATGGAAGCAAGTCCCCGTAGCAATGTTCCAACATCCAGTGGAAAGCCTTTCCAGAAGATTGGAGGCTGTTATAGCAGCAAAGGGGGGACCAACTCCATATTAATGCCCATGGTTTTGGAATGAGATGTTCGACGAGCAGGTGTCCACATACTTTTGGTCATGTAGTGTATGTGTCTAAAGGTAACTTCAACCTTTAGTCTTTAGAACAGCTTATTAATTAAACAAACTTGGCATGTTCAGAAACCTTTAAATGGACCATTGGAAGTTCTACAACATGAGCTCTTTCCTTCTTGACCCTTTAGTTGGCCTCCCGGGTGGCGCAGTGGTCTAGAACCAGAGTCTCTGGGTTCACGCCCAGGCTCTGTCGCAGCCGGCCGCAACCGGGAGGTCTGTGGGGCAACGCACAATTTGCATAGCGTCGTCCAGGTTAGGGAGGGTTTGGCCGGTAGGGATATCCTTGTCTCAATATGTAATAAAATGTATGATCTCTACTTTAAGTCGCTCTGGATAAGAGCGTCTGCTAAATGACTAAAATGTAAATGTAGTTAGTCAGGGCCAAACCCTAACATGAGTAGGGCTGGCACAATTATTGTATAATCATGTAACTGACAATTATGGACAGTAACCGTGAACTAAAATAAAGTATTGTCCTAATAAATTCATTTTAGGAGAAGGGAGGATTCAACTTTATATTCAAGTAGATATACAGTATCTACAGTACAATTTCAAAGATTTTACTGAGTTACAGTTCATATAAGGAAATCAGTCAATTTAAATAAATAAATTAGGCCCTAATCTATGGATTTCACAACTGGGCAGGGGTGCAGACATGGGTGGGCCTTGTAGGGCATAGGCTGGGCCACCCACTCCGGAGCCAGGCCCAGCCAAACAGATTAGTTTTCCCCATAAAAGGGCTTTATTACATACAGAAATGCTCCTCAGCACTGGTCCCCCCCTCAGGCAATCCCGCAGGTGAAGAAGCTTGTTGTGGAGGTCCTTGGCTGGCATGGTGACACGTGGTCTGGGGTTGTGAGGCCAGTTGGACGTACTGCCAAATTCTCTAAAACGACACTGAAGGCAGCTTATGGTAGAGAACTTAATATTCAATTGTCTGACAACAGCTCTGGTGGACATTCCCTGCAAGTCAGCATGACGATTGCACGCTCCCTCAAAACTTGAGTCATCTGTGGCATTGCGTTGTGACAAAACTGCACATTTTAAAGTGGCCTTTTATTGTCCCCAGCACAAGGTACACATGGGTAATGATCATGCTTTGTAATTAGCTTATTGTTATGTCACACCTGTCAGGTGGATGGATTATCTTGGCAAAGGAGAAAAGCTCACTAACAGGGAAGTAAACAAATTTGTGCACAACATGAGAACATTTCTGGAATTTTTTATTTCATCTCATGAACCATGGGGCCACACGTTTATATGTTTGTGTTCAGTAATTACCCAATAGCAGTTTTACAAGAAATGGGTAATGTTGGTAATCATTTTAAAAGCAGGACGGCACGGTCGGAGGAGAACCTTAAATTTACAAAAGATGCATGCGGTCAAAATTATTATTATTTTTTTTGACAGAAGTGTGTTGTATTCATGGTCATAGTCACCGTTTAAAGATTACAAGCTCAAAACTTCTTTCAACAAAAATGACAACCGTGGCTATTTCCATGACAATTAATCGTTACTCAACATTCCATAATCGTCCCTAAACATGAAGACTGTGTGTAAACATCAATATTTTATGTAAACCATGCCAATAGGAGATTCTCATGAAATTCCACCATGTAAACATGGTTCTGAAGTTTGAATTTGGCTGTTAATGCATGGGAATCCATATCCTTTGTGTATGCCTGTTGGTCTCTGCTTTAGCCAACCTGTCCTGTCTAAACCTTTGTGTACTTGTTAATACTGGGACAGTCAGGCAGCCAGTCTAGGTAAAACAAGGGTGTGACTCTAAACCGACAGAAAATTGAAGTGTGTGTGTAGGTTATCCCATCCAAGAATTTGAGCTACTCAAAACAAAAATACAAAAATACGTGAGAACTGGGAAAACAACATCTCCTTACATCAGTACCAATCAGAAGACAGGATGGAGTTTATTGGCCAATGAAATGGCAATTATTTCTAGAAGCCAATCATGTCGCTTTAGATCTAGAACAGTGGTGTCAGCCAACTAAAGGTTAGTTCTTTGTGTTCCAGAATCAATACAAAAATAGCTCTATTCTGAGGAACTATTGAGAGTTAACGTACTTTACAAAATACTGGCAACAATAAATTAAGTCTATTTCAGCATTTTACATAAAATCTGATCCGATTAAAAAAAATGTTTCATTTAAATTCACATATATAGTATGCAACCATTTTGAGAGCAATTCCTGATTTCAAACCTTGAGAGGACTCCCTTTGTGTCTCTACCAGTTCTGAAGCGAAAAGGTAGAAGTTGCTCCTAACCATTGGTCTAGGATTAGATATTCTTTCATACCCTCAACAGTTAACATAAGAATTGAGAAACGACAAACTGATTCTAGATCTGGGGTTAAGGCCAACTTGTACCCGAAGCCTATAAACTATTGCCTGGGTTTACAAAGCAACACTAACGCCCCCTAAAGGCAGACTGTCACTCACACCTCATCATATTCTATTACTCCAGCATTATTGAGAGGAGCACAGTGGCCCCTGGTGGGGTTTACAGTGAACATTCTCATCCACATACAGTTAACGCAACAATTAACTTTACAGGTACTCCGCACTATAACCTTCATACAAAGCTGGGACACTTCCTGCTTACACATATCAACAAAAACCGAATCCAAATCTAATTGCTCTTTCAATCTGCACCTCAATAAGGGAATTTTGTTAATTTCTATCAGCAGGAATTGGCCCAGGTGTGTAGAATGATGTTATATTGCTGAGTCTACCTTTAACACGGACAGTTAGGACAGCGGTTGTCAAATTCATCACAACAATTCTTATGAAAGGGATTGGAAACTCATTAGCAAAATATTTAACAAAACTCACTGGAGACTAGCAAAACAGAATCAAAAATTGTTCTGGTTAGCATTTATGTGCGTTGATAAAGTAGTGTCAATACATGACATTCACTTTCATAGGAAATTGTAAATTTTCAGTTGCAAACAGTTTAGCAGGGATGTTATTAGTTGAACCACATCACAGTCTCTTTCTTATTGGCTGTCTGAACGGGGTAAAGAGGGTATTGGTTGGTTTATGTGCGTATCGATTCTTCCTCTCCACTGTTCCTCTCAATTCTCCCTTGCTCTGAACACCTGCTTGCCCCGAAGGGCGAAGGAAGGGGGTTGATAGAGAGAAAATGGAAGAGATGGCAAAGAGAGATGGCTGAATAAAGAGGATTTTCTTTATTTTTCCTTCTCTACTTCTCTCCCTCCCTCCTTCCGCTGCGCTATCCTCTTCTCGTGCTGGTGCTTGGTGATTCCGTACTTGAAGAACTCATAGACAGACCAGCTGATGGCTGTGGAGGGCATCTGATAGATCACCCTGGCCTGGACTCCTTTAAAGAATCCAGGCAGGCCGCCCAGCCTGTACACTGTCCGGAAGGCATGGGCCAGGCCTGTGATGTGTCTGTGTGTCCCCTGACCTCCACCCTGGCCTGCAGTGGGGAGCCCCACCAGGGACTCCTGGGTGTTGAGCAAGGTCTTGCAGACATCCAGAGGGGTGGTGGCTGCAGCAGCAATGGCCCCGGCCAGGGCTCCAGACACCATGTGTGAGGAGAGGTTGTACTGTCTGTGGGGGTTGAGGAGCTCCTGGAGGGACTCGTAGGTCATGAAGTGGAGCACCTGGAAAGGCACGTTCATGGTGAGCTGGGTGGTGTAGGAGCGGTAAAAGGCTGCGGCGCCCTCTCTCTGCCACACGGCACGCACACAGTCCATCACGCCTCGGTACGGAGAGTTATACATCTGCAAACGCTGCTTCACCACTGGACAGGGAGGGAGAAAAACAGATAGGAATAGCCAGAACAGAGCATAAGAAAGAGAATGCAGGCAGTAGAGGAATGGGGGAAAGAGAGCGGCAGTATAAAGGAAAAAAGAAGGGATAGTGAGGCAGAGAGGAAGGAAGGGATGGATAGGTGAGTAAAGAGGAGGAGTAGAGGGGAGGATTGGAGGGATGCAAGGGAGGATTGCCAGGTGTGTTTCCATCATTAGGGACCAAGAACATAGCCCAGAGGATAAAAAAGAAAGACAAATTATTGACCAGATATATATATATTTTTTAAAATGCAGTCATAACATACTCCAAGGCTGAGGAGGGCATTAGGATGTTCAGATTAATTAAGACATTAACAGAGATTTTTATTTAGACTGCTGAAGTTCAAAGCAGCGACCCAGGCGTTACCTTGGAATCTGAGACTAGCACCTATGTCCCTCGCCTCCACAGCTGCCTGAGGATCACCTGTCCAGGCATTTCAGTGGAAGGATACCCATCAAAGTCCGCTGTAGTCTACAGATGGTGGTGGAGTTCAATACAAAGTTGACAGGACCCAAGGGAGCATCTTTCTCCCCCCTCCCTCTCAACCCTGCTCGCTCCCTCAATCTCTATCCCAGTCTCTATTCCGATTTCATTCTTGGCACTGCTCCTCCCCACCACCCTACTCTCTTTCTCTCTGTCTCCCACACCACCTTGCTCCCCCCTCCCTAGCGAGCAGTGCAGAGTAAACAGGCTGGAGCTACAGCTGCAGAGGGAGCTCTGCTACAGCCATTTATCTGCAGCAAAGAACATCTCAGTCACCTGAATATATGCCATGTGTGAGAACGAGAAAGCAGGTTTAAGAGAGGGAAAGATATTTATAGATGGATAGATTTACCTTCAGATGGGTTCATGGCTGCGTCATGAAGCAATGTGGCCACACACCCCGCCGCACCTGTAACACATACACACTCAATGGTTAAACACACACAGAGAGAGAGAGAGAGACAGAGAGAGAGAGAGAGAGAGACAGAGAGAGAGACAGAAAAGACCAGAGATATAAAAGGAGGAAGATTGCAGAGAAGGAAAGAGTAGAGGAGAGGGAGAGAAGGAGAGACGAGGAGAGAGGGGTGAGGAGAGGCCAGATGACAGAAAATGCTCTAGCTCTCCCTAGCGGTAAAAACAGGCCATCACCACTCCTGCTGGACCAGAGTCAAACATCCCTTCCTCTACTGGGCAGGTCTTACCCTGCCTCTCCCCTGACCTGGAAACCAGGGAGGAGGGAAGAGAAGAGACAGACAGCTGACCTGGGAAGAAGGGAAGAGAAAGAAAGAGCAGAGAACAGATACAGGGATAAAAAGAGCAAGTATCTCTAGTACTAGCTTTGTCTGAGCAAAAGTAAAACTTTTCTTGTAGTGCAAATTAGGGATATGCAAGGTTATTTGAATTTTCAAATGTCGGAACGGACATTAGTATTTTAAATTAAAAAATCTAATTTGGCATTGTTACATACAAGGATATACACTCACCGGACAGTTTTAGGTACACCACCACTTTCATGAAAATGGGTCGCTCCTACAGACAGTGAGTCACATGGCCATGGCTTATAAAACAAGCAGGCAGACAGGCAGAGGCATTCAGTTACTGTTCGATTGAACGTTAGCATAGGCAAAACGAGTGACCGAAGCGACTGAGTTTTGGTGGAATGATCGTCGGTGCCAGGCACGCCAGATCTAGTATATCAGAAAGGACTGACCACCTGGGCATTTCACTCCCGGCAGTGTCTAGGGTTTACCAAGAATGGTGCATCATAAAAAACATCCAATAAGCAGCAGTCTTCTGAGCGATGAGATAGGTACAGATGAAGTCGGAAGTTTACATACACCTTACATTCAAACTCAGTTTCACAATTCCTGACATTTAATCCTAGTAAAAAATTCCCTGTCTTAAGTCAGTTAGGATCACCACTTTATTTTAAGAATGTGAAATGCCTGAATAATAGTTGAGAGAATGATTTCAGCTTTTATTTCTTTCATCACATTCCCAGTGGGTCTGAAGTTTACATTCACTCAATTAGTATTTGATAGCATTGCCCTTAAATTGTTTAACTTGGGTCAAACGTTTTGGGTAGCCTTCCACAAGCTTCCCACAAAAAGTTGGGTGAATTTTGGCCCATTCCTCCTGACAGAGCTGGTGTAACCGAGTCAGGTTTGTAGGCCTTCTTGCTCGCACATGCATTTTCAGTTATGCCCACAAATTGTTTATAGGATTGAGGTCAGGGCTTTGTGATGGCCACTCCAATACCTTGACCTTGTTGTCCTTAAGCCATTTTGCCACAACTTTGGAAGTATGCTTGGGGTCATTGTCCATTTGGAAGACCCATTTGCGATCAAGCTTGAACTTCATGACTGATGTCTTGAGATGTTGCTTCAATATATCCACATAATTTTCCATCCCCATGATGCCATCCATTTTGTGAAGTGCACCAGACCCTCCTGCAGCAAAGCACCCCCACAACATGATGCTGCCACCCCCGTGCCTCACGGTTTTGATGGTGTTCTTCGGCTTGCAAGCCTCCCCCTTTGTCCTCCAAACATAACAATGGTCATTATGGCAAACAGTTCTATTTTTATTTCATCAGACCAGAGGAGATTTCTCCAAAAAGTACGATCTTTGTCCTTATGTGCAGTTGCAAACCGTAGTCTGGCTTTTTTATGGCGGTTTTGGAGCAGTGGCTTCTTCCTTGATGAGTGGCCTTTCAGGTTATGTCGATATAGGACTAATTTTACTGTAGATATAGATCCTTTTGTACCCCTTTCCTCCAGCATCTTCACATGGTCCTTTGCTGTTGTTCTGGGATTGATTTGCACTTTTTGCACCAATATATGTTAATCTCTAGGAGACAGAACGCGTCTCCTTCCTGAGCGGTATGACGGCTGCGTGGTCCCATGGTGTTTATACTTGCGTACTATTGTTTTTACAGATCAACGTGGCACTTTTAGCCATTTGTTTAAAAAGGCACAGCCAACTTAGTGTGTGTAAACTTCTGGACCACTGGAATTGTGATACAGTGAGTTATAAGTGAAATAATTAGTCTAAACAATTGTTGGGAAAATTACTTGTGTCATGCACAAGGTAGATGTCCTAACCGACTTGCCAAAACTATAGTTTGTTAACAAGAAATTTGTGGGGTGGTTGAAAAACAAGTTTCAATGACTCCAACCTAAGTGTATGTAAACTTCTGACTTCAACTGTTTGTGCAGGCATAAGCTATGGACAACGAAGACAATTGCATTTTATCGATGGTAATTTGACTACCGTGATGAGATCCGGAGGCTCATTGTCATGCCATTCATCCTCCGCCATCACCTCATGTTTTAGCATGATAATGACACAAGGATCTGTACACAATTCCTGGAAGCTGAAAATGCCACAGTTCTTCCATGGCTTGCATACTCACTAGACATATTACTCATTGAGCATGTTTGGGATGCTCTGGAACGACTCGTACAACAGCATGTTCCAGTACCCGCCAATATCCAGCAACTTCGCACAGCCATTGAAGAGGAGTGGGACAACATTCCACAGGCCACAATCAACAGCCTGATAAACTCTGTGTGAAGGAGATGTGTTGCGCTGCATGAGGCAAAATGGTGGTCACACCAGATACTGACAGGTTTTCTGATTCATATTCCCATCTTTTTTTTAAAGACATCTGTGACCAACAGACGCATATCCGTATTCCCAGTCACGTGAAATCCATAGATTAGGGCCTACCGGTAATTTATTTAAATTGACCGATTTCCTTGTATGAACTTATAATTGTTGCATGTTGCGTTTATATTTTTGTTCAATATAATAAAATTAACTTTTCAATGTTGTTTTTATGACATGCACCCTTCACGTGTGTAGCTTGTTTATGTTGGCCAATCAAAGCTTATGCAATGCAATGAGATTACACCAATGCAATGCAAATTAGAAAAAAATGACAGAATTAAAAGTGAAAATGAGTAGACTACAACGATCAACCAACAAGTAGGCTGTTGTTTTATCTGAATGGGGTTGGGGAGAAAGCGCAGCATGTGGCCTTAATTAGCCTAGCCAGCTATAGTCAGACAAATAATTGTTGATGAAGCCCCCTCCCCCCCCCAAAAAATCACTCACAGCCGAAGATTAAAATTTTATCTTCATCCAATGTCTGACATGTATTTGGATGACGTCGTCGCTGCTCCCTGTGCACACTGAGTGAAAGTGCGCATGTGAAGTTGGGCCATGTAAACCGGATGCAACCCGGATATAGACGGTCCATAAATCGCTGCATGTAAACGCGAGCAGATTATGTTGAAAACAACGGATGCAGTCCCCACTTCTTTTATACCTCTGTGGCTCGCTCCCATCGCTCACACGCGGCCCCCTCAGCTGCAGCAATAGTGCCAGCCTCTCTCCTCACGCAGCAGTGCTCAGATTAAAAACCTTTTTCTGACGCATGTCTGTAGCGTGGACCCGGACACCGTAGCATGGTATGTAGTCAGAGGCCCTGGTCTATTTGTGGACCTGGCTGACTCTGCAGAACTCTGACCTCAGAGAGCATACAGACAATGTCAGATCAGCTCCATGGCCAGAAAGATATCCCTCCTAATACCCTGCTGGGACGGAATTAGCCCCGGCCAACAGCTGATCCACCACCTGAGTGGCTGGTGATGTTTATCACACTGGCAGGTGGCCCAACAAGTTTGATTCAGTCAAATCAAATGTCTTTTATAAAGCCCTTTTTACATCAGTAATTGTCACAAAGTGCTATACAGATACCCAGCCTAAAACCCCAAAGAGCAATGGAGAAGCAGAGTGGCTAGGAAAAACTCCCTAGAGGGCAGGAGCCTAAGAAGAAACCTAGAGAGGAACCAGGTTCTTAGGGCCTGCTTACTGTACTGGGTATGAGAGAGCCTGAAGTATAGCGCAGGCATTTTCCCCTCTACTGTCCAGGGGATGGGGGTATTAAGGGTGTGGCACCACCACTCTCCCACCACTCTGCTCCAGCTGTTAGAACTGGCAGACTGACTCACCCACACACATAACTCATTGTCTGAGAGCAAGGTTCATCTAGGTTAGTCCGAGCAGCATCCACTTAGTGTCCAGGGGAGAAGGGGGTCTTCTCTCCCTCTCTCTCTGCAGTGTGTTAGAGATTATCTCTACAGGACTACAGCAACATAGCTGTAAAAATACAGCAAAATAGTTTAATTGAATCTTCACTACTTGCGTGAGTTGCTAAAAATAGAATATTGGAAAAACCAAATGAACTGCTAGCATTTACTAGAAAAAACAATGTCATATAGTTATATTTCCAGGAAGTCAACAAGTAATCCAAAGAGTGGTTGCAGAGAAGTATAGGATTGGTGTGTGCATGTGCTAGTGTGTGATTTGAATGTGTGTGTGTGTGTGTGTGTTTTCCTGGTATACCGTTGGCCAGATGGCTGTTAGCCCCGGGGTGGATGATGTCACCCAGACTTTTCTTAAGTTTCTCGTAGCAGGCGAAGTAGAGGGCGTGCGCCGGACCCGCCCCCACAGCTGTGGCATTCAGCCCTCTCATTGGTCGCCAGACACCCTCGGTGGTTATGATTCGCCGAAGAGCATCCATCACATTCCGGTAACGGGCAGCAGGCTCAGGCTGTAGGCTCTGCATACGCGTCTACACAGGGAAGAGAGGTTAGAGGTCACACACCTACTGGTTACTTATTCATAACCTAACCCGCCATACCTAACCTTACTCCAACCATAACATTTTACTTAAAATTTGAGAACTACCATGTTAACAACCAATGAAATCTGAGCAGAGATGGGATGAATACACTGCTAACCAATCAAAACACAGTAAGTAATAAGTCAGTGCTTATACCTTCCACCCGCTAAATATTTTGAAAATGTTGAGTAGTCATGCCCACGCCCAGTTGAATAGAAGGAAGTGTTGAATAACGAGACCCAGGGTCAGAGAGGGACAAAAGCTGACTTCCTGTAAGCATCTGTCCCACCAGCAACACTCAAACAACCTGACTCCACACACAAACACAATCCTTATCGTTGGGCCAGTGTCAGGATTCATCCTCTCACAGTACATCTAGTGCTGTGAGAGGCAGAGGGTCTTCTAATAATGACCACATCACCACAAGCAAAGGAGGCCCTGGGCTCTCACATGCAGATTGTTTTCTGCACTGGTGTGTGCACGCTTTCAAGGAAATGTAAACAGGGCCTCGGGCCACCGTTATAGGCTGTGGAATTCTAGCCCTGTAAGAGATTTACATGTACCTTCGCAGATTGCTGCCATCTTGAAAAGGTCTTTCCTGCAATATATTTGATGTCAACGTGACTAATCTGTGAATAAAAGTGAAATTAAATGAAAACAGTTCCCTCGGCCCTGACACAGGTATACACAGTACCAGTCAAAAGTTTGGACACAGTTACTCATTCAAGGGTTTTTCATTATTTTTACCATTTTATACATTGTAGAATAGCAGTGAAGACATCAACACTATGCAATAACACAGCCCTGACAAAAAAAAGTGTTAAATCAAAATATATTTAAAATGTTTGATTCTTCAAAAGCAGCCACCCTTTGCCTTGAGCGCTTTGCACACTTTTGGCATTTACTCAACCAGCTTCACCTGGAATGCTTTTCCAACAGTACTGAAGGAGTTCCCACATATGCTGAGTACTTGCTGGCTACTTTTCCTTCACTCTGCTGTCCAACTCATCCCAAACCATCTCAATTGGGTTGAGGTCAGGTGATTGTGAAGGCCAGGTCATCTGACGCAGCACTCCATCACTCTCCTTCTTGGTTAAATAGCCCTTACACAGCCTGGAGATGTGTTGGGTCATTGTCTTGCTGAAAAACGAATGATAGTGGGACTAAGTGCAAACCAGATGGGATGGTGTATCGCTGCAGAGTGCATGCTGGTTAAGTGTGCCTTTAATTCTAAATAAATCACTGACAGTGTCACCAGCAAAGCACCTCCACCATGCTTCATGGTGGGAACTACACATGCGGAGATCATCCGTTCACCTACTCTGCGTCTCACAAAGACACAGCGGTTGGAACCAAAAATCTCAAATTTGGACTCATCAGACCAAAGGACAGATATACACCGATCTAATGTCCATTGCTCGTGTTTCTTGGGCCAAGCAAGTCTTCTCTTATTGGTGATCTTTAGTTGTGGTTTCTTAGCAGCAATTCGACCACGAAGGCCTGATTCACACAGTCTCCTCTGAACAGTTGGTGTTGAGATGCGTCTGTTACTTGAACTCTGTGATGCATTTAAACTCAGCAAAAAAAGAAATGTTCCTTTTTCAGGACCCTGTCTTTCAAAGATAATTTGATTTTTACAAATGAACTTCACAGATCTTCATTGGAAAGGGTTTAAACACTGTTTCCCATGCTTGTTGAATGAACTATAAACGATTAATGAACATGCACCGGTGGAACGGTCGTTAAGACACCAACAGCTTACAGTAGGCAATTAAGGTCCCAGTTATGAAAACGTAGGACACTAAAGAGGCCTTTCTACTGACTCTGAAAAACACCAAAAGAAAGATGCCAAGGGTCACTGCTCATCTGCGTGAACTTACCTTATGCCTCCTGCAGCATGCCTGAGGACTGCAGATGTGGCCAGGGAAATAAAATGTATTGTCCGTACTGTGAGACACCTTAGACAGCGCTACAGGGAGACAGGACAGATAGCTGATCGTCCTCGCAGTGGCAGACCACATGTAACAACACCTGCACAGGATCGGTACATCCGAACATCACACCTGCGGGACAGGTACAGGATGGCAACAACAACTGCCTGAGATACACCAGGAACACACAATCGCTCCATCAGTGGTCAGACTCTCAGCCTATTGCGCACAGAGGCTGGACAGAGGGCTTGTAGGCCTGTTGTAAGGCAGGTCCTCACCAGACATCACCGGCAACAACGTCGCCTATGGGCACAAACCCACCGTTGCTGGACCAGACAGGACAGGCAAATAGTGCTCTTCACTGACGAGTTGCGGTTTGGTCTCACCAGAGGTGATGGTCGGATTTGCGTTTATCGTCAAATAAATTAGCGTTACACCGAGGCCTGTACATTTACATTTACATTTAAGTCATTTAGCAGACGCTCTTATCCAGAGCGACTTACAAATTGGTGCATTCACCTTATGACATCCAGTGGAACAGCCACTTTACAACAGTGCATCTAAATCTTTTAAGGGGGGGGGGGAGGGGTCAGAAGGATTACTTTATCCTATCCTAGGTATTCCTTAAAGAGGTGGGGTTTCAGGTGTCTCCGGAAGGTGGTGATTGACTCCGCTGTCCTGGCGTCGTGAGGGAGTTTGTTCCACCATTGGGGGGCTCTGTACTCTGGAGAGGAATCGATTTGGAGGTGGAGGGTCCGTCATGGTCTGGGGCGGTGTGTCACAGCATCATCGTACTGAACTTGTTGTCATTGCAGGCAATCTAAACGCTGTGCGTTACAGGGAAGACATCCTCCTCCCTCATGTGGTAACCTTCTTGCAGGCTCATTTTGACATCACCCTCCAGCATGACAATTCCACCAGCCATACTGCTTGTTCTGTGTGTGATTTCCCGCAAGACAGGAATGTCAGTGTTCTCCCATGGCCAGCGAAGAGCCCGGATATCAATCTCACTGAGCACGTCTGGGACCTGTTGGATCGGACGGTGCAGCGAGACCAATTCCCCCAAAAAATGTCCGGGAACTTGCGGGTGCCTTGGTGGAAGACTGGGGTAACATCTCACAGCAAGAACGGGCAAATCTGGTGCAGTCCATGAGGAGGAGATGCACTGCAGTACTTAATGCAGCTCGTGGCCATACCAGATACTGACTGTTACTTTTGATTTTGACCCCCCCTTTGTTCAGGGACAGATACAATTTCTGTTAGTCACATGTCTGTGGAACTTGTTCAGTTTATGTCTCAGTTGTTGAATCGTGTTATGTCCATACAAATATTTACACGTTAAGTTTGTTATAAATAAAAGCAGTTGACAGAGAGAGGACGTTTCTTGTTTTGCTGAGTTTATTTGGGCTGCAATTTCTGAGGCTGGAAACTCTAATGAACATATTCTCTGCAGCAGAGGTAACTCTGGGTCTTCCTTTCCTGTGGCGGTCCTCATGAGGCCAGTTTCATCATAGCGCTTGATGGTTTTTGCGACTGCACTTGAAGAACGTTCTTGAAATTTTCCAGATTGACTGACTTTCATGTCTTGAAGTAATGATGGACTGTTGTTTCTCTTTGCTTATTTGAGCTGTTCTTGCCATAATATGGACTTGGTCTTTTACCAAATAGGGCTATCTTCTGTATACCACCACTACCTTGTCACAACACAACTGATTGGCTCAAATGCATTAAGGAGGAAAGAAATGACACAAATTCACTTTTAACAAGGCACACCTGTTAATTGAAATGTATTCCAGGTGACTACCTCATGAAGCTGGTTGAGAGAATGCCAAGAGTGTGCTAAACACATCACCGGGGAAATACTACCTGCTATCCAGGACACCTACACCACCCGATGTCACAGGAAGGCCAAAAAGATCATCAAGGACAACAACCACCCGAGCGACTTCCTGTTCACCCTGCTACCATCCAGAAGGCGAGGTCAGTACAGGTGCATCAAAGCTGGGACTGAGAGACTGAAAAATAACTTCTATCTCAAGGCCATCAGCGAAACATAGCTTCAGCGTGTAAATCAGCTAGAAAGATGTGTCGGCATCAAGTAATTGTCTCTGGCCCCCTCCCAGTTAGGGGGAGTAATGAGCTCTACAGCTAAGTCTCACAACTCAATCGCTGGTTGAAAGCAGTTTTCTGCCCCTGCCAAAAGATAGAATTTGTAGATAATTGGCCCTCTTTCTGGGACTCACCTACAAACAGGACCAAGCCTGGCCTGCTGAGGAGTGACGGACTCCATCCTAGCTGGAGGGATGCTCTCATCTTACCTACGAACATAGACACTCCTCTAGTTCCACAATGAGATGGGGTGTAGGCCAGGCAGCAGGCTGTTAGCCAGCCAGGCAGCAGGCTGTTAGCCAGCCAGGCAGCAGGCTGTTAGCCAGCCAGGCAGCAGGCTGTTAGCCAGCCAGGCAGCAGGCTGTTAGCCAGCCAGGCAGCAGGCTGTTAGCCAGCCAGGCAGCAGGCTGTTAGCCAGCCAGGCAGCAGGCTGTTAGCCAGCCAGGCAGCAGGCTGTTAGCCAGCCAGGCAGCAGGCTGTTAGCCAGCCAGGCAGCAGGCTGTTAGCCAGCCAGGCAGCAGGCTGTTAGCCAGCCAGGCAGCATGCTGTTAGCCAGCCAGGCAGCATGCTGTTAGCCAGCCAGGCAGCATGCTGTTAGCCAGCCTGCCAGCTTAGTAGAGTCTGCCACTAGCACAGTCAGTGTAGTCAGCTCAGCTATCCCCATTGAGACCGTGTCTGGGCCTCGACCTAGGTTGGGCAAAACTAAACATGGCGGTGTTCACCTTAGCAAATCTCACTGGAATAAAGACCTCCTCCATTCCTGTCATTATTGAAAGAGATAGTAATATCCCACATCTCAAAATAGGGCTACTTAATGTTAGATCACTCACTTCCAAGGCAGTTATAGTCAATTAACTAATCACTGATCATAATCTTGATGTGATTGGCCTGACTGAAACATGGCTTAAGCCTGATGAATTTACTGTGTTAAATGAGGCTTCACCTCCTGGTTACACTTTTGACCATATTCCCTGCGCATCCCGCAAAGGCGGAGGTGTTGCTAACATTTACGATGGCAAGTTTTAATTTACAAAAAAAACTGCGTTTTCGTCTTTTGAGCTTCTAGTCATCTATGCAGCCTACTTAATCACTTTTTATAGCTACTGTTTACAGGCCTCCTGGGCCATAAACAGCATTCCTCATTGAGTTCCCTGAATTCCTATCAGACCTTGGAGTCATGGCAGATAATATTAACATTTTTTGGTGACTTTAATATTCACATGGAAAAGTCCACAGACCCACTCCAACAGGCTTTCAGAGCCATCATCGACTCAGTGGGTTTTGTCCAGCATGTCTCCAGACCTACTCACTGCCACAGTCATACTCTGGACCTAGTTTTGTCCCGTGGAATACATTTTGTGGATCTGAATGTTTTTCCTCATAATCCTGAACTATCGGACCACCATTTTATTAAGTTTGCAATCGCAACAAAAAATCTGCTCAGACCCCAACCAAGGATAATCAAAAGACGTGCTATAAATTCTCAGACAACCCAAACATTCCTAGATGCCCTTCTAGACTCCCTCCACCTACCCAAGGACGTCAGAGTACAACAATCAGTTAACCACCTAACTGAGGAACTCAATTTAACCTTGCGTAATACCCTAGATTCAGTCGCACACCTAAAAAAACAAAAAAAAACATTTATCATAAGAAACTAGTTCCCTTGTATACAGAAAATACCCGAGCTCCGAAGCAAGCTTCCAGAAAATTAGAACTGAAATGGCGCTTAGAACTGAAATGGCGCTACACCAAACTGGAAGTCTTCCGACTAGATTGGAAAGACAGTACCATGCAGTATCGAAGAGCCCTCACTGCTGCTCGATCATCCTTTTTTCCCAACTTAATTGAGGAAAATAAGAACAATCCTACATTTATTTTTGATACTGTCACAAAGCTAACTAAAAAGCAGCATTCCAAAAGAGAGGATGACTTTCACTTCAGCGGTGATAAATTCATGAACTTCTTTGAGGAAAAGATCATGATCATTGGAAAGCAAATTATGGACTCCTCTTTAAATCTGCGTATTCCTCCAAAGCTCAGTTGTCCTGAGTCTGCACAACTCTGCCAGGACCTAGGATCAAGGGAGACACTCAAGTTTAAAAAAATACTATATCTCTTGACACATTGATGAAAATAATCATGGCCTCTAAACCTTCAAGCTGCATACTGGACCCTATTCCAACTAAACTACTGAAAGAGCTGCTTCCTGTGCTTGGCCCTCCTATGTTGAACATAATAAACGGCTCTCTATCCACCGGATGTGTACCAAACTCACTAAAAGTGGCAGTAATAAAGCCTCTCTTGAAAAAGCCAAACCTTAACCCAGAAAATATTAAAAACTATGAGCCTAAATCGAATCTCCCATTCCGCTCAAGAAAAATGTAGAATGTGTTGTGCAGCAAATCACTGCCTTCCTGAAGACAAACAATGTATACGAAACGCTTCAGTCTGGTTTAAGACCCCATCATAGCACTGAGACTGCACTTGTGAAGGTGGTAAATTACCCTTTAATGGCGTCAGACCGAGGCTCTGCATCTGTCCTAAGCTCCTAGACCTTCGTGATGCTTTTGATACAATCGATCACCACATTCTTTTGGAGATTGGAAACTCAAATTGCTCTACACAGACAAGTTCTGGCCTCATTTAGATCTTATCTGTCGGAAAGATATCAGTTTGTCTCTGTAGATGGTTTGTCCTCTGAGAAATCAACTGTAAATTTCAGTCTTCCTCAAGGCTCCGTTTTAGGACCACTATTGTTTTCTCTATATATTTAACCTCTAAGTGAAAACATTATGTTTCTGAATGACAACTTTCCCCGCTATGCGGAAGAAACACAGCTGTACATTTCGATGAAACATGGTGAAGCCCCAAAATTGCCCTACCTGGAAGCCTGTGTTTCAGACATAAGGAAGTGGATGGCGGCAAATGTTCTACTTTTCAACTCGGACAAAACAGAGATGCTAGTTCTAGGTCCCAAGAAACAAAGAGATCTTCTGTTGGATCTGACAATTCATCTTGATGGTTGTACAGTCGTCTCAAATAAAACTGTGAAGGACCTCAGCGTTTCTCTGGACCCTTCTCTCTCTTTTAACAAACATATATCAAGACTGTTTTAAGGACAGCTTTTTCCCATCTACATAAAAGTGCAAAAATCTGAAACTTTGTGTCCAAAGATTATGCAGAAAAATTTATCCATGCTTTTGTCATTTCTAAGTTAGACTACTGCAACCCTCTACTTTCCGTCTAAAGCAATAAATAATCTTCAGTTAGTGCTAAACACGGCTGCTGGAATCTTGACTAGAACCAAAGACTGTGATCATATTACTCCAATGCTAGCCTCTACACTGGCTTCCTTAAGGCAAGGGCTGATTTCATGGTTTTACTGCTAACCTACAAAGCATTACATGGGCTTGCTCCTACCTATCTTTACGATTTGGTCCTGCCGTACATACATACACGTACGCTACGGTCACAAGACACAGGCCTCCTTACTGTCCCTAGAACTTATTAGCAAACAGCTGGAAGTAGGGCTTTCTCCTATAGAGCTCAATTTTTATGGAATGGTCTGCCTATCCATGTGAGAGACGCAGACTCGGTCTCAACCTTTAAGTCTTTATTGAAGACTCATCTCTTCAGTAGGTCCTATGATTGAGTGTAGTCTGGCCCAGGAGTGTGAAGGTGAACGGAAAGGCACTGGAGCAACGAACCACCTTGCGGTCTCTGCCTGGCCGTTTCCCATCTCTCCACTGGGATTCTCTGCCTCAAACCCTATTACAGGGGCTGAGTCACTGGCGTACTGGTGCTCTTCCATGCCATCCCTAGGAGGGGTGCGTCACTTGAGTGGGTTGAGTCACTGACGTGATCTTCTTGTCCGGGTTGGCGCCCCCTCCTTGGGTTGTGCCGTGGGGGAGATCTTCGTGGGCTATACCCTGCCTTGTCTCAGGATGGTAAGTTGATGGTTGGAGATATCCCTCTAGTCGTGTGGGGGCTGTGCTTTGGAAAAGTGGGTGGGGTTATATCCTGCCTGTTTGGCCCCGTCCGGTGTATCGTCGGACAGGGCCAGTGTCTCCCGACCCCTCCGTTCTCAGCCGCCAGTATTTATGCTGCAATAGTTTGTGTCTCGGGGGGCTAGGGTCAGTCTGCTATATCTGGAGTATTTCTCTTGCCTTATCCAGTGTCCTGTTTGAATTTGAGTATGCTCTCTCTAATTCTTTATTTCTCTCTTTCTTTCCCTCTATCGGAGGACTAGGACCATGCCTCAGGACTACCTGGCCTGATGACTCCTTGCTCTCCCCAGTCCACCTGCTGCTCCAGTTTCAACTGTTCTACCTGCGGTTATGGAACCCTGACCCGTTCATCGGACGTGCTACCAGAACTGTTGTTTAAAACTCCTGAGATGCTGACCTGTTGCACACTCTACAACCACTGTGATTATTATTATTTGACCCTGCTGGTCATCTATGAACATTTGAACATCTTGGCCATGTTCTGTTATAATCTCCACCCGGCACAGCCAGAAGAGGACTGGCCACCCCTCATAGCCTGGTTCCTCTCTAGGTTTCTTCCTAGGTTCTGGCCTTTCTAGGGAGTTTTTCCTAGCCACCGTGCTTCTACACCTGCATTGCTTGCTGTTTGGGGTTTTAGGCTGGGTTTCTGTACAGCACTTTGTGACATCATCTGATGTAAGAAGGCCTTCATAAATACATTTGATTGATTAACAGCCATCACTAACACAGAGAGGCTGCTGCCTACATACAGACTTGAAATCATTGGCCACTAACAAATGGATCACTTGTCACTTTTTTAATTACACTTTAATAATAATGTTTACATATCTTGCATTACTCATCCCATGTGTATATACTGTATTTTATACCATCTATTGTATTTTGCCTATGCCGGTCAGTCATTGCTCATCCCTGTATTTATACGTACTTATTCTTAATCCATCCCTTTACTTAGATTTGTGTGTATTAAGGTAGTTGTGGAATTGTTAGATTACTTGTTAGATATTGCCGCACTGTCGGAACTAGAAGCACAAGCATTTTGCTACACTCACAATAACATTTGCTAACCATGTGTATGTGACCAATAACATTTAAATTTTAAGCTATCATCAAGGCAAAGCGTGGATACTTTGAAGAAACTCAAAGATATGACTTGTTTAACACTTTTTTGGTTACTACATGATTCCATATGTTACTTCATAGTGTTGTCTTCACTATTATTCTACAACGTAGAAAATAGTACAAATAAAGAAAACCCTTGAATGAGTGTCCAAACATTTGACTGGTACTGTATATGGACTCTTACTGACAGTTGTGGCTGCTTCGCGTGATGTATTGTTGTCTCTACCTTCTTGTCCTTTGTGCTGTTGTCTGCTACAATGTTATGTTTCTACCATGTGGTTGTCATGTTGTGTTGCTACCATGCTATGTTGTCATGTGTTGCTGCCATGCTATGTTGTCTTATGTCTCTCTTTATGTAGAGTCTCTATTGTCGTGATGTGCGTTTTGTCCTATATTTTTAATCCCATCAGGAGGCCTTTTGGTAGGCTGTCATTGAAAATAAGAATTTATTCTTAACTGACTTGCCTAGTTATATAACGTTTAAATAAAAAAATGTAGCCTTTGGTATGGTTTTGTATTGCAGAGAGCTTGCCCGGAAAGAGCATGTCTAATCTCAACCTTTGGATTGAGTGTAAACAACAATTTACGACATTATCTCTACTGTGCAATCTGTCACAACCCCTGCAAGCTATTTTACAAGGATTTTTAACTGTGTTTGTGTCAGTGCTAGTCCACTGGGGTCAGCTGTCAGCTTGAACTAGGTCTCCTCCATCTGTACAGATCTGGTAATGTGTTTAAAAGTAGGGCCAGTTAATGCCATGTTGTTTGACAGGTGACATGATTTATAGATCCGTAAGTCTGTGTAGCATCTAGCTCAGGCTGCCCTTCCTCAGCAGGCAGACAATTTCACTGTCTGGGCTGCACCTCAAAACTCTAAAGATACATCCTTGCTTCCTCTCCTCCGTTTGTACGGATCTGAAAACACAGTATATGTGAAAGGAACATGATGGCTGGATGCACACTGGGAACATCCTTTGTTTCAACTGTCCTTTCATGTCATTGAAAAGAGAGGAGACAGGGAGAGGAAGCCACTTCTGACTATTGCGACACAGCCCAAGTTGTTTGAGCAGCACCTGGAGCAGAGGTGGGAACTACAGCGGGGAAAGAAGATGAATCTCTGCTTTGTTCTGAGAGAGCCCTGCTCTCCCACCTGCCACAAACAGTTGACTCCTCTCCCTACCTACCATACCACTCTCACGCTGTTGATCTGTCTCTGCATAGCAGTAAACAATCATTTCAATCAAGGACCAACTCATGACTATCTCTACAGCAGGGCTCTTCAAGCACACCCGATTCTAATAATTAGCTGGTTGTTTAGGTGAAACAGGTTAGTTACAACTGGGGTTGGAGCGAAACAATACACGAGGGTAGCTCTCCAGGAACAGGGTTGGAGACCCCTGCTCAACAGGGACCACAAGATGGGAAGAAACCAGACATTGGCATGGCTCATGTGCTACAGCCCTTTACAGAGTATATCTAAATCATTGAGTGGGCTTGTCAAAACTGCACAGACCAATGTCATTTATCATCTCTTGTTTACATAACACCCGAGTCATTCCAGCTAAGTACATAATCCTAAACTAATGTATAGTCTTATGATAACATAACTTTTCTTAAATGTGTGCAGTGGTAGAGCAAACTTGTCAGCCAGAATTAGCACAACATAGTAGCATTGTACTCTTAATCCCAGAACATCTAGTCCTGTATTTTCCGTAAACAATGAACAGTTCCACCCCACCTAAATCCTGCTAGCCAGGCAGCAGTTAACATTGCTTTAGAAGACCACACCAGCGTTAATGCATTCTCTGCCTAGTTAAAAGCTACTTGTAGTTCGGCTATGTTTTTGGTGCTGCAAAGTGTAGACTATTTTGACAGAAGATAGTTTCACCCACCTATGGGTTCTCTTCTTGAATAGGGTGAACGTTCCGAAATACAGGGAAGTAGTTAATAGTAGTATGTACTAGTATGTAAATAGCGCTGTCCCGGCTATCAATGCGCTGTACATTGGTAACGTTATGCCTTGACTTGTATGTACAGGAGGGGCACACGTGCTGCTTCGTGCCAACTGTCTCCTTCCTCAAAGCAAATAACACAACTTCTCGTTTCATTTTAGAAGTATCAAAATAGCTTCCAAAATTTGCTCATGAAAATACGGAATAAAGGTAGCTAGCTAACATTCATTGTCAAACTGATAAGCCTAACCTATTATCTAGTAGGGGCTAGCTCGCTTGCTACTAGCTAATCAACATTGACCCCCAGGCTCGAGCTGATGCACAGGCCGACCTTGTTGGTTTGGTTAGTTAGCTAACGTTAGCTGAAATTGCTTTTTAATTAAGCAGGTGATGCTAACAACGGCAACATACACTGTTCGCTAAAAGTTTTCATATTAACTCCAATTACATCCTGTACGCCAAAGTTATTAACCGACTACCGAAATTATGCCGACTAAATAATTCGCAGTGGATGGGAGTTAATTGGCATGTTAAATTAGTTTCCTAGTTGAAATGCAAGCCTGTCCGGTTCGACCTTGCCTCGTCTGTGTTGAGACCTGCCAAACTTATTGACAAGTTGAAGCCACATGTCATGACGAGCCAAAGGAATGTCCAACCCTCATGTGCCCAATTTCCAATATCAGTCAGTTACAACTAGTTTACGTCTAAACGTTAGCCCAGCATAGCCTACCACGTTACCTTGACACAGTCGATGGGGAACATCAGGCAATGCTCCATAATCCCAGCCACTGCTCCTGCAACCATGTGGGTGCTGGTCGAAGCACCCTGCGGCAAACCTTCATAGTCGGGTTCCGAAGTATCTGCTAACGTTACTTCAGGGGGGCCGCCACTGAACTGAATTACCGTCTTAATCTCGGCCTCGCCTCCGATCCTGGGAGACAAACTCCCAACGAGGCTCTCCGACACTCCCCAGATCCTTCCCCCGAGCCATCGGACCTCTGCGCCGGCTGAGGCTCCAGCAACCCCGGCGTCCCCATCTGCTCTCTCTGCTGTCATCCGACGTCTTCTCAATAAACCATCCGCTTCCATTGGAAACACGATGGACAGTCTTTATGCCCAAATGGCACTCCGTTTAAAGCGATTTCGTGTTCCCGTTTGTAGGTCGTTTTTTTTTACATTCCCGTCCCAGATGTTTACCGGTCGAACAGTTTCCACTCCTGGCCTCAGTCCCCAGGGCGGACAACACCACGCAGTGTTTGGGACACACTCTGACCGTTTGACGCTGGAGGAAATGGGAACCGCCCATTGACAGAATTTCGACCTATTATAGATTTTTCTCAAATATAAATGATGTGTGTGTGATTTGAAATGGCTCATAACAAATATTTTCTAATACATGCTATTTTGTTAATCAATGTATATTACAAGTTGACAGGTTTCAAAAGTTGTGTTCTTGGATAACAACCTCTAAAGAAGGCGGGAACAGAATAAAAAAAACGATGTTATGATTGGATAACTCGGTTGACGCCGTTGTTTTTTTCTCCCCTCTGAGGCGTAGTAGCCTACCCATGGTATTAGCCTGGAAAAGCTTGTCAAGGACAATAGGTCATGACTAGGTCGCAACTTCTGCTCAAAAACAAGTACGGCCAGATGGAATGTATAATACCGGTAGTCAACTCAGCCAAAGGCAACCTTATTTACTCTATTATTTTCCCATGTCTCCTTTGTGATATAAGACTATAACTTGGGTTTATTGAGATGCAACAGATGGCAACGTTTCTTATTATTCATTCAATAGTGCTAGCGTAATTGTATGTATTTCCACTTACCTTTCTTTTCAAGGATGTAGTTTAGTTTATTTATATACTGTTATATAAATGCAACATGCAACAATTTCAAAGATTTGACTGAGTTACAGTCTATAATAAGATATCAGTTAATTGAAATGAATTCATTAGACCCTAATCTATGGATTTCACATGACTGGGCAGGGGCGTAGCCATGGGTGTGAGCCAGACCCAGCCAATCAGAATGAGTTTTACCTCACCAACGGGCTTTATTACATACAGAAATACTCCTCAATTTCATCAGCTGTCTGGGTAGCTGGTCTCAGATGATCCCGCAGGTGAAGAAGTCGGATGTTGGCACGTCGTCTGCGGTTTGAGACCGGTTGGACGTACTGCCAAATTCTCTAAAAGGAAGTTGGAGGCGGCTTATGGTAGAGAAATGAACATGAAATTATCTGGCAACAGCTCTGGTGGACATTTCTGCAGTTAGCATGCCAATTGCACACACCCTCAAAACTTGAGACATCTGAGGAATTGTGTTGTGTGACAAAACTGCACATTTTAGAGTGGATTTTTATTGTCCCCAGCACAAAGGTGCACCTGGGTAATGAAAATGCTATTTAATCAGCTTCTTGATATGCCACACATGTCAGGTGGATGGATTATCTTGGCAACGGAGAAATGTTCACTAACAGGGATGTAAACAAATTTGTGAACATCATTTGTCAGAAATACACTTTTTGTGCGTATGGAAAAATTTGGTGATCTTTTATTTCAGCTCATGAAACATGGGACCAACACTTTACATGTTGAGGTTATATTTTTGTTCAGTAGACTAACGCCCACATTTTTCATTATAGCTTGATCCCTAAAGACCAACCAAGGCTTACTACCACATTTCACATGGGGGAAATTCCACAGTAATTCAATATCCGCTCCGAATTAAGATTGAAAGATATCTGCAAAAATAATGGGTCATCAGCTAGGACATTACCCAATCTATTTTGGGTATTGAACTACAATATGTGAAGTGTGTTTACACACGGTAACAGAATTGCCGTAATGGCAAATATCAACATGGAGCCCTGATCTATACTACACAGAAATGCATCAATAATGATATGAATTTCATTCTCTTCACGGTGATGTATCCTAAATAGGTACACTACATTGTAGTGTACTCATATCTAGTGTGCTCTATTGTGTACTGCACATAACTCTACTATATTCTACTCTACTGTACAGGATTGTACTGAACTATTATTTTCTTTACTATACTGAACTACACTCTATTTTCTGTAATGTACTGTAATGTACTGTACTATGCTGTCCAAACGTGTTAAACATAGACGTCTATGATTGGTTCAGATTGACAAATCATTAACGTCTATGTTTGGGTAACCTCGTCCCCAGGCTATTGCGTACAGCACATATAGAGTGCATTCAGAGACCATTCAGACCCCTTCACTTTTTCCACATTTTGTTATGTTAGAGCCTTATTCTAGAACAGATTTTTTTTTAAATGTCTCATCAATATGCACACAATACCCCATAATGACAAAGCAAAACAGGTTTAACATTTTTGGGGGCAAAATTATCTGGCAGAAATACCTTACTTACACAAGTATTCAGACCCTTTGCTATAAGACTCGAAATTGAGCTCAGGTGCATCCTGTTTCCATTGATCATCCTTGAGTTAAATAAAGGTTAAATAAATAATCAAATCAAGTAAATAAATAAAAATGTTTCTACAACTTGATTGGAGTCCACCTGTGGTAAATTCAATTGATTGGACATGATTTGGAAAGCACACACCTGTCTATATAAGGTCCTACAGTTGACAATGCATGTCAGAGCAAAAACCAGGCCATGAGGATGAAAGAATTGTCCGTAGAGCTCCGAGACAGGATTGTGTCGAGGCACAGATCTGTGGAAGGGTACCAAAAGATTTCTGCAGCATTAAAGGTCCCGAAGAACAGTGGCCTTTTTTTTTAAATGGAAGAAGTCTGGAACCACCAATACTCTTCCTAGAGCTGGCCGCCCGGCCAAACTGAGCAAAAGGGGGAGAAGGGTCTTGGTCAGGGAGGTAACCAAGAACCCGATGACAGCGCTCCAGAGTTCCTCTGTGGAGACGGGAGAACCTACCAGAAGGACAACCATCGCTGCAGCACTCCACCAATCAGGCCTTTATGGTAGAGTTGCCAGACAGACCATGAGAAACAAGATTCTCTGATCTGATGACACCAAGATTGAAATCTCTGTTCTGAATGCCAGGCGTCACATCTAGAGGAAACCAGACACCGCTCATCACCTGGCCAATACCATCCCTACGGTGAAGCATGGTGGTGGCAGCATCATCACGCTGTGGGGACTTTGGCAAAGGTTCACCTTCCAACAGGACAACAACTCTAAGCACACAGCCAAGACAATGCAGGAGTGGCTTTGGGACAAGTCTCTGAATGTCCTTGAATGGCCCGGCCAGAGCCCGGACTTTAACCCAATCAATCATCTTTTGAGAGACCTGAAAATAGCTATGCAGCGACACTCCCCATCCAACCTGACAGAGCTTGAGACGATCTGTAGAGAAGAATGGGAGAAACTCCCCAAATACAGGTGTGCCAAGCTTGTAGCGTCATACCCAAGACGACTCAAGGCTGTAATCGCTGCCAAAGGTGCTTCAACAAAGTACTGAGTAAAGGGTCTGAATAGTTATGAAAATGTGATATTTCAGTTTATTTTATTTTATACATTTGCAAAACAAAATGACCTGTTTTTTGCTTTGTGATTATGGGGTAGTGTGTAGATTGATGACGGAACTATTTATTTAATATATTTTAGAATAAGGCTTTAACGTAACAAAATGTGGAAAAAGTCTGAATGCTTTCTGAATGCACTGTATGTGTAGCCAAGGTATTTCTACGAAAAGTGTACTAAGTGTAAAGAGGCTCTCTTTCGCCACTCCGCTTCTCAGACTCTCCATCTCTTGTAGTGGGAATAGGGCCTAATACATTTAGATTTTGTCTAGTCAGAAGTACCCCACATTGCGTGCACAACATTCCTTAACTCCACTAAATGAACCAAACAATATTTGCCATTCTTCCAGTCTCAGGCCATGACCCATGAGCAACTGATCTTCCATCAGGGAGACAATAGGCCTACTTTGGCCCTTGGCCCTTTAAGTATATCATGGATACCCCCTAGAGAAGGATGTGCATCTATGTTATCAGGTTCATCGCAGCAGCAACATCAGCAGATTCTTCAGGCGGTTAAAAACAGGCTGCGTGTTGCAGATATTTTGTTAACTGTATATTTTAGAAAATGCATGATGCTCTTTTCATGGGGAGCTGGCCTAGGTACCAATGTCCTTTCTAGGCTTAACAGGGTATTTCTATAGTCACTGTTCTGGATAAGCTCTGAACACTCCCCAGGTTAGTTTGTTAGAATAAGGCTCCTGCTATAAAATACTTATTACCTAAGTCATTTTCATGACCATGATTAACCTTTTGTTTATCAATCAGCTGGGAGCCTTTCTGGGTAAGTCTCTAAGAGCTATGCACACTTGGACTGTACAATATACTTCAGTGATGCCAACCATGACGCAGGGCTCAAGTAGCTTGTTAGCTACAGGGATGGTGGTCTTCAGACGTCTGGACAGAAGGCGTTGCGCTGGGCTGCTGTTTTCGGTGGGTGTGTTTTCGGTGGGTGTGTTCCTCCACTGTAAGATGGCTTTCCAGGGGTTGTTGCGTAAGCCTTGCGTAACAGTTTTTTTGCAATCTTGACAACTGACTCTACCTTGCCACTTGCCTTTGGGTGCCTTGAAGAGGAGGTCATGTGGCCAAACTCCCATTCTGAGGCAAAACACTTGAACTGTGCAGTGAATTGTGGGCAATTGTCCGTGATGACCTTGTCAGGGTGGCCTTGCAAACTGCGCCTTGCAGCGCTTTATGACCGTCTCTGCAGACAAGTCAGGGAGCAGTTCAATTTCCCAAAACTCAGAGTAGTGTTCAACGATGAGAAGTTAGTCCTTTTGTCTGTGGCTGCATTAATCCATGCTGACGATTTGCCAGGCCCTTGTGAGAAGTTTGTGCGACATCATGGTTTTCTTTTGCTGTTCATGAGTGTACTCGTTGCCTGTGGTACAGCTGCTGACAAAGTCTTTAATTTCTACTTGCATGTTTGGTCAGTATAATGTTTTGCGTGCCTGGCGGTGGCATGCGTCACATCCAACGTGACTGGAGTGTATGCGGGTAAGCATCTCTGGACGTAGTGATTTGGGGATCATGACCTTCTGACCTCTGAACAAGATGTGATTTTGTTCACTGATCTCATCTTGAAAGGTCCAGTATTCTCTCAATGTGAAAGGTGTCTCCTCTTTCAGGTACGGCCAGCCTGAGAACCATGGACTTCAGTGACTGTAGGTGTTCGTCCTTGTCAGTGTGTTGCCTGATCTAAGCTAGGCGGTGATCTGTGACTTTTAAGTAGTCCACCTGATTGATCTGTTGAACATCTTGTGGTTCCTGCTGTAGCGAACAGATGGCATGCCGCTGATAGGCAGTGCTTCTGCCTGTACATTGTGCTGTTGCCCTGCTTAGTGTGTTGCTGATGTACATCTCTGGTCCTGGCTTGTAGACGACCTTCAGGCTGTAGTTTTGTAGAATCAGGAGCACACTTTGAAGCCTATTGGGCACGTTGAGGAGAGGTTTACTGGATATGGCAATGAGTGGTTTGTGGTCAGTTTCAGCGGTGACCAGCTCTCGACCATATAAGTAGTGATGGAAGTGCTGGCAGGAGAAGACGATGCTGAGGCACTCTTTCTCAATTTGTGCATAGGTTTGTTCGGTGGGGGTGAGCGCTCTCGAGGCAAACGCAACGGGCTGGCCTTCCTGCGTAAGGCAGCATCCAAGTCCACTTTGGCTGGAGTCGCTCTGGATTGTGACAGGATTCGTAGCGTTGTAGTAGTGCAACACTGGCATGGATGAAGCCATAGAATTCATCTCCTGCACCACTGCCTCGTGTTTGGGTAGCCAGTGCCATGGTGTGTCTTTTTTCCAGCAGCCAGCGCAGAGGCTCATAGACTGCTGATAGGTGTGGCATGAACTTTGCAAGATAGTTTGCAAAGCCGATGAGACGCTGCACTCCTTTTGCATCAGACGGATTTGGCATGTCGAGGATCGCTCTGATCTGGGTCCGGCTTCAGGCCTTTGGCCAAGAGAATGTGGCCATGGAAGTGAGCATCTTTCATCTTGAACTGATCGGCAGTGCTCCATCAGTGCTAGGAGCTTGACATCGTGGTCACGTTCTGCTTCTTTGTCTGTGTCACCACAGCCTACGATCAGGACATCATCAGCTATAGGTTCAATGCCCTTACGTCCAGCAAGTAACTCATACTGCTGGCGTTGGTATACCTCAGGCGCCTCAGACACACCAAACGGGAGTTTGAGCCAGCGTTTCCGACCCCAGGGTGTCCAGAATGTAGTCATGAAGCTGCTTGCTTCGTCCAGCTTGCATTGCAGGAATGCATCTCGGGTGTCCATCAATGGGAAAATCCTGGTCTTGGGAAGCTTGTAGATGACATCCTCCAGTGTCGGTATGATGTTGTGGGAGTATTTCAGTGCTTGGTTCAGATGCTTTGGGTCGATGCAGACCATCATCTTCTCTGGCTTTTTCACTATGACCATATTGCTGATCCAGTCAGTCGGTTCAGTCACAGATGTCATGTGGCCATCAGCCTCATACTTGTCCCGTTGGGCCTTCACAGCTGGGCCTTCATTGCAATGGGCACATTGCGAGGAGCACACTGGAATGCAGTGACGCTCTCATCCAATTCAACGTGTACCTCCCCAGGTACTGATTCAACAGACCCGTTGAATACATCGTCATATCTGCTGAGTAGTTGTTCTTTGGACAGGGGCCCATGCTGGACATGCTCCACGATTTGCAGGTAATTTGGTACATTGCACTGCATCAGTCCCAGGCGTTCACATGTAGAGCCTGAGAAGAGAGGATGTTGACTGGATGTTGACAGACACAAATGTCAAGTTCAATAGCTATGTTCAAGCATTGTAAAAGTCCCTACATACGGGGTCCTGGGAACAGCCCAGCTAGTCGATTACCTATCAACTAGACTTCGTAAACAGATGCCTCTATCTTTGTAGTGACTGGGTGTATTGATACACTATCCAAAGTGTAATTAATAACTTCACCATGCTCAAAGGGATATTCAATGTCTGTTTTTTTCCATCTACCAATAGGTGCCCTTCTTTGCAAGGCATTGGGAAAAAAACCTGGTCTTTGTAGTTGAATCTGCGTTTTAAATTCACTGCTCAACCGAGGAACCTTACAGATAATTGTATGTGTGGGGTACAGAGATGAGGTAGTCATCTCTGACTTGCTAAGCAAATGTTTACTCCTGAACTTATTTAGGTTTGCCATAACAAAGGGGTTGAATACTTGACTCAAGACATTTCAGATTTACATTTGAACCTGATTTGTAAAAAATTCTAAAAACATCCTTCCACTTTGACATTATAGGCCAGTGACAAACGGCAAAATGTGGAAAAAGTCTAGGGGTGTGAATACTTTCTGAAGGCACTGTACATGCTTCTGAATTCTTGCATTATTCAAGAGTAATATGGTTTGCTGGCATTATTTAATAGTGTAATATGTTTTAGAACAACTATTTCATTGTTGAATAATTTGTGCTTATTGGCTAGTGGCTATTGTAATATTTATGGCCAGTTTGAGCTGCGGATTAAGAATGTTGCGTTACCAGGCACAACAAAATGTAAGGCAAAGATGTAATGTGAATTGAAATGTAGAAATCGCTTTCGACACCCCACTCCTCAGATTCCTTCATATCTCGTATTGGGAATAAGGCCAGAGATTTCTACATTTCAATTCAAATTACAACCTTGTCTTACCTTTTGTTGTGGCTGGCAACACAACAGTCTTGGTCCGCAGCTCAAATTGACCGTAAATATCACAGTAGCCACACTAGCCTGTAAGCACAAACTATTTAACAATCAGAGCAACTTTTCTTCTAAAACGTATTACACTATTGAATGCAACCAAACCATATTACTCTTGAATAATGCAACAATTCACAAGTATGGGCAGATAATTAAAGGGTTTATTTTCTCGTCCGTACATATTAAATTAGCTGACAATCCACATCTAACTCCAGCTAGCTAGCATGCTTCATGATCAAGTAACATTAGCATATCAATGAACATTTACCCCTCCATTACAAATACAGTGCCTTGCAAAAGTATTCATCCCCTTGGAGTTTTTCCTATTTTGTCCAAATTGGTGAAGTGAAATTAAAAAATAGACTTATAGCTGTAATTGCTGCAAAAGGTGGCTCTACAATGTATTGATTTTGGTGGGTGAATAGTTATGCACGTTCAAGTTGTCTGTTTTTTGTGTTATTTCTTGTTTGTTTCACAAGAAAAAATATTTTTCATCTTCAAAGTGGTAGGCGTGTTGTGTAAATCAAATGATACAAACCCCCCAAAAATCAATTTTAATTCCAGGTTCTAAAGCCACAAAATAGGAAAATGCGAAAGGAGAGGAATACTTTCGCAAGCCACTATATGAATTTAATGTAACGTTATCATACTGTACATAATATAAAATAGGCTACACTGCTAGGTAACATTAGCTAGATAAACACAAGTCCTGCATCCTCACAATATGCTGGCGTTTAGCTGAACCATTGCTAGAAAGGAGCATTTAGGCCTACACTAGCAAATTAAAGTTCTTAGAACAAACCAGGATTCATATGATTAATATCATAGAAGTCATTATGAGGTAAAATGCTAATTGAGACTGAAAACATTGATAATTCGCTGATGTCAGTGGCTCAATGCAGCCAAGCAAAAAAAACAACAGTTGAGATTTAAATTTCCGCTGACAATTTCAGAATGTAACAGGCTTGAAAGGACAAGAGCTATGTTAGGTTCAGAACTTTTGCTGCCATCATGGCACATTGATCAGAATGCAGTGAGGATTTTATATTTGTATTTATTGAGGATCCCCATTAGCTGCTGCCAAAGCAGCAGATACTCTTCCTGGGGTCCAAACACATTAATGCACTTACATCACACATAAAACAAAAGATAAAACAGTACATCATATAACATTATTACACCACTACATATCTACAATATAAAATGTATAATACCACTATACAAAAATATTACAATGTACAGTACGTGTGTGTAGAGTGCGTGTGTGTGTCTGTACCTATGCGTGTGTCTCTTCACAGTCCCCGCTGTTTCATAGGGTGTATTTTTATCTGTTTTTAAAAATCTGATTCTACTGCTTGCATCAGTTACCTGATGTGGAATAGAGTTCCATGTAGTGAGGGCTCTATGTAGTACTGTGTGCCTCCCATAGTCTGTTCTGGACTTGGGGATTGTGAAGAGACATCTGATGGTATGTCTTGTGGGTTATGCATGGGTGTCCGAGCTGTGTGATCACAGTTTAAACGCACAGCTCTGTGCATTCAGCGTGTCAACACTTCTTACAAAAACAAGTGCTGATGAAGTCTATATCTCCTCCAACTTGAGGCATGAGAGATTGACATGCATATTATTCATGTTAGCTCTCTGTGTACATTTAAGGGCCAGCCGTGCTGCCCTGTTCTGAAACAATTGTAATTTTCCTAAGTCCCTGTTTGTGGCACCTGACCCCACAACTGAACAGTAGTCCAGGTGTGAGAAAACTATGGCCTGTAGGACCTGCTTTGTTGATAGTACTGTTAAGAAGGCAGAGCAGCGCTTTATTATGGACAGACTTCTCCCCATCTTAGCTACTGTTGTATCAACATGTTTTGACCGTGACAATTTACAATCCAGGGTTACTCCAAGCATTTTAGTCACCTCAACTTGCTTAATTTCCACATTATTCAATACAATATTTAGTTGAGGTTTAGGGTTCAGTGAATGATTTGTCCCAAATACAATGCTTTTAGTGTTTGAAATATTTAGGACTAATTTATTCCTTGCCACCCATTCTGAAACTAACTGCAGCTCTTTGTTTAAGTGTTGGAGTGATTTCACTCTCTGTAGTAGCTGACGTGTATAGTGCTGAGTCATCCGCATACAGTACATAGCCAGTGGCGTGTCATTAGCAAAGATTGAAACAAGTAAGGGGCCTAGACAGCTGCCCTGGGGAATTCTTGATTCTACCTGGATTATGTTTGAGAGGCTTCCATTAAAGAACACCGTCTGTGTTCTGTTAGACAGGTAACTCTTTATCCACAGTATAGCAGGGGGTGTAAAGCCATTACAAATACCTTTTTCCAGCAGCAGACTATGATCGACAATGTCAAAAGCCACACTGAAGTCTAACAAAACAGCTCCAACAAACATTTTCTCATCAATTTCTCTCAGGCAATCATCAGTCATTTGTGTAAATGCCATGCTTGTTGAAGGTCCTTCCCTATTTGTATTTATTATGGATGCCCATTAGATGCTGCCAAGGTAGCAGCTACTCTTCCTGGGGTCCAGCAAAATTAAGGCAGTTGTGCAATTTTTTAAACATTACAAAACATTCACAACAGATTTCACAACACATTAATTGTGTGCCCTGATGCCTCCTCATTACACACCACATACCAGAAAATATGATTTACATCATCAACATAGGAATCACTACAAAACTTATTTTATGACTTCTTATACACTATATTAGGCCCAGGTTTTCTGCAGCATTAGTAAAGATGTGATCAATACATGTTGATAAATTCATTCAATCAATCAAATGTACTTATGAAGCCCTTCTTACATCAGCTGATATCACAAAGTGCTGTACAGAAACCCAGCCTAAAACCCCAAACAGCAAGCAATGTAGATGTAGAAGCACGGTGACTAGGAAAAACTCCCTAGAAAGGCCAGAACCTAGGAAGAAACCAAGAGAGGAACCAGGCTATGAGGGGTGGCCAGTCCTCTTCTGGCTGTGCCGGGTGGAGATTATAACAGAACATGGCCAAGATGTTCAAATGTTCATAGATGACCAGCAGGGTCAAATAATAATACTCATCGTGGTTGTAGAGGGTGCAACAGGTCAGCACCTCAGGAGTAAATGTCAGTTGGCTTTTCATAGCCGATCATTCAGAGTATCTCTACCGCTCCTGCTGTCTCTAGAAAGTTGAAAACATCAGGTCTGGGACAGGTAGCACGTATAGCCCACGAAGATCTCCCCCACGGCACAACCCAAGGGGGGGCGCCAACCCGGACAAGAAGATCAAGTCAGTGACTCAACCCACTCAAGTGACGCACCCCTCCTAGGGATGGCATGGAAGAGCACCAGTACGCCAGTGTCTCAGCCCCTGTAATAGGGTTAGAGGCAGAGAATCCCAGTGGAGAGATGGGAAACGGCCAGGCAGAGACCGCAAGGTGGTTCATTGCTAAAGTGCCTTTCTGTTCACCTTCACACTCCTGGGCCAGACTACACTCAATCATAGGACCTACTGAAGAGATGAGTCTTCAATAAAGACTTAAAGGTTGAGACCGAGTCTGCGTCTCTCACATGTGTCGTGTCTTTGACTATGCCAGATTAATTGATATGACATACTATTCTATAAAATAATTTCTCCGTAATTAATATTACCTGATTGAACTAATCATGTAAATATGAATTAACTAGAGAGGGACACCACAAAATAATATTTATAGAGCTGTTATCTTTCGAATAAACTCTTAAAGATTTAGTAATATTTTACTAAATAGCAGTCACATTAATCGTCATTTTATTCAGTCATCTGAAAGTTGTAAGTCCTTGATTATCTGCAAGAATCCTGGCTAACAAGTTGAATCAGCAATACAAAATTGGGTTTAATTATTTATTTACTAAATACCTAACTAATCACACAGAAACACACATACACAATTAAATCATAACTTGATCACAAATTACGACATACAGAAAAACGTCCCTAGCGGGCAGAATCGATATGACAGCTTGTTACACAAAGGAAAGGGGGGGGAGTCCTAGTAAAAGAGCGGGAGACTTGACATAGGCGAGCTGTGCTATCGTAAATACAGTATCTTATGCATTCTAAATTACCGCCCATTTGAAGAGGAAAATGCAATCAATATTTACTCTGAGCTGCGCTTCAGTAGGTTGGTGGTAGATGGCCCGTGTCATCACCCGAGTCCTCTGTCCTTTGAAGAATGTCTCATTCACAATCAAAGTCCATGCTGATGTTGGCTTCATCTATAGTGATTATCTGAACCATTCTGACACTGGATCGTCATCCTAGAGTACCCGGAACAGGAAGTTATCTTCTGGGAAAATGGCTTTTATAGTGGAGGAGAGGGGTGTGTCTGAAAGGTTTATTACCCAGGTCTCTTCACAGGGGCGGGCCCCTGGTTGAGCAGAAGCCAAATTTATGAAAACACAGATCTCTCATTTGGAAGGTAAAATTACATTTCACCTCTTCACAAACAATGTCATATTCAAACATTTGAATTAAACAACAATTCCATGTGAATCCGATACCTCTGACGTTTAGACTTTTCACAGTAGCGTTTATGTCATTCTATCATTGATGAGAATGTGTCAGAGGGCAACCGAACTGACATAATATACCTTAAGTACCACCGCATATGTACAGTTGGTTGGATTACCAGAATATAGTTCATTTCCCCCAACTTCTGATGTTACCCAGAATCTCTATGTTAACCCATGGGTTTCCTTATGTCACATCAGTTATAGTGGGGAGAGAGAAAAAGGGGGAAAGAGGTATTTATGACTGTCGTAAACCTACCCCCAACCCAACGTCATGACACATGGATAGGCAGACCATTCCATAAAAATTGAGCTCTATAGGAGAAAGCCCTGCCTCCAGCTGTTTGCTTAGAAGTTCTAGGGACAGTAAGGAGGTCTGTGTCTTTTGACCGTAGCGTACTTATGTACGGCAGGACCAAATCGTAAAGATAGGTAGGAGCAAGCCCATGTAATGCTTTGTAGGTTAGCAGTAAAACCTTCAAATCAGCCCTTGCCTTAAGGAAGCCAGTGTAGAGGCTAGCATTGGAGTAATATGATCACAGTCTTTGGTTCTAGTCAAGATTCTAGCAGCCGTGTTTAGCACTAACTGAAGATTATTTATTGCTTTATCCGGGTAGCCGGAAAGTAGAGGGTTGCAGTAGTCTAACTTAGAAGTGACAAAAGCATGGATACATTTTTCTGCATAATCTTTGGACACAAAGTTTCAGATTTTTGCAATGTTATGTAGATGGAAAAAAGCTGTCCTTGAAACAGTCTTGATATATGTTTGTCAAAAGAGAGAGAAGGGTCCAGAGAAACGCTGAGGTCCTTCACAGTTTTATTTGAGACGACTGTACAACCATCAAGATGAATTGTCAGATCCAACAGAAGATCTCTTTGTTTCTTGGGACCTAGAACTAGCATCTCTGTTTTGTCCGAGTTTAAAAGTAGAACATTTTCCGCAATCCACTTCCTTATGTCTGAAACACAGGCTTCCAGGTAGGGCAATTTTGGGGCTTCACCATGTTTCATCGAAATGTACAGCTGTGTTTCTTCCGCATAGCAGGGAAAGTTGTCATTCAGAAACATAATGTTTTCACTTAGAGGTAAAATATATAGAGAAAACAATAGTGGTCCTAAAACGGAGCCTTGAGGAAGACTGACATTTACAGTTGATTTCTCAGAGGACAAACCATCTACAGAGACAAACTGATATCTTTCCGACAGATAAGATCTAAACGAGGTCAGAACTTGTCTGTGTAGACCAATGAGTTTCCAATCTCTCCAAAAGAAGGTGGTGATCGATGGTATCAAAAGCAGCACGAATATCTAGGAGCACGAGGACAGATGCAGAGCCTCGGTCTGATGCCATTAAAGGGTCATTTACCACCTTCACAAGTGCAGTCTCAGTGCTATGATGGGGTCTTTAACCAGACTGAAGCGTTTCGTATACATTGTTTGTCTTCAGGAAGGCAGTGAGTTGCTGCACAACACCTTCTACATTTGTTTTGAGTGGAATGGGAGATTCGATTTAGGCCCATAGTTTTTTTATATTTTCTGGGTTAAGGTTTGGCTTTTTCAAGAGAGGCTTTATTACTGCCGCTTTTAGTGAGTTTGTTACACATCCGGTGGATAGAGAGCCATGTATTATGTTAAACATAGGAGGGCCAAGCCCAGGAAGTAGCTCTTTCAGTAGTTTAGTTGGAATAGGGTCCAGTATGCAGCTTTTAGGTTTAGAGGCCATGATTATTTTCATCAATGTGTCAAGAGATATAGTATTTTTTTAAACTTGAGTGTCTCCCTTGATCCTAGGTCCTGGCAGAGTTGTGCAGACTCAGGACAACTGAGCTTTGGAGGAATACGCAGATTTAAAGAGGAATCCGTAATTTGCTTTCCAATGATCATGATCTTTTCCTCAAAGAAGTTCTCCCATGAGGAGTGGTGCTGGAAGCTCAAGTCAGTGGAGGTGGAGGTGCTGGACTCTGACGTGCTGGGAGTAGAGCTCAGACAGATAGGCTACATCCTCCGCTGCTCCCTGTCCCACACCATCACCCTGGAGTTCTTCCAGGATGGCAGCAAGCCGGAGAACGTTGGCGTCTATAACCTCTCCAAGGGGGTCAACCGCTTCTGTCTCTCCAAGCCTGGTGTGTACAAAGTGACTCCTCGATCTTGCCACCAATTCGAACAGGACTATTATACCTACGACACGTCAGACCCCACTATCCTGACTCTGACTGCAGTGAGACATCACATGACTGGCCTAATCACCAGTGATAAGATCCTGGATGTCACGGTCACCATCAGATCCTCCATAGAGTCTGAGCCAGCTCTGGTCCTAGGCCCTCTGAGAAGCCTGGAGGAGCAGAGACAGGAGCAGCAGCTGCAGGAGATCGAGCTGCGGCGCCAGGAGAGGGAGAGACGCGCCCAAGAGGCTGAGGATGGCGGTGACAGTCAGCCCCCCATCCAAGAGAGAGCTGATGAGCTCACCAGCCCCTTTCACTACGAATTTTCTTACTGGGCCAGGGCTGGGGAGAGGATCACTGTGACTCCCTCCTCCAAGGAGCTTCTCTTCTATCCGCCGGAGATTGAGGCTACTATCACTGGAGAGTCTTGTCCAGGGCGTGTGGTGGACATTGCGGGGCGCGCTGGTCTGTTCCTGGAGGGCCAGGTGACTCCAGAGCTGCAGGGGGTCGAGATCTCCATCACCGAGAGAGGAGCCAAGGCCCCCCTCCTCACCGTCGTCACCAACGAGAACGGGGCTTACAGTGTCGGTCCCCTGCACAGTGACCGTCACTATGACGTCAGTGCCAGTAAGGAGGGCTTCATCCTCAGCATTGTGGAGGGAACCCAGGGAGACTTCAAGGCCTTCGCCCTGGCTGGAGTCACCTTCAAGATCAAGTCAGAGGATGGTCACGCTCTGTCTGGAGTCCTGCTGTCTCTGAGTGGAGGATCGTTCAGATCCAACCTGCTCACCCAGGACACTGGTGTCCTTACCTTCAACAACTTGAGCCCGGGTCAGTACTACTTCAAGCCCATGATGAAGGAGTTCAGGTTTGAGCCAGCCTCTCAGATGATCACCGTAGAGGAGGGACAGAACCTCAGCATCGACATCACCGGATTTAAAACAGCATACAGCTGCTACTGGGCAGCTCAGTCCCTGAGTGGAGATGCTGAGAGGGACGTGTCAGTGGAGGCAGTGGGACAGGCAGAGTGTAGTATCTACAGCGAGGACACGGTCACAGACGAGGAGGGACGCTTCAGGCTCAGGGGCCTGCTGCCTGGCTGTAGATACCTGATCCAGCTGAGAGCACAGGGCAACGACCACATCGAGAGAGCCCTGCCTCAGCACCGCTCCATAGAGGTTGGGAGCACCGACATAAAAAGTGGTCCTATGGACAGATACGCCAATCTCCGCTGTGGACTTTTGCAGCTCCTTCAGGGTTATCTTTGGTCTCTTTGTTGCCGCTCTGATTAATGCCCTCCTTGCCTGGTCTGTGAGTTTTGGTGGGCGGCCCTCTCTTGGCAGGTTTGTTGTGATGCTATATTCTTTCCATTTTTTAATAATGGATTTAATGGTGCTCTGTGGGATATTCAAAGTTTCTGATATTTTTTTATAACCCAACCCCGATCTGTAATTCTCCACAACTTTTTCCCTGACCTGTTTGGAGATCTCCTTGTTCTTCATGGTGCCACTTGCTTGGTGGTGCCCCTTGCTTAGTGGTGTTGCAGACTCTGGGGCCTTTCAGAACAGGTGTATATATACTGAGATCATTTGACAGATCATGTGACACTTGGATTGCACAGAGGTGAACTTTATTTAACTAATTATGTGACTTCTGAAGGTAATTGGTTGCACCAGATCTTATTTAGGCGCTTCTTAGCAAAAGGGTGAATACATATGCACGCACCACTTTTCAGTTTTTTATTTTTTAGAATTTTTTGAAACAAGTTTTTTTTTTTTTCACTTCGCCAATTTGGACTATTTTAGGTATATCCATTTCATGAAATCCAAATAAAAATCCATTTAAATTACAGGTTGTAGTGCAACAAAATAGGAAAAACTCCAAGGGGGATGAATACTTTTGCAAGGCACTGTATTATACAATACAGAGGCACATGGGGCGAAGGTTTGGATGGAGTTGAATATGGAGGTTAGGAGTTGGGCTAGTAAGGCCTCTGGGTGTGATATGAAAGATGTGGTGGTCTGGAAGGGAGATACAAAAGGGAAAACATTAGGAACACATCAACATAAAGGTGAAGACGTGACAAAGTAGTGAACTAGTGCTCAGAGAGAAGCATGCTGCTTGTATGGGGAAACAGAGGTTTGAAAAAGGCAAGAGAGGTGATTAAGGGAGTGGGAACAGGTGTGAATGGAAAGGGGATGCCTAGTCAGTTGCACAACTGAATTAATTCAACAAAAATGTGTCTTCCGCATTTAACCCAACCCCTCTGAATCAGAGGTGTGGGGGGCTGCCTTAATCAATGTCCACTTCATCAGCACCCAGGGGGCAGTTGTTTTTGGGGGTTAACTGCCTTGCTCAAGGGCAGAACGGCAGACTTTTCCACCTTGCCAGCTTGGGGATTCAAACCAGCAACCTTTTGTTTACTGGCCCACCGCTCTTAACCGCTTGGCGTGGCCTATGGTAATTGGAAGCAATTGGAGTCCTGTTGGGCTGCCATGACCCTTCACAACAAGACTGACACTCAAATTTCTGGTAAAAATTATATAAAACTAGTATAAAAAAGAAGACATTTTAGCTGTGAAATTGCTCAGCCAATACATTTTTTACTGTAACAGTGTTGGCTCAACAAGATAATACACTGCGCTGCTTAGAGGGGGGTAACTGTCGGGCTAGTGGCACGCGCTACCTCCAGAGGTAGTGGTCGAGACTTGAGAAGTTCGCAAGTCTACATTGCAGTAATAATGTGTAGCCGAGGGTATTTTTGTGAAAAGTCTAGTCAGTGTGAAGACCCTCTTAATTGCATAGTGATGAGTATTACTTTCATTTCTTTTCAATTGGTTATCTAGTGGGCCACATGCCACATCGAGATTAGAAAAGGGTAGGTCACTAAAATAAAAAAATATGGAGGCAAGGTGAATCAGAGTATGTGAGTGGAGCTGAGCCGTCTGAAATCCCGCTCATCAGTCACTGAGTGATGCTTGCTGCTCCCGGCACCATGTCCTTTCCAACAGTTCCACTAAAAACCACTCTTCACTCTCAGGAAAAAAAACTGCCACTCCAAATTAGCTCCATTAATTAAAATCTCAATTTAGCCAACACCCATCTATTTTTTGACTACCTGGACCTACCATTTGGTTTTGTATTGAAGTATTGAAACCAAACCATATGTTTTGAATTTAAAAAAGTATTTTAATAAACAATATGAAAAGATGACTGTAACAAGCACATAATTTCAAATAACCTTCATGTAGTATTAAACAGCATATACACGCTAAATAGGTCAGGCGAAGGAAAGAACATTTATTATTTCAGCCAGGTCACCCTTGATACAAGTCAGTATTCGATGTCCATCCATGTCTGAGGACGTCGGGAGTTTATACAATAGGCTATCTGTCACGTTCCTGACCTTATTTCCTATATTTTGTCTTTGTTTAGTTGGTCAGGACGTGAGCTGGGTGGGCATTCTATGTTATGTGTTTCTATGTTGGGTTCTTTTCAATTAGCCTGATATGGTTCTCAATCAGAGGCAGGTGTTTTACGTTTCCTCTGATTGAGAACCATATTAAGGTAGGCTGTTCACTGTTTGTTGGTGGGTGATTGTTCCTGTGTCAGTGTTTTTGCCACACGGGACTGTCACGGTAGTTATTTTGTATCGCATATTGTTTTGTTGTATATTAAATCACTATGGAAACTAACCACTCTGCGTATTGGTCCGATCCTTCTCGCCTCTCCTCGTCCGATGAGGAGGACGATATAGACTATCGTTACACTATCATTGATTTTTTTCCATAGATAGGGTTATTTTGCCTAAAAACCTTTAGGCCTATCAAAACGGGAAAACTCATTGAAAGAGGTAATATGTCAGGCATATTGGGCAAAAATCTATGATCAAATCAAATTGTATTTGTCAAATGCTCCAAGTACAACAGGTGTAGACCTCACCGTGAAATGCTTACTTACAAGCCCTTAACCAACAATGCAGTTCAAGAAAGAGTTAAGAAAATATTTTCTAAATAAACTGAAGCAAAAATAGTAAAAAAAAATAAAAAGTAAGACAAAAAAATAACAATAACGAGGCAATATACAAGAGGTACCGGTACCGAGTCAATGTTCGGGGGTACAGGTTAGTCGAGTTATTTTGTACATGGAAGTAGGGGTAAAGTGACTATGCAAAGATAATAAACAGTGAGTAGCAGCAGTGTAAAAACAAAGGGGGGGGGGGGGGGGGGGGGGGGTCAATGTAAATTGTCCGGGTGGCCATTTGATTAATTGTTTAGCAGTCTTATGGCTTGGGGGTGGAAGCTGTTAAGGAGCCTTTTGGTCCTAGACTTGGCGCTCCGGTAGCGCTTTCCGTGCGGTAGCAGAGAGAACAGTCTATGACTTGGGTGACTGGAGTCTTTGACAATTTTTTGTTTGACACTGCCTAGAATATAGGTCCAGGATGGTAGGAAGCTTGGCGCCAGTGATGTACTGGGCTGTTCGCACTACCCTCTATAGCGCCTTACGGTCAGATGCCGAGCAGTTGCCATGCCAGGCGGTGATGCAACCGGTCAGGATGCTCTCGATGGTGCAGCTGTAGAACTTTGAGGATCTGGGGACCCATGCCAAATATTTTCAGTCTCCTGAGGGGAAAAATGTGTCGTGCCCTCTTCACGACTGTCTTGGTGTGTTATGACCATGATAGTTCATTGGTGATTTGGACACCAAAGAACTTGAAACTCTTGACCCGCTCCACTACAGCCTCGGCGATGTTAATGGGGGCCTGTTCGGCCCGCCTTTTCCTGCAGTCCACAATCAGCTCCTTTGTCTTGCTCACATTGAGGGAGAAGTTGTTGTCCTGGCACAACACTGCCCGGTCTCTGACCTCCTCCTTATAGGCTGTCTCATCATTGTCGGTGATCAGGCCTACCTGAGCAAACTTAATGATGGTGTTGAGTCGTGTTTGGCTACTCAGTTGTGGGTGAACAGGGAGTACAGGAGGGGACTAAGCACGCACCCCTGAGGGGCCCCGGTGTTGAGGATCAGCGTGGCAGATGTGTTGTTGCCTACCCTCACCACCTGAGGGCGGCCCATCAGGAAGTCCAGGATCCAGTTGCAGAGGGAGGTTTTTAGTCCCATGGTCCTTAGCTTAGTGATGAGCTTTGTGGGCACTATGGTGTTGAACGCTGAGCTGTAGTCAATGAACAGCATTCTCACATAGGCGTTCCTTTTGCCTAGGTGGGAAAGGGCAGTGTGGAGTGTGATTGAGATTGCATCATCTTTGGATCTGTAAGGGCAGTATGCGAATTGGAGTGGGTCTAGTATTTCCGGGATGATGGTGTTGATGTGAACCATGACCATCCTTTTAAAGCACTTCATGGCTACCGACGTGAGTGCTATGGGGCGGTAGTCATTTAGGCAGGTTACCTTCGCTTTCTTGGGCACAGGGACTATGGTGATCTGCTTGAAACTTGAATGTAGGTATTACAGACTCGGCCAGGCCATGATGGTGTTGATGTGAGCCACGACCAGCCTTTCAAAGCACTTCATGGCTATAGACGTGAGTGCTACCTTCGCTTCCTTGGGCACAGGGACTATTGTATAGATAATAGAACAAAAATGAACAAAACTTTTAAGAGATCAATTTTTTGCCTTTGTGAAACTCGCTCTGCACTCAAATTGTGCTCGCTCCACTCCTCACTCCGCTCCACTCACATACTCTGGTGTGAATGAGAGTGAAGGTCGCCCCCATGTTCACTCCGTGTCATGACACCTTGTGAATTGACTAAAGCCTGCTTATACGAATCCTGATGACCCAACAGTTAGGAATGCTTCTCTCTCAGAGATCGCTTAGATCAATGGCTACAGGCCACACATCATCTCATCCACCAGACTTCTCTCTGCCATCAACTAGATAATCTGACCAGAAAACAAGCTAATCGTGTTTCAGTTTGGAGCTGTTTTAACACTATTATCTCCTCTACTCCCTGGGAGGATCTTCAAGGCATTGCCGTTTTGAATTTCTGCCGACCAAGGTGAATGAAGTGTTAATTTCTGCTTACAAGAGCAAAGGCCCTGGTCCTGATCGGGTTAGGGTTGATTGTGTGTTGTCCAGAGGCACTCCTTAAATGAAAGCCAAGCAAGGAGGAGGAGAAGGGTCATCCTTCTTGTTTGACCCTAATGTCTCTCTAACACACTCTAACATGTCCTGGGAGAGATGTTTTACAGGAGGCTAGCGGGAAACCTTAGATCACTAATAACACAGTACCATCAGAACACACACAAACGCACAAGGAGAGAAATCCTAGATCACTAATAACACACTACTTCATTCCCTCTCCTGTGGGATGACAGGAGTTCTTTTACACAGCATAAGCAAAACAAGAGAGAAAGTTCACATTATACCCACTGAAAATTAGACCATAACCTGTTTATGTCCTGCTGTGTTTGGTTGTTTTTGCACGTTCAGTGCTCTTCCTTGGGTTACAGAACAGATCCCTTCCGTGTGGGCTCTCTGTATTCCCCTGGCTGCTGCATTGCTAGCTGATCTATTGCCTCTTATTGTATTAAACACAGGCGCTGGACCACTTAAGATGCTGATGGAGCCCAATCTGACACTGCCAATAGCAGCACTAAGAAACCATCTTCTGTTAAGGAGACTCTCAAGTTGGGCCCTTCACTTAAGATTTCCTTTGTGCTGTTATTGAAACTATCTGTCTGGGGTCTGTCATGATATGTGGTTCTGTATGGCTCAATTGGTAGAGCATGGTGCTTGCAATGCCAGGATTGTGTGTTTGATTCCTGGGACCACCCATATGTAAAATGTATGTGTGCCTGCCTGGAAGTTTCTGTGGATATAACTTTGTGCCCCTGGATTTGACCAATGTTGTTGAATGTGCTTTAAATATGCTATTGTAATAGCAATGGTTAGAAGGGAGATGGGGCTTCAGTTACCACAAAAATGTCACCTCAACATTGCTGCATCAACATGCTGCACCACCAATGCCATACACAGTATTTATTTTATACCTATTTTCAACATTGTGAAATCATCTGTCTTTAACTGGTATTAAAAGTTGATATTGCTCAGTCTAATTGTGTGTCTAGTCACTGGCTGATTCCAAATTTAATTCAAAATTAATTATAGGAATTTGAGTCAGTGTTATACACTGCTAAAATCAAAACCACACTGTGATAAAGTTCAGTGAATAATGTGAATTTGGCCTTCATTCATTCCACCTGCAGTAGTGTTCCATGTGTGGACTTTGCCCAATTGCTTATGAGTCTATGACTGCATTTAGACAGGCAGCCCAATTCTGATCATTTTTTCCCACTAATTGATAGTTTGAACAATCACATCAGATCTTTTCAAATCAGATCTTTTTCAGAGCTGATTGGTCAAAAGACCAATTACTGAGAAAAAAATATCCGAATTGGGCTGCAGCCCTCGAGATGCCTCTGTATTGGGGTCTGTCTGTATATCGGTTGAGGACACATTGTCGGTTTTATGTAACAACTGCACCACCATGTGGAAAAGTATGAAATGGCAAGCAAGGATAAAAAAAACTTTAAAAAAAAAAAAACTAAGACACGCACACACCAGAAGTTATGGCTTCGTAACAGGATGATAGAATTCTGAAAGATGTTGCAGCACAGAGTACAGGAGAGATAGTCAAGGACCGATAGAATAGCCGATAGAAAAGTGCTAATATCACCCCAAAATACCGTCCCGACCGATTATCGGTCGATCTCTAGTTGGCAGCACTTTTTACTGTATTCTTCACACATCTCTCGCTGGCATGGTCAAGTTCCTTTTTCTTTACATAGGGATGTGAAGATATGAAAACTATTTCCACTACATAGCAACAGTGGGGAGGGTGGGGAGGAAGAGAGAATGAATGATTTGTTATTTAGCCATCAAAGAACAATATTTTAGTTCACACATGCAAGAGTAAATGTACACAGTCCAAAATTGATCCAATACCGCTATCCTTTCTCGTGAGAACAGCATCTCTACTTCTTAATGTATTCTTACCAGTGGCGATTTTAGCATGTAAATCTTGGTGGGCAAAAAAAAAAAAGAAGTGGGATGCATGCCAGAAAAGCCACTACACAACGCAACACTAAACAATACATTAATTGCACTTTAACGGTGACAAACGATACCCACAAACTGTTAGGGCCTACATAAAGCTGTCCCAACAGCAGTCCCAACATCTTACCGCTGCTACACCTGGCTATCAGCGGAGCCTTGTCTGGCAGCGAAACAGTTCATTCAGTTTCATTTACTGCATTTTAAAAATACATAGCTGATATGGCTGACTTGCTTAAACAAATGAGGTTTCTAATGACAATTGAGGTGTCAAACTATGGCATAAGGGGACGATAAGCGGATAAGAGGCAATCCTTAATTTCAATTAAGACATTAATGAGCGTGCTAGGACGGAAGTAACGTTAGTCAATATGACTATTTGTTTAGCATTTTTGAAATGTACAGCGACAGGATTCAGAACATGGGCCATTCTAACAGTGTTCTCTCTGTACCCCAAGTCAGAACCGTAGGATAAATAAAGGGGGCATATAAGCAGAAAATGAAAGCTCTTACAATATTAATTTCTCTAAAACAGGTTATAGGCTACAGTAGAACATTCAGAATGGTAGGCAAAATGAAGAGGGGTAAATAGACCAAATTATTAGGGTGAGGCACATGGGCTACTAACATCTTACTACACAACATACAGTTGAAGTCGGACGTTTACATACACTTAGGTTGGAGTCATTAAAACTATTTTTTTACCCACTCCAAACATTTCTTGTTAACAAACTATAGTTTTGGCAAGTCGGTTAGGACATTTACTTTGTGCATGACACAAGTAATTATTCCAACAATTGTTTAGACAGATTAAGTGAAATAATCACAATTCCAGTGGGTCAGAAGTTTACATACACTAAATTGACTGCCTTTAAACAGCTTGTAAAATTCCAGAAAATTATGTCATGGCTTTATAAGCTTCTTATAGGCTAATTGACATCATTTGAGTGAAATGGAGGTGTACCTGTGGATGTATTTCAAGGCCTACCTTCAAACTCAGTGCCTCTTCGCTTGACATCATGGGAAAATCAAAAGAAATCAGCCAAACTTAGACCTCCACAAGTCTGGTTCATCCTTGGGAGCAATTTCCAAACACCTAAAAGGTACCACGTTCATCTGTACAAACAATAGTACGCAAGTACAAACACTATGGGACCACGCAGCCATCAACCCGCTCAGGAAGGAGACGCGTTCTGTCTCCTAGAGAGAGGAGCATACTTTGGTGCAAAAAGTGCAAATCAATCCCAGAACAACAGCAAAGGACCTCATGAAGATGCTGGAGGAAACAGGTACAAAAGTATCTATATACGCAGTAAAACGAGTCCTATATCTACATAACCTGAAAGGCCGCTTACCACTGCTCCAAAACTTCCATAAAAAAGCCAGACTACGGTTTGCAACTGCACATGGGGACAAAGATTGTACTTTCTGGAGAAATGTCCTCTGGTCTGATGAAACAAAAATAGAACTGTTTGGCCATAATGACCATCATTATGTTTGCAGGAAAAAGGGAGAGGCTTGCAAGCCGAAGAACACCATCCCAACCGTGAAGCACGGGGGTGGCAGCATCATGTTGTGGGAGTGCTTTGCTGCAGGAGGGTCTGGTGCACTTCACAAAATAGATGGCGTCATGAGGCAGGAAAATTATGTGGATATATTGAAGCAACATTTCAAGACATCAGTCAGGAAGTTAAAGCTTGATCGCAAATGGGTCTTCGAAATGGACAATGACCCCAAGCATACTTCCAAAGTTGTGGCAATATGGCTTAAGGACAACAAAGTCAAGGTATTGGAGTGGCCAACACAAAGCCCTGACCTCAATTCTTTAGAAAATTTGTGGGCAGAACAGAAAAAGTGTGTGCAAGCAAGGAGGCCTACAAATCTGACTCAGTTAAACTAGCTCTGTCAGGAGGAATGGGCCAAAATTCACCCAACTTATTGTGGGAAGCTTGTGGAAGGCTACCCAAAACATTTGACCCAAGTTAAATAATTTAAAGGCATTGCTACCAAATACTAATTAAGTGTATGTAAACTTCTGACCCACTGGGAATGTGATGAAATAAATAAAAGCTCAAATAAATCAATCATTCTCCGTACTATTATTCTGACATTTCACATTCTTAAAATAAAGTGGTGATCCTAACTGACCTAAAACAGGGAATTGTTACTAGGATTAAATGTCAGGAATTGTGAAAAACTGAGTTTAAATGTATTTGGCTAACGTGTATGTAAACTTCCCGACTTCAACTCAACACTTAGTATTACTTTCTTATCTACAGTGTACATATCTCCCTGGCATATTACATAATATATGCAGCAGCATACAATACATTTTTGGACTTACCTTGTTGTGCAGTGCTCACTTGAACAGGAAGATGACGCGGCAGTCCTTGGTGGGAAAATGTTGTTATCAAAGTCTGGCATTCTCTGGATTTATGATGCTTTCAAAACAACTGGAGGCTGGATTTACAATTCCAAGTTGGATGACCGTTCAAAACGTATTTTCCCAGTTGGAGCTTGTTTATTCCCAGTTGTCTTGAACTCACTGAAGTGAAGTCAAGTTTTCGCAGTTCCGAGTTAGTTGTTTTGAGCGTGGCACAAATCCTGCTTCATTGATAGCATGGCTAATGTTAAATCAGCATGGCTAATGTTTAGAATTTTTAATTTGGAAAAGAGCCCCTTAATCCCAGATTTGGGACCACACAGCCACTGTCACTGATTCCTTCCAAACCACTTGTTGAATTTGCGATTTCCAACTTGTGTAATGTTTATGTCCAATGGCCGATGAGCACCGATACGTTTAATCTATAACTTCTCTTCATATGACAAGGATTAAAAAGGATTTGCCAGTAGATTGTCGACTTGATTCATGATAACTATTAGCTAAGATTGTGAAAGTATGTTGACATGATCAGTCGACTCAAAGCTGCTGTACATATAACATGATCTAAAGTAATTTTATCTGTGGCCAATGATCTTGAGCCTTCTTGAATGGGCACTTCTAATATAACACCCGAAGGGCGAGAATTTGCAAGGTCTCCTCTTACACTTGGCAGTGACGTAAAGTCCCCATGAGTGACAGAACACTGAGCCAATCACGGCGCAACGCTCCGTATTTTCTGCTGGCTTGCCCCACCATCACAGAAAGCACTGAGCTAGGCTGAAACACCTGCATTTGGAGCTGCCTTACTCAAGAAAACAAAAAGAGACCATGTTTGTATGTGGCTTTATTAACTCTGATATTTTTACATCGTTTGCAAATTGATGTGACACATTAATGCAAAAATAACATGCAAAAATAACATGTGTTATACTGTTGTATGTTGAAGAGAGGGAAAGATTGAAGTGTAGGGTCATTGAGGTTGGATGGGATTTTGGGGATGGGGCCAGGGTCTACTAGACGTTAGTATGGCTCTTTTTTATTTTCTCAGAAGTACTGAGTTAGGTAGGAGGATTTTGAAATTTGGAGCCAATGTTGTAAACCGTGAACGACCACACACTCCAGCAAAGTAGGTGGCAGCATGCACCTTTAACGTTTGTTTGCGGACCACCATTATCATATACTGAATAAAAATAAACGCAACAATTTGAAATCAGTCAATTGAAATTAACATAACATTTTCTGACAACAACTCTGGTGGACATAACTGCAGTCAGCATGCCAATTGCACACTCCCTCAAAACTTGAGACATCTGTGGCATTGTGTTGTGTGACAAAACTGCATGTTTTAAGAGTAGCCTTTTAGTGTCCCCAACACAAAGTACACCTGTGTAATGATCATGCTGTTTACTCAGCTTCTTGATATGACACACCTGTCAGGTGGATGGATTATCTTGGCAAAGGAGAAATGCTCACTAACAGGGATGTAAACATTTGTGCACAAAATTTGAGAAATAAGCTTTTTGTACGTATGGAACATTTTTGGGATCTTTTATTTCAGCTCATGAAACATGGGACCAACACTTTACACATTGCATTTATAATTTTGTCTTCAGTATAAGTTGTCGAGTCAAGTATACTGTATCCATTTTAAGTCTACATTTAGCAAAAATGAATTTTCTTATACATTTTGGGCAGTTAGCTGGCTAACTCATTGGAACAGCGCCCAGTTAAGGCGTTCTCATACATAGGTTGGGTTTGCTCCAAGCAGAACTCGGCTAGGCGAAGTGAACAGCTGCGCTCGCATATTCCGTTAGAATACATTCATTTGAAAAACAAGAATAAGGCAGCAATATTACTCTTTGTCCCTCTTAAGACGCCATAGCCAGTACACTCTTCAAATTAGTCAGAATGAATCTAAGATAAATCAATTACACATTTGAGTTTCCAGAAGTCTTAGTTGCGCAACTTTTCATCCAAGATGATTGGTACAGTATATCTCAAGTGAAAAAATGTGCATGAACTAGTAGTCTGTCATTGAATAACAACACACTTCATTGAAGACCCCCTACTGTTGACCAATCACAGACGAAGGGGCATAGACTTCGGCTAGCACACTTCAGCTTGCCACAAGAAAAAATTTGTCGAACAGTCGGGAAAAAAACCTGCCGAATGCTGCTGAACACCAAAATGAACAAAAACGTCAAAAACAATTGTCATATATGCAAACTGTTTAACGTTGGCTGACAAAAATAACCAGAGGGGTACCAGTCAGCGAACGGTTCCAAAAACAGAAATAACTTCAATTGAGTGCAAACAAAAATAGAAAACAAGTGCAAATAGTAAAATGAATTAATAGAACTGCCTCAGTTTCTGTAGATAGGATTTGTCTTTTGCATTGTGCAACAAAGTGCATGAAAAAAAAAAACAAATAATGTAACATTTCTTCACTTGAAGTGATTTACCTGAGAAAAAACATGCAGACAGTTGGGTTAATGGCACCCTATTCTCTAGTCAAAAGGGAATAGGGTGCCATTTTGGATTCAGCTTTAGTCTACAGTCTAGATGACAGTTGGCCTAGACCGGTACAATTCTATATGGATGCAGCCGGGTTGTCTTCCGTTGCAGTCTTCTCTGGTTTCTCTCAGCTTCTCTCAGTCTCCCTTCATTCATCACATTTCTCCTCCATCTCTGAATCTTTCTCCAAACTGCCTCTCTCCTCAGTCTCTCCTTCAGTCTGTCCTTTCCTTCCCTCCTCCACTACTGCTGCCTCCCTTTTTTCTGTGACCCTCTCCTCCGCCTTGACTTCTGTCCGTTTTTCCTCCATGTCCTCCATCTTTTGTTCCTCACCTGACTCCTCTAACGTAAGATCCATCCGCTCCTCTTCCAACTCATCCATCTTCAGCAACTTCTCCTCCCCTCCTAGAATCTCCTTCTCCATGGCAAAGTATTTTTCTGGCGTCTCTCCTCGTTCATCCTCCATGGCCAAAGCCTTTTCTGCAATCCTCTCCTCCTTATCCTCCTCTTCTCCTTCCATCACTTTCCCCTCTTCATCCTCCATGGCCAAGTATTTTTCTGGTGTCTGCTGTCTTTCATCCTCCATGGACAAAGCATTTTCTGCAATCCTCTCCTCCTCCTCTTCTTCCACCACTTCTCCCTCCAACTCCATGACTGTCTCCTCATCCCCTCTCTCCTCTTCTCTCTCCCTGTGGGAGTGTTTGCTCTCCTGGCTGCTACTCACTGCGTCCTCAGGCAGAGGCTGCCAGTAGTCATACAGTTTACCCTGGAGGCAACAGACATATTACATTACTATAAAACACATCACACTGCTATCAAACATGAATTACTACAGCTTACCCTGGAGGGAACAAACATACATTATTACAACAGTATCTCTCTGCAATGATAAACACACAGAATTAAACCAAACACAGCTCTGCGATACCATAGTTTACACTGGCAGTACTTTCCAGCTCTATATAAACTCAGCAAAAAAAGAAACATCCTTTCACTGACAACTGCGTTTATTTTCAGCAAACTTAACATGTGTAAATATTTGTACGAACATAAGATACAACAACAGACATAAACTGAACAAGTTCCACAGACATGTGACTAACAGAAATGTAATAATGTGTCCCTGAACGAAGGGGGGGGGTCAAACTCAAAAGTAACTGTCAGTATCTTGTGTGGCCACCAGCTGCATTAAGTACTGCAGTGCATCTCCTCCTCACGGACTGCACCAGATTTGCCAGTTCTTGCTGTGAAATGTTACCCCACTCTTCCACCAAGGCACCTGCAAGTTCCCGGACATTTCTGGGGGGGAATGGCCCTAGCCCAGAACGAGCAGTATGGCTGGTTGCATTGTCATGCTGGAGGGTGATGTCAGGATGAGCCTACAGGAAGGGTACCACATGAGGGAGGAGGATGTCTTCCCTGTAACGCACAGTGTTGAGATTGCCTGTAATGACAACAAGCTCAGTCCGATGATGCTGTGAAACACCACCCCAGCCCATGACGGACCCTCCACCTCCAAATCGATTCCGCTCCAGAGTACAGACCTCGGTGTGACGCTAAATTATTGGACGATAAACGCGAATCCGACCATCACCTCCGGTGAGACAAGAATCGCGACTCGTTAGTGAAGAGCACTTTTTGCCTGTCCTGTCTGGTCCAGCGACGGTGGGTTTGTGCCCATAGGCGACGTTGTTGCCGGTGATGTCTGGTGAGGACCTGCCTTACAGGCCTACAAGCCCTCAGTCCAGCCTCTCTCAGCCTATTGCGGACAGTCTGACCACTGATGGAGGGATTGTGTGTTCCTGGTGTAACTCGGGTAGTTGTTGTTGCCATCCTGTACCTGTCCCTCAGGTGTGATTTTCAGATGTAGCGATCCTGTGCATGTGTTGTTACACGTGGTCTGCCACTGCGAGGACGATCAGCTGTCCATCCTGTCTCCCTGCAGCGCTGTCTTAGGCGTCACACAGTACGGACATTGCAATGTATTGCCCTGGCCACATCTACAGTCCTCATGCCTTCTTGCAGCATGCCTAACGCACGTTCACACATATGAGCAGAGACCCTGGGCATCTTTCTTTTGGTGTTTTTCAGAGTCAGTAGAAAGGCCTCTTTAGTGTCCTAAGTTTCCATAACTGTGACCTAATTGCCTACCGTCTGTAAACTGTTAGTGTCTTAACGACCGTTCCACAGGTGCATGTTCATTAATTGTTTATGGTTCATTGAACAAGCATGGGAAACAGTGTTTAAACCCTTTACAGTGAAGATCTGTGAAGTTATTTGGATTTTTACAAATTTTCTTTGAAGGACAGGGTCCTGAAAAAGGGACATTTCTTTTTTTGCTGAGTTTAGAACACCTCTATCTATGTCTTTATGTACTGTAGTTATGCCATTGTCTACCTGGAGAGGCCTGGTTCTCTGGACCAGCACCTGCCACTTGGTGTAGATCCTGGCTACAAAGTCTTTCACCTGGAGAGGGGGAGGGAGAAAGGAAGACGAGAAAGATAGGGCGGAGAGAGAGGAAGTGAGCGAAGGGGGGGGGGGGGGGGGTTTAAGAGCAGTTTAACCAGAGAGATCATATCATTAATTCATTTATGTGGGTTACAGATCCATTGAAATGTCTATATGGAAGGAGTGACCACATACCTTGCTCCTGTACAGCATCTTCTCACTCTCCCTGATGTCACACTTGATGTGTTTCTCCAGCTCAGCACATAGCAACAACAACTGGTTCTTCTGCTCCGGAGGGAAGAACTCAAAGTTGGTGGCTTCGTTAGCCAGGGCCAGGAGGCTGTAGCAGAGGTAGTAAGCCTGAAAACAACATGTTCATTAGGCACCAAACGGAAGTGCACTGACTGAACCAGGGAGGGATTACTTGGATTATTGGTCCAATAAAAAAATATTTTAGTTGAAATCACTGTTCATTGTCTGACCTAATGAACACAACCCTAGTACTCCTGATTTACATGAACAACAGGGGTGTACTAATTAGGAACCAGACGGAAGCAAACAAACCTTTATATACCCTGGTAAATAACCCTTTGCTGACCTGCTGGTCCAGAGAGGCACAGTCCTCTTCCTCCTCTTTCCTCTCTCTGTGTGGGTTTTGACTCCTCCTGAAGGAGGTGGCCAGGCCCCGAAGGAGTGAGGATGGGCGCATGCGGGGGAGGTACCGACGCAGGTCTGACAGCTGGAACTCTGTGTTGGAGGGTCTGTAAGTGCATCTGATGTTCAGCAGCTTGGAGATGGCTGACACACTGAGGTGTCTCCTGAGTTGCTTGCCGCGAATGTTGTCTGGCAGTAGCTGGACCAACCAGCGCAGGTTGTGGTGGTCATCACTCAGGTCAATCAGCGACATGCAGATCCTGGGCAGCTATAGGATGGAACAGGAGATAGATAAACATCAGAAAAAAACACAAGTGACATGAGTTTACCTAGCAAAGGAAAGTCAACCTAAAGAACGAAGAATCAAATCGTGACATTGTCTACATTCAGCAGCTAAAAAGATAAGGTCCTAAACAAGTCCTCGAAGACATGATCATAGAGTAGGATTTTTTTTAAATGTCAGCGTCCGAAATCGGTCTTGCCTACTACTTACTGAAACTACATGCTGTGTACTTATCATATAACATAGGCTACTACTTACATCGTACTGTGGAGTTAAAAAGCAGTAAGCAACACATATCAACATACGAGGCTCATTCATTCTGAGAATGCGTCAAATGTGCAATTGCATCAATTCCCGCCATTCGTTAATTTTGGTACAGCGCTCACCCTGTGATTAACAGCTGTTGTCAATTTTTTTTATTTTACCTTTATTTAACTAAGCAAGTCAATTAAGAACAAATTATTATTTACAATGACGGCCTAGGAACAGTGGGTTAATTGCCTTGTTTAGGGGCAGAATGACAGATTTTTACCTTGTCAGCTCAGGGATTCGATCTAGCAACCTTTCAGTTACTGGCCCAACGCTCAAACCACTAGACTACCTGCCGCCCCAATCACATGTGGGTCTGGAAATAATTATACTCCTCCATATTGTGCTCCAAATTCTATTAGATGAAAAGCCGAAATGAGTATGACATCCTGGAATTTAAAGCACTCAAACTTCTAAATTTGACATACGATAAAAACAGTAAATTTTTGCATTCCCAAAATACCTACTATTTATAACGCAAGTATGAGTATTCAGACATGGCCAGTGATTTTCAAAACACGCAATGCTTTCTAGCCAGAGGGAGGGCATTTCCCTGCTCCCCATGTAACCACAAGTTTTTTTTTTTTTTTTTTACTTTGACCACATCATATTGAACGTTTTAACTTTGGGCTCAATTCAATCCGTAGCGCTGAAGAGCTGCACTACAGCTCGATATAAATGTAAAAGGTAATGTTCCCCACGTTAGCGGAGATGGCACGGTAAACGATGCATATGTCAGCTCAAATCGGAAATTACCTTTATATTTCGATCGCGCTGTTTCGTTGAACTTCAGCGATACCGATTGAATAGAAATCTTTATCTTTACAAAACAGATGTGATGTTTTCACATGTATGGTGCTGGAAATAATGAATTTGAGTTTGAAAAGTGGTGGAATTGCCCTTTAAGTATTGTTACGCTTAATTAGACGGCGGACACAGGTAAGTCAGAGATTAAGTTTGAAAGGCTGAGGCGGGGACTGAACCCACAACCATCGGGGTTGTACATGACTGATTTCTACTGGACCACGCAGGAGAATGACATTAAAGGTTGACTGACCATGATGTCCCAGTCCCTGATGCTGCTGATCAGGTTGCGCAGTAGGGAGCGGAGGTGCTCAGTGGGCTGGAGGGTGAGCTGCGTGTCCAAGCCCACTCTGCTCACCACCGTCAGTAGTAACAACAGTTCTCCGTCACTGTAGGCCCGCGGGCACAACGACGTACACTGAGACAGGTACTTGATGACGCTATCAAAGTTGTGTTCAGGGAAAGTGCTGAGCTCCTTCTTACTGGACAGGCTCTCTGTGCTGATCTGGAAGCCCTCTCTACACAGACAAACACACAGGTAGTTATTATCAGTCTATCATCACATTTTTATGAACAAAGTTTTTATTGACACATGCTTACAGCAGGTCTCCCTCGGTGAAGGAGGGTTGTAGGTTCTCCAGGGGGAACAGGGTGACAAAGGGAACCCCCATGTTCATGAAGACCAGGGTCACGTCTCCAACACTGGGCACCCACACCTCAAAGCGCTCATTCTTATTCAGCATCATGTGTTCAGCAGCGGAGCAGGCAATATCTTTGAGGGCCTTTAGTACCTGATGACAGGTCAGCTTGTCTGAGTGGACTGACACCATCTACAGGAGGGAGGGAAAGATAGTCAAAAGTCTATCTTTCTTTAATAAGCCATCCTCATTTGATTAACCCCCCTCCCCTAAAAACACATTGCATACCACGAGAGAGAGAGAGACAGACAAAAGGAGAAAGACAGATCCATCCATTGATCAACATTTAATTCAAGCAATTATTCAAACAAATCTATTTGTAAAAGGGGGTGTGGAATAGTACCTGGAAGAGCCAACGGGCAACCTGGGGAGGGCAGGGGGAGGAGCGGTAGGCTCTCTGGATCAGCTCGGAACTGACATGGGACCTGAACTGGTCTGGAGTGGACCTGCGAGATACCAAGGGGGAGGGAGAGAGAGAAAATGAGGGTGATGGGAGCAAGAGAAGTTAGAACTAAACATTGAACTGCCTCTCTTTCAGCCTGTTCACTCTCACACAATGTCTTACCAGAGTAGTGTTTTCTGTGCGGTGTCTCGAGGGGAGACGTTACAGTGTCTCAGCTGCAGTGTGTGTTGGCTGAAAAGACGGCCAAAGTTGTCCAGACTGAACATCGCTTCGCCGGGGTGCAGGTCCCGGATGCCACTGGACACCACCGAGAAACGCTGCAGGAACTCCCTGGGCGGAGAAGAGTGTGGAATTGTGGTCATTTCACCCTTCCCCAGTGGTCTCCGAACTGTTGTTGTCGTGCCTCCTCTGTTGTTACTTTAGTTTGTGTGAGATGGCCTCTTCTATGTTCTCGGTGCTTTCCTACTCTGCATTTAAGTGTGTGTGTGTGTGTGTTAAGCATTTGTGCTGTTACCTCTGCTGGTGGGAGATGGCCGCCTCCAAGTTCTCTGTGCTCTCATCCTCCTCCTCCTCCTCCGCCAGTCTCAGCAGGTTCTCCTCACAGGACATACGCAGCTTGGTCTCCATCTCCTTAGACCTTGGGGGAATAACCATGACATTGAAAACATTGTTATGACATAGTACTCATACGATATGACATAGTACTCATACAATATGACATAGAAGTCTTGTTGAAGCAATGCAGAGACCTCTACATCTCCTTAAACAAGGGGGGGGGGGGGGGGGTGGAGACAACAAGGACAGAACAATGTCATGTCACAATGGCACGTTGTCATTTTAAAGCAATGCAGTGATTTTGCCATCACCTCGACCCACATAGAGACAATAGCACATATAATAGTCAGGTTGATAAAGCAATACCTTTGAATGCTCTCCTTTTCCTTCAGCATCTCGTCCAGGTTGTTCCTGTAACTCGTGGGTTTGGCTTTAGACATCACAGGCTGCCCGAGAGAACACACAAACGTCATCAACTCATTTAGACTGAGTTCATACTAGTGTAACACACTGTAGTATTGTTAGTGACGACTTGGGATTTGTAGTCCACTATTTTTCTGCACCTCAAATTAGTAATTTGAATTTTTCTAACCTTATACTGTAAGTTAACGAAACACAACCAAGCGACATGCTAGAAAGTAGCTGTTACATTGTTGCTATACTGCACATTTAAGCCTACTTCAAAACTGGAAAATTACAATGAGTAAATACACATTTAAACAATAATCTTGAGTCCCAAATGGCACCCCATTCTCCACATAGAGCATTACTTTTGACCAGGGTCCATAGGGACACCATTTGGAACACAGCCCTAAGAAAGTAGCATTTTACCAGCTGGCTGTGGTGTCGGGGCCCAACAGGGGTGCTGGGTGCAGTGAAGGTTCCTTTCTCTGGGGTGTCTGGGGGCCGGGCGGTACGGTCCAGGATCTGCTGCAGGGATGGCAGCTCGTCCTCACTGCTGCTGCTGCTGCTGGCCTGAGATGGCTCCAACTCTAGCCCCAGGTCGAGGCCTAGGCCCAGCTCCACATCCAGAGGGTCCTCCTCCAGAAATATCAGACTTTTCTGAGGATTGTCTATCTTGCTTCTTTTTTCTCCTTCCTCAAGGAATGATAAACTCTTCTGGTCTCCTTCCTTCCTCTTTTCACTCTCCTTTCCTTTTCGGTCCAGTCGTGAGGTGAGAGAAGGGAGGAAGGGAGAGCTGGTGCTGGCTTTGAAGTCTGCAGTCCCCATGTTAAGCGACTCGTCCTTACACAAGGATGAGGACTTTGCGGAGGCTGAGAGGGGGATAGTTTTCAGGGCGGAAGACTCATTCTTGAGGTTGGCATGCTCATCCATAGGTGACTCCAAGCCTGCTGAAGGAATACCAGGAGATCTGGGTCCTGCCTCTGTCTTAACAGACTCATCCGCAAACAGTCTCACAATGGGAAAAGTAGGACTCGTTTTCAGTTTGGACGCGACATCCTCCATCGTAACAGACTCATCCTTAGGGGATGAGGGCTTCCCTGAGGAAGTGCAGGTGATGGTCCTGTACGAGGCGGTCTCTAATTTAGTCAAGTCAGTCCCACACGACTCCAGCCTTAAAAAAGAGGGAGAGCAGATGTTAGGGCCCAGGAGTAGTTTAGAGGGGTCCACTGCCGCTACCTTACAGGGAAAGATATTGGGGCCAGAGATTCGCTCCGAGGGGGAGATTTGTGGGATTTCTCTGGGGCTTGTTACAGAGGTGGGCCGCAGTCTTTTAGAAGCACCACAGACTGTAGCCGACACACCAGACACAAGAACCTTGTGCACAGAGGGCGACCCGTCTCCTCTCTGGGGACTGGGGGAAAAGGTCATCGCTGCTCTAGACAGGCTAGAGGTTATGGGGTCAGGAGTGAAAAGATCATTCAGGTCATCCGACAAGGCCGACATTCCCCGGGGGCGAGTGACGTTTCGGTTCTGTGCCAATCCGAGATGGCGCAGAGAACTAGAGCAGCTGGAGTATGAGCTGTGAGACCTTGAGACAGGTTTGGGGGTTCTTCTGTCGGTGCGACCTGTCGGTTCTCTTCCTCTACTCTCTGGCACTCTTGCTCTGCCCTCTTTCCCTCTGCTGCATTCTCCTCTACTAGCACTTTTGACAGGCAAGTTCACTGGGTGACCGGATTGGAGATTACTACCACTATAAACAGATTGAGGGTTGCCAGATTGGTGATTCATCCCACTGTATCTACACTGAGGATTGCTATTCTCCCTCACACTGTTCCTGCATGGTGGTTGTCCTCGGTTGTTAAAGAGCTGCCTCGCAGGCTTGGGTGTGGGGAGTGGAGAAGTAGGGATAATCTCCATCCCTCTCGCCATCCCTCCCTCCGTCTTCTTAGGGGTGAGACGCTCCTTCAAACTCAGAATAGGACCTGAGTTCAGACTGTTTTTCATGAAGACTTTCTTCAGGTAGGATGGGCTGGGGGGGGGGGGGGGGGGGGTGGTATTTACAACAGAGCATTTAGCCATCGCAAACCAGACTAAATAGACAAAATATCACAATCAGCAAGATTTACAGCTTTTCAATCGTTATTTCAATTGATGATATATTCATTGATTCTTGTAAAAAATTACTTAGAAATGCCTTATGAGCCTAGATAATTGTACTTTCTAACTTATCATAACCCAAAATATAAGGTTGGCTTACTCCATTGTCTGTCTTTCTGTAGTAATTTTCACCAAGTACACTTCATGCAAAGTTAACCCTAATAGTAATTGCCCAAAGGGGACAAATCAAGTTTTTAAAATTTTATTTCACCTTTATTTAACCAGGTAGGCCAGTTGAGAACAAGTTCTCATTTACAACTGCGACCTGGCCAAGATAAAGCCAAGCAGTGCGACAAAAACAACAGAGTTACACAAACAAACGTAGTCAATAACACAAAAGACAAGAAAAATCTATGTAGTATGTGCAAATGTAGAAGAGTAGAGGGGTAAGGCAATAAATAGGCCATAGAGGTGAAAATAATTCCAATTTAGAATTAATACTGGAGTGATATATCTGCAGATGATGATGTGCAAGTAGAGATCCTGGGGTGCAAAAGGGGTAAGTAATAATATGGGGATGAGGTAGTTGGGTGTGCTATTTACAGATTGGCTGTGTACAGATACAGTGATCGGTAAACTGCTCTGACAGCTGATGCTTGAAGTTAGTCAGGGAGATATAAGACTCCAGCTTCAGAGATTTTTGCAATTCGTTCCAGTCATTGGCAGCAGAGACCTGGAAGGCAGCCAAAGGAAGTGTTGGCTTTGGGGATGACCAGTGCAATATACCTGCTAGAGCGCGTCCTACAGGTGGGTGTTGCTATGGTGACCAGTGAGCTGAGATAAGGCGGGGATTTACCTAGCAAAGACTTATAGATGACCTGGAGCCAGTGGGTTTGGCAACGGATATGTAGTGAGGGCCAGCCAATGAGAGCATACAGGTCGCAGTGGTGGGTAGTATATGGGGCTTTGGTGATAAAATGGATGGCACTGTGATAGACTACATCCAATTTGCTGAGTAGAGGCTATTTTGTAAATGACATCACCGAAGTCAAGGATCGGTAGGATAGTCAGTTTTACGAGGGTATGTAGGAAGCTGATTCTAGATTTAATTTTGGATTGAAGATGCTTAATGTGAGTCTGGAAGGAGAGTTTAGTCTAACCAGACATCTAGGTATTTGTAGTTGTCCACATATTCTAAGTCAGAACCGTCCAGAGTAGTGATGCTAGTCGAGCGGGAGGGTGCGGGCAGCAATCGGTTGAAGAGCTGGCACTTAGTTTTACTAGCATTTAAAAGCAGTTGGAGGCCACGGAAGGAGTGTTGTATGGTGTTAAAGCTCATTTGGAGATTTGTTAGCACAGTGTCCAATGAAGGGCCAGATGTATACAGAATGGTGTCGTCTGCGTAGAGGTGGATCAGAGAATCACCAGCAGCAAGAGCGACATTATTGATATATACAGAGAAAAGGAGTCGGCCCGAGAATTGAACCATGTGGCACCCCCATAGAGACTGCCAGAGGTCCCGACAACAGGTCCTCCGATTTGACACACTGAATTCTATCTGAGAAGTAGTTGGTGAACCAGGCGAGGCAGTCATTTGAGAAGCCAAGGCTATTGAGTCTGCCGATAAGAATGCGGTGATTGACTAGTCAAAAGCCTTGGCCAGGTCGATGAAGACGGCTGCACAGTACTGTCTTTTATCGATGGCGGTTATGATATCGTTTAGTACCTTGAGCGCGGCTGAGGTTCACCCATGACCTGCTCGGAAACCAAATTGCACAGTGGAGAAGGTACGGTGGGATTTTAAATGGTCGGTGATCTGTTTATTAACTTGGCTTTCGAAGACTTTAGAAAGGCAGGGCAGGATGGATATAGGTCTATAACAGTTTGGGTCTAGAGTGTCTCCCCCTTTGAAGAGGGGGATGAGCGCGGCAGCTTCCAATCTGTGGGGATCTCAGACGATATGAATAGGCTAGTAATGGGGGTTGCAACAATTTCAGCGGATAATTTTAGAAAGAGAGGGTCCACGTTGTGTTGAATGTCTACCCCTCTCACCTGGCTGTTCCATCAGGTGGGTGACTGGTACAGATAGGGGCTGGGCTTGAGTCTGGCCTATAGTCCTCCGGACGCAGTTTCTTATTGGCCATTTCCTCCCCTCTTGTTCTCTCCTCCAAGTCTGGGTTTCTACCTCTCTTCTGCGACAGGGATTTGGTGCCTTCTGGTGGGAGAAAGCAGCAGCATCATCAACAACAACTACATGCACAATGATTCGAATAGTTCAAAAAGTAAAATACTACAGAATGAGTGTAAGTGGGTTCTAGCAAGGCCCTTCAATAGATGTGAAAACGTTAAAATTACAGTTTTCATAAAATGAGGGGAAAAAGTCCTTTAACACACATTACAATAAAACAGAGGCCCACTAGACTCTATTTTTCCATCAGCTAACTGCTGCACTTCATGCGAAGTTGGCCAGAATTTACATGGTTTACTACTCTCAACAAGTCATTTGTCAAATGACAGAGGGGGCATCAGAAACTACTATACGTGTCTGCATCAGCATTGTTACTGTATAAAAACAACATTGAAACATAATTTGGAGATGGTTACCCTATTGATTTGTTTATAGACTACATTTACACAGGTTCAGTAATCTATTCAGCAATCTAAACTAAGAGGTCTGGGATGTGCTCGTTATTTTACATAAATTAGGTATAATTTGTACCTGAAGTGAACAGTTTGCTAGTTTGAGTGGTTCCTCTGTAATCCACGGAACCACCACTCTGCAGAAAAACAGAACCAAACATATTAGTCATTTATATTATACAGAGCGACTTACAGGAAGGAGTGAGTGCATACATTTTTGTACTGGTCCCCTGTGGGTATCGAACCCACAACCCTGCCGTTGCAAGCACCATGCTCTACCAACTGAGACAATATCAACATCAGTAGCTGGGTTTCCATCCAAATGGTGACAGATTTCATACAAATATTTTCAAATCTGCATTAAAAACAATATGCACATTTTTCCAACAGAGATGTTTCCATCCAATTGACTTGTTGTCGATAAAAAGGCTGTGCGTGATGACGTAGCGCACATAAAATAACTTTTGCAGTTAAATAAAATATTTAAGTTAAATGGTTTTCCATCGCATTTGTCATAACAAATGTTGAGTTATATAGCAAAGGTGTCCACTCTGGTCTTGATAGGTGCTCTCTAGCCCAGTGGTTCCCAGACTGTGGGGCGGGGGCACAGTGTGTGTCATGAACAGTGCTTGTGCCCATAGAAATAGATGTGGGGTGCTGGATGTTCCCCAATGCTAGAAGGGGGACCTGGGTGAAACATTTTGGGAACCCCTAGCCAACAGCTTGCAGGTACAGTGCGGGTAGGTTACCTACATGAGAGTATTTTTATTTGTCAAACGGCAGCCAAGCATCAATCATCATGTCACCAGAATAAGACTTAATATTTATTGGCAAGGAGCATCAAGCTCATCACTGTGCACTTTCGCCACCCTGTGAAGTTCATCATAACTTATTTGATCTGTAACCTAATAAACTGCATGCTTTCCCAAGTCGTAGTGGGAGGACCAGACATGTCATTGCGCGACTCCAAGTTTACTTCGATATGATGGTTATTACATCAATGTTAGTGCATAAAGGGGTTTCCACCTCCATTTCACCAAAAGATCCCACCTTGTATAGCGTATTTTGTTTTATCAACATTTGGAAAGTTTACCGACAAATGTGCTGTTTCCATCAGGTCTGTCGTGAATGTTTTTTTATTCCACATAAAAGGTTGGATGGAAACCTGATTATTGAATTGTAATTATTGAACTGTGTATGGTGAGAGTTTAGATTATAGTCTGTGTGTTTGTATCTGCGGCTGACACCAGGTTTCGGGATCAATACAGATCTTTATCCATCTACCTGCTGTGGATTGACAGGGCTAAACATGGTGTGTGACAGTGGACAACCATTCCTAAATTTGTGTCCTTCCTGTCGTCACCTGCTGTGTACTGGGGGGTAGACTGGAGGGGCAAGCCAGCAGTAAACAGAGCACTAGAGCTCCCAACATCACTGTTGCCTGTTCCCGTACCAACCCTAGGGTCAAAGGTCATACTTCTAGAGGGGTTAGGGGTCACAGGGCTGTGGGAGGGCTGGGGTCTGTGGGAAGGCTGTACCTTCCTGGTGAGGGGGTTTGTTAAGTTGGCCTTGCCATCCTTGGCTTCATCCCCACCTCCACCCCCGGAAGCTCGGTGGTGCACCCCTGGCGGTTGGGGAGGGTGAGGTCCAGGAGAGGGCTTGGCCCTCACTGGGTTCAGTCCTGGGCTGGTCAAGGGTAGCACTCTTTTTGGCAGGGGGTGCGTGTTCGGGTTGGACAGGCATCCACGGGGCTGAGAGGGTTTCATGGGGGTCACCTGGAGGTGGGAGGTGACCTGGGAGGGTTTGGGACCAGGCAACCCCAGAGGGATGACGTCTTTGACTGCAAACACAGGAGGAAGAACGATACAGGTGTGAGCAAATAAACCAGCAGAGATGTAACCCAGCACCATATGGATGAACCATCCCCTCGCATTGCACCACACTGTATTAATGCAGGTTAACAGCCCGAAAGCATTTCTTGGCCCATCACTATACGAAGGGCAACAAGATACCATCAATTGGTTAATGATAACTCAAATCAAGTATTTTCAGAATACAGGGCAAGTGAGCAAGTAATATTTTTGAGTTTGAGCCCAGAATAATCATGTAAGCTATATAGTTCGTTATGGTTATTGTGCCAAGGTGTCAAACAAAATCCACACAGCCAGAGAGACAAGGAAAGAGACACACCACGCAGAAGCAGCCAGAGTTGACGCAGTTCAAGGGTTAGTGTAAGCATAACACCAACTGACAACAATGAAGCATTATGCTGTAGCCTGTTATTGCTCCAAGCCACAACCCAATAGAAACTCATAAATTCTGTTTCTCACCCGCATTGTTAAGTATTTCCTAAGGCTACTCATCACTCTATATACAGCTGAAGTCGGAGGTTTACATGCACCTTAGTCAAATACATTTAAACTAAATTTTTCACAATTCCTGACATTTAATCCTAGTAAAAATTCCCTGTCTTAGGTCAATTAGGATCCCCACTTTATTTTAAGAATGTGAAATGTCAGAATAATAGTAGAGAGAATGATTTATTTCAGCTTTTATTTCTTTCATCACATTCCCAGTGGGTCAGAAGTTTACGTACACTCAATTAATATTTGGTAGCATTGTCTTTAAATTGTTTAACTTCAATCAAACATTTTTGGTAACCTTCCACAAGCTTCCCACAATAAGTTGGGTGAATTTTGGCCCATTCCTCTTGACAAAGCTGGTGTAACTCAGTCAGGTTTGTAGACCTCCTTGCTCGCACACACATTTTCCGTTCTGACCACAAATTTATTAAAGGATTGAGGTCAGGGCTTTGTGATGGCCACTCTAATACCTTGACTTTTTGTCCTTAAGCCATTTTGCCACAACTTTGGAAGTATGCTTGGGGTCATTGTCCATTTGGAAGACCCATTTGCGACCAAGCTTTAACTTCCTGACTGATGTATTGAGATGTTGCTTCAATATATCCACATAATTTTCCATCCTCATGATGCCATCTATTTTGTGAAGTGCACCAGTCCCTCCTGCAGCAAAGCACTCCCACAACATGATGCTGCCACCCCCGTGCTTCACGGTTGGGATGGTGTTCTTCGGCTTGCAAGCATCCCCCTTTTTCCTCCAAACATAACGCTGGTCATTATGGCCAAACAATTCTATTTTTGTTTCATCAGGCCAGAGGACATTTCTCCAAAAAGTACGATCTTTGTCCCCATTAGCGGTTGCAAACCGTGGTCTGGCTTTTTTAAAGGTGGTTTTGGAGCAGTGGCTTCTTCATTGCTGAGCAGCCTTTCAGGTTATGTCGATATAGGATTAGTTTTACTGTGGATATAGATACTTTTGTAGCCGTTTCCTCCAGCATCTTCACAAGATCCTTTGCTTTTGTTCTGGGATTGATTTGCACTTTCTGCACCAAAGTACATTCATCTCTAGGAGACAGAACGCGTCTCCTTCCTGAGTGGTATGACGGCTGCGAGGTCCCATGGTGTTTATACTTGCGTATTATTGTTTGTACAGATGAACATGGCACCTTCAGGAGTTTGAAAATTGCTCCCAAGGAAGAACCAGACTTGTGGAGATGTACAATTTGGCTGATTTCATTTGATTTTCCCATGATGTCAAGCGAAGAGGCACTGAATTTGAAGGTAGGCCTTGAAATACATTCACAGGTACATCTCCAATTGACTCAAATTATGTCAATTAGCCTATCAGAAGCTTCTAAAGCCATGACATAATTTTCTGGAATATTCCAAGCTGTTTAAAGGCACAGTCAACTTAGTGTATGTAAACTTCTGACCCACTGGAATTGTGATACAGTGAATTATAAGTGAAATAATCTGTCTGTAAACAATTGTTGGAAAAAGTACTCGAGTCAAGCACAAAGTAGATGTCCTAACTGACTTGCCAAAACTATAGTTTGTTAACAAGACATTTTTGGAGTGGTTGAGAAACGAGTTTTAATGACTCCAACCTAAGTTTATGTAAACTTCCGACTGCAACTAAGTACAATCTCACTCCGTTACATTAGCCTGAGGCAGTCACACGAAGCAGCAGGCACCACACTTATCTGTGTGTAGTGAAATCATGTGTGTTTGTATATAGATAGGCTTCCTGAGTCATAAGTTCAGTGTTGTTTCATCAGTTGTCAAGATCTGAAACTCACCAGTACTGCCGTTTGGAGACAAGTAGTCTGCAATTGATCTGTAACAGACAAAAGTCAGTCGAAGTTATTCCCCCAAAAGTCTGGTTCAACATTATGCTGCATTTTAGTCAATTAAACATTGAAAATGGCATACAACAAGTCATTCATACAATGGACAGAGCAACCTGACAGTGGCAAAGTATTTCATTTTTTATTTAACTAGGCAAGTCAGTTAACAAATTCTTATTTACAATGACAGCCTACACTGAAGTAGATGGGTTACACCTGTCAATCATATAGACTGGTTATGTGTAATCGAAACCAGTCAAACCTGTCTCACTCACATACTTGTGCATTAACTAGGACACTAATAGTAAGTTGGCTAGTTAGGCCTAATTGACAATAACACATTAAGTCTACAAAGCAATTTGTCTCACTCGTTACCTTAGTCTTAGCTTAGCATTTAAAAAAAAATTGTCTACAACGCAACACATTTGGGTTTTTAGCTTGCTACTCTAGTAACCTAATATTCTGTTGACTTGTAATAGAGCTAGCTAGCTAGCACTCCACTAGCTAGGTGACGTTAAATAGCTCCCAATGTTAATTAAACTTCCGCCAGGAACATTTAGCTAGCTAGGTTACACATCTGTATGTGATATGACTAACTTACATAGCTAGTAGTTACTAGTTACCACTAACAAGTCCAAAAGATTTGACAAGCTCACAGTGGTTAGCTTGGTGGCTAGTTTGTTGCAAAAAACCGTCAAAGATAGAACAATGAGCCAGATGTTTGACCGGATGTATAAATCTGAAGCATCCGGTTGACGATTCCACTGAGGAAGCCCAGTGGCTGAAAGTGGGAGAAATTTATTTTGGTCGTCCTACAAATTTTATCATCGATGAAACATTTGATCTCAATAGTTTTTCTCTAGCCAAAACTACCTGTTACGAACACAATGGGCTAAGTTTAGTAGACTTTACCCTTTGACAAATTGTATAAAAATTGCGTTGTTTAGGAGTGCAAGTTCCAATCGGGTTATTGCACATCAGAGTAGGCGTTCCCTAACGAAAATATGCATATGCCAGCTAGAACGCCCCAATAGGATCTCGCTAGCTCTTGCTTGGCTCTGCCCACCTCCTTGCTTGTTCTGCCCACTATCATTAATGTACTCCCATTGAAAATGACAAGGTAGTGGTATATCTTTTGTTAGTTATAAACAATCTTAGGTAGCGTTAGCTAGCTAGCTATATCTTCTGGAACGCAGTTAGTTTCTTACCTCCCATTTCCTTCAGATTGTATTTTTCTCATTATGACAGAACAAGTTAACATTTAAATTGACTTCGCTATGTATTTGTTTCCATATCAGACTATCAATAATGATATGTTCCTTGCTTTCACTCTCCCGCCTGCAGTAAAGTTATTATGATACCCGCCATTTTTGTTAATTTACACAACGGGTGGGTCTAAACATGAATGCTGATTGGTTACAACCGCATTTAAACCAGTGTCTATTCCACAAATTACCACCGGCTAAATCTATTACATTAAAATGCCTATTTACGCTGTTCCATCTGACTGCGAAATCCACTGTCTCATCATCCCATCCAGGCCATTTATAAACTTGATCTCAAATGTAAAAAGCATCTAGACATTCTCACGTTTCGTTTTCAACCGCGTAGATTTGTATAAAACTTGCTGTCTGTCTCTTGACATTTGCTACATTGTTTCGATATTCAAATTCGATCTCCAGCTGTTGCATAGTAATGCATGTGTCTGGCAGTCGAAATCATGAATCAGACACATTTTTATGGATATATACAATGAAATATCAATAGAAAACAAACGAAAGGAAGTGCAGCTTGTTTGCAGTCTTTCCAGCTTCAGTTTGAAGTGATTGTGTTAGCTGTGTTGTTGGCCAGCTCCTCTAACCAACAGTGTCCTAATGAGAGCACATGTTATATGTCAGGTGAAATCGCGCATTGTTATGGGTGTTTCCAAATAAATGTCACTAGGAAACAGTTTAAACAAATGCAGCTACTGTTGTTATTCTGGCTGCACTGTTTGACGTGACTGTAAATTAGCTGTAGTTGGCTAGCTAGCAAGCAAGGGATAAGATCGTTGCCAACCAGTATGGCAATGGAACATTTAGAACGAACAACTGGGTCTTGTCCATAGATACAGAGCAAAACGACTTGACGACTGGGTCGCGTCTCTGGCAACCGAACCGATAAAACGAACGACCAGGTGGTTTGGGTAGCAACTCTAGATTTCTGTCGGGATTATATATTGTGGAAGGATGCAATTCACCGAACAAAAATATAAACGCAACAATTTCATAGATTTAGCTGTGTTACAGTTCATTTAAGGAATTCAGTCAATTGAAATAAATACGTAGGCCCTATTCTATGGATTTCACATGACTGGGAGCCAGGCCCAGCCAATCAGAATTAGTTTTTCCCTGACAAAGGGGCTGTATTACAGACAGAAATACTGTTCAGTACCCCGCCCTCCCCCTCTGATGATCCCACAGGTGAAGAAGCCGGAAACTGTGTGCAGGCTTTTGTTTCAGCCCAGCACTAGCACACCTGATCTGACCAATTCTGTTCATGAACAGTTGATGATTTCAAAACAGGTGTATTAGTGAAAGGCTGTAACAAAAGCCTGCACACCCTGTGGCTCTCCAGAAATCACTATTCTAGATTCTGGCTGGCGTGGTTACACGGTCTGTGGTTGTGATGCCGGTTGGACGTACTGTCTAATTCTCTAAAATTACATTGGAGGCAGCTTATGGTAGAGAAATGAACATCTAATTATCTGAAAACAGCTCTGGTGGACATAACTGCATTCAGCATGCCAATTGTAAGCTCCCTCAAAATGTAAGAAATCTGTAGCATGAAAAACCTGCACATTTTAGTGGCCTTTTATTGTCCCCAGTACAAGGTGCACCTGTGTAATAATGATGCTTCTTGATATGCCACACCTATCACGTGGATGGATTATTTTGACAAAGGGTAAAACGCTCACTAACAGGGATGTAAACAAATTTGTGCACAAAATGAGAGAAATAAGCTTTTTGGGTGTATAGAAACTGTCTGGGATTTCTTAATTCAGCTCATGAAACATGGCACCAGCACATTGCGTTTATATATTTCTGCAGTGGTGGAAAAAGTACCCAATGTCATACTTGAGTAAAAGTAAATATATCTTAATAGAAAATTACTCCAGTAAATGTCACCCGGTAAAATTCTGCTTGAGTAAAAGTATAAATAATTTCAAATTCCTTATATTAAAGCAAACCAGATGGCACAATTTTGTTTTAATTTACAGAAAGTAGTCAAAAATAAAAATAGTAAAGTACAGATAATCAAATTATTAGTCACATGCACCTTAGTGAAATGCTTACTTACGAGCCCCTAACCAACAGTGCAGTTAAAAAAAAATACCCCCTAAAACTACTTAAGTATTTTTACACCACTATTTTTGTTCATGTGTATGAATAAATTAATCAAAATAAAGTTCATGAAAATATGTAAATCATTATTTGAATATGTTGGTAACCCGTATAAAAGTGATAATGCCCTCGACACCGGTGTTTGGAAGATATTGGCATGGTTTGCCAGCCCTCGACAACAATCGTGCCAAATATATCCTCCAAACACCGGCTTCTCTGGCATTATCACTTAAATGTGCATGTTCAGTAGCCAAACGTTGTCAAATAGAGCCTATACATGACTCCTTGTTCTACATATCGGAGGCTTTTTTCTTCTTCTACATAACATTTATCTGAACATTACAAAAAATGCTGAACACGGCCGTGGGATGTATTCATTAACTCTTGCAACGGAAACCATTGAGTGTTTAGGAACCAAACAGAGCGAAAACGGGCAGGGACCCACCTGAATTTGTCCAATAGAAACTCTTGTTTGTTGCAAAACGTCTTGCAACAGGATCAGAGTAATGAATAAACCCCTTCAGTGAAATTCATACTAAAACAATCATTCGATAACATTTTTTTTTAAAGGAAAAAAAAAGTACAAACTGACCAAATCATGTTTCTTCCCACACACATTTATTGGTTCAGCACAGGTTTCAGTGCTGTACATCTAAAAAGTGCATTGCAATGAACCCTAATAACATCATTCCAAATGATCTTATTTTCAGTCATAAGATTGCCAACCATTTCAAAAGAGAAAGCCTTGGGAATGGGTGGGGAAGGATATAAGCAGCTTATCCTATAGGAGCAGGTAAGCAGGTACCTACACTGCAGTTTCCCCATTTAGAGGGGTCCAGCAGCATACAGGGTAGCAAAAGTAAACTTATAGTAAAATGCATGTTCCACCATGAAGCATATTCATAGGTTGTGGAATGCTCAAAGTTGCAATGTTTAGAATCAGCTCGCTTGGACATAGAAGAGCAGAGTTGGTCTTTCGTGTGCAATCTATTTCGATCTGTGAAATATGAATGTTTAGCCCTGAATGCCACTGATGCTGGCTGAAGCAGAAACAGACCGACATTGCAGGTACCAAGCATTTGATCCCACTGACAAAACAGTAGCCATGTGCCACAATACTCACCAGGAAATGGGATGGAAAGACATGTCACACACAGTAGTACTAGACATGTAAACGACACACAGAAGTAGCATCCAAGGCTAGGAGGCAGAGGAGAAAGATGTTTTTAGTCTCTGCCATGGCTCTCGCAGGAGATGGAAACAGTCTTCCAACTACTGATTCAGTGGTTCTACAGAGAACTGTACGGCCAGAGACAGAGCACATTGGAAAATAACAGAACCAGTACAACCTTACGTGTTTAGTGTAAATAACTGTTTACGTTTTAAGTGCAAATATTCTTCTATACCATCTAAATATATACTATTTTCTAGCGAGACTAGGAAGTATGGTAACGCAGGACTAAATATTTTCAAATAAATTAGGCTTCATCATCACATTCGTAATCTCAATGATCCATTGTTAAACAGGGAAACATAGACACAATAAGCCAGTGGAATGATGACTGATTTGATAGTGTAGTCAGTTGTCCCCATAGAAGTGGCTTCGTCAATATGAATCTAAACTAATTTATTAGTTACTTTATAATCCACATTTGTTAAGACTTTCTATGCACAGTAGGGTTGAATACGAACACACATTCTTAGTGCCTATGTTTCTTGGACTGCAAGTACAGTGTGTGTGTGTGTGTGTGTGAGCTCCTTTGAGAGCTGTAGTATTACTATCCTCCTCCAACCCATATCCCTTTACCCCTACTCTGTGCCACATGGAGTAGAATGAAGCTTCCCAGAAACACTGATCTAAGGTCAGTTTTACATGCTTCCTCCGGAAGGTTAGGAATTGATGGGAGGCTAATATAAAATCTGATCCTAGATCTTTAAATAAGCACAACGTCCTACTCCATGATGCACAAAGTGCCCCCTCTATTTTTTGGCTTTGCCCTGGGCTGCCACGGCCTCCATAGCCTTCCTGACGGTTTCCTCATCCCCCAGGAACTGCATGGGCTTGACAGGCTTTAGGTTCTTGTCCAGCTCATACAGGATGGGGATGCCTGTGGGCAGGTTCAGCTCCATGATGGCTTCCTCAGACATACCTGCAGGGGGCAGCACATAGGGGTTATGATTAATCAGTGACGACAACATAAATCATGTAAATTAAACAATCACAACAAAGAAAGTGTATACAAAAAAAATAAGGAGCACACAGATGGACACTCACATTTCATATGTGCAGATTAGAATGTGTAGCAAGTAAAACTATACTACCACAGACCAGTACTTCCTAGAAACCAAGCAGAATAAACTCCAATTCCAGTCCTGGGGAGAAACGGTGTGCAGGCTTTTGTTTCAGCCCAGCACAAGCACACCTGATCCGACTAATTCTGTTCATGAACAGTTGATTTCAAAACAGGTGTATTAGTGAAAGGCTGTAACAAAAGCCTGCACATCCTGTGGCTCTCCAGAGATCACAGTTCTCTGCAGTTCTTACTACTTACCCTCGAGATGCTTGACAATGCCCCTGAGGCTATTGCCATGGGCAGCGATGAGAACCCTCTTGCCCAGTTTGATCTGGGGCACAATCTCGTCGTTCCAGTAGGGCAGTGCCCGGGCGATGGTGTCCTTCAGGCTCTCACAGGATGGAAGCTGCTCTTCCGACAGGTCGCCATAACGACGGTCCTAAATAAAAGATGAGATATTTAGTATGTCAACAAACAGACAAATGCTTAACAGCAACCTGGGCCTAAACCCTCATACCACCATATTGCTTTCAGTCAATCAATTGCATTTATAAAGTCCTTTTTACATCAGCAGTTGTAACTATAGGCTGTGTTTACACAGGCAGCCCAATTCTGATATTTTGCCCAATTATTGGCAAAAGAACTGATGGGTCAAAAAAACAAATTAGTAAAACATAGCAGAATTGCAGCCCAACTCTCAGGGGGCACAAATAACTTGACGATGCCTGGAAGTTGGAGTCATAACCATTATGCTTAAATTTGTTAATTTTTCTGCATATCCTCTTGAGCTGTCTGTATTCTACTGAATGGTGTTTTATTTGTATTTTTTTTTACTAAATATGCTTCTGTTCAAATCTGGTTAAGAGATTGAAAGGAATGAGAGTTCAGTACATTTAGTAATTTCTTGCTTTTCTGAAGCCTACCAACACTTTACATTTTAGTAATTTAGCAGACACTCTTATCCAGAGCGACTTACAGTAGTGAGTGCATACAGTTTCATACTGGTCCCCTGTGGGAAATCAAACCCACACCCGTCGCATTGCAAGTGCCATGCTCTACCAACTGAGCTGGACAACCTTACCAGCAGGCATGCCAGCTAAGATAGTTAGACAAGCTAGCTACTCTTAAGTTGATTGACAGCCTGAAATGGCTTCTTGGTAGCTAGTTATAAAATTGCTAGGTGGCTGGTAGTATCATCCCCAGCTTCCAAGTGGCTCATTCGTCCCCCCTCCTCCTCTTCCCTGTAATTATTCCCCAGGTCATTGCTGTAAATGAGAATGTGTTCTCATACTACTTACCTGGTACAATAAAAATAAAGAATTAAACAAATGTAACAATTTGGGGGAAGGAAGACACCTTCAACTGTCCAGTGCCTGGTTCTACATTGAAAGACAAATTCATTGCATATTTCCATATGTTTAGCCTAAAGACCAGTAGGCCCATGCCTCTTTGCTAGTCCTACTTGGTGATTTTTAAAACATGACCCGACAGTGCAAATTACGCTTTCACCAATTGATTCTGATCTCAGCTGAACTTTGCCCTTCTATATCAGACTCCCCTGCAATACATTAACTCAGAGTTGAAACACCAAAAGACCTTGTGATATACAAGAGGACCATGAATACAAATATATATATTTTTTTTAAAGGCCCAGCGCAGTCAAACATGATTTTCATGTGTTTTATATACACTCAGTGGCCAGTTTATTTTTTATTTTATTTATTATTTTATTTTATTTTACCGTTATTTTACCAGGTAAGTTGACTGAGAACACGTTCTCATTTGCAGCAACGACCTGGGGAATAGTTACAGGGGAGAGGAGGGGGATGAATGAGCCAATTGTAAACTGGGGATTATTAGGTGACCATGATGGTTTTGAGGGCCAGATTGGGAATTTAGCCAGGACACCGGGGTTAACACCCCTACTCTTACGATAAGTGCCATGGGATCTTTAATGACCTCAGAGAGTCAGGACACCCGTTTAACGTCCCATCCGAAAGACGGCACCCTACACAGGGCAGTGTCCCCAATCACTGCCCTGGGGCATTGGGATATTTTTTAGACCAGAGGAAAGAGTGCCTCCTACTGGCCCTCCAACACCACTTCCAGCAGCATCTGGTCTCCCATCCAGGGCCTGACCAGGACCAACCCTGCTTAGCTTCAGAAGCAAGCCAGTAGTGGTATGCAGGGTGGTATGCTGCTGGCAAGTTCACAAAAATGGTTTGCTCCTATAGACAGTGAGTCACGTGGCCATCGCTTGCTATATGAAGGCATTGAAGCAGTCAGTTAGTGTTCGATTTAATGTTAGAATGGGCAAAACGAATGACCTTGCGCATGGTATCATTGTCGGTGCCAGTCGTGCCGGTTCCAGTATCTCAGAAAAGGCCGGCCTCCTGGGTTTTTCCACGCACAACAGTGTCTAGGGATACCGAGAATGGTGCGACAATCAAAAACAAAAGTCAGCAGCAGTCCTGTGGGTGAAATCAACGAGCTGTTGAGAGGTCGAAGGAGAATTGCAAGAATCGTGCAAGCTAACAGGAGGCCACAAACAAGCAAATAATGGCTCTGTACAACAGTGGTGTTCAAAACGGCATCTTGGACCGCCTATCTCGTCATCCTTGTCACGGATGGGCTATTGCAGCAGACAACCACACCGGGTTCCACTCCGATCAGCTAAAAACAAGAAGCGGCTCCAGTGGGTACGCGATCACCAACACTGGACAATTGAGGAGTGGAAAAATGTTGTACTCGACTAATTATAATTGAAGAGAATTCTCTTGGTAGATAATGCGGTCGGCATTTGATTATAAGGAATTCTAGGTCAGGTGAACAAAAGGACTTGAGTTCCTGTATGTTGTTATGATCACACCACGACTCTAATCATAAGGCATACACCCCCGCCCTTCTTCTTACCAGAGAGATGTTTGTTTGTCAGTGCAATGCGTGAAGAAACCAGGTGGCTGTACCGACTAACATGTCGCGAGTGAGCCATGTTTCCGTGAAACAAAGAATGTTACAATCTCTGTCTCTCTGGAAGGGAACCCTTGCTCAGATTTCATCTACCTTGTTGTCAAGAGACTGGACATTGGCGAGTAATATACTCGGTACCGGTGGGCGATGTGCCCATCTACGGAGCCTGGCCTGAAGACCGCTCCATCTGCCCCTTCTGCGGCACCGTTGTTTTGGGTTGCCTGCAGGGATCTGATCCATTGTCCTGGGTGATGGACCAAACAGAGGATTCGCTTCAGGAAAGTCATATTCCTGGTCGTAATGTTGGTAAGTTGACATTGCTCTTATATCCAATAGTTCCTCCCGGCTGTATGTAATAAGATTTAAGATTTCCTGGGGTAACAGCATAAGAAATAATACATTAAAAAAAACTAAATACTGCATAGTTTCCTAAGAACGCGAAGCGGCCATCTCTGTCGGCGCCAGTAAAAGCACATGACAGCGTGCTTGGAGTTTGCCAAAAAGCACCTAAAGCGCTCTCCTCAGCAGAACACACAATCCATAACAGTCTCTGGTACTACCACTCTCACGGAACACTAAGTTGCCATGACAGAGGCTTTGGCATCTACGTAATCAGACAGCCCATGTCTCCTGTTAAGGGGCCGGTGCATCAATAAACTGGGGAAAACACATGGTGATACTTTGAGACATGCTTTACTGTAGCCCTCAGAAACATACTAGCACAGGAAGAAACCCAATCGTCAACAACATTTAAATCTGTCAAGACTTCCACTATAGGCTCTTCCCAATGTGAGTGAGCTGGCCTAAAGAAATATCTATATTCTGTTGTTGTCCGATGTCATATCAGGCAAATTCTTATCCATACTAGTGAGTGTATGTGAATGTGTGTCCCTCACCTTGCTGATGATAGTGTAGAAGTCATGGTCTGGGTCCATGGTGGGAGGAGGGATATCGAAGCTCCGCCTCCAGATCTTCACCTGAGCTTCGCCATGCTTGGCAGCAGTCTCTGACTTGTTTAACCCCGTCAGGCCACCATAGTGGCGTTCGTTGAGGCGCCAGGTCCGGTTGACGGGAAGCCACATCTGGTCAATGCTGTCCAGACACAGCCAAAGAGTGCGGATGGCCCTCTTCAGAACTGAGGTGTAGCATACGTCAAACTCATAGCCAGCATCTGAGGAAGAGAAAGGTTGTGATCGGGTTTGATTCATGATGATTTGTGGGTGGGTGGATGGACAGATGGATCAACAGAGTAAGACTAGGAAAGCAACCAATGGTCAAGTTCTGGGTTGGGACAAAAGCTTATGCTAGGTCTACAGGACCAAGAGTGGATTCGATTGAGAGTACAACACCTGGACACTGCTGTAGACTTTTTACATAATTCAAGCAAGCACCATCATCATCGTCAACTCATCTATCACTCCAGTGTTCATTTTCTAAATTGTAATTACTTCGCTTCTATGGCCTATTTATTGCCTTACCTCCTCACGCCATTTGCACACTGTATATAGACTTTCTTTTTTTCTATTGTGTTATTGACAGTAGCTTGTTTATTCCATGTGTGACTGTTGTTGTTTGTGTTGCACTGCTTTGCTTTCTTGGCCAGGTCGCAGTTGTAAATGAGAACTTGTTCTCAACTAGCTTACCTGGTGAAATAAAGGTGAAAAAAAATAAGTTACTAAGTCTTCGTTTTGGCCCAAATATGACTATTTAGTCAGAAACACCACATATTTCCCTAACCAATACAATAAGGCTTGATAGTATTACTTCTACGAAGCAGCACGTCTAGAACTGCAGGTTCACATTCTTCGGAAAAGCTGTGACGTCAAAAGCGGTGGAGTCGGGATCTCCGTTGCTCATTTGTCCACCGGGAAAGGGGGCTGAACTAATAAGCCACAAGAGGGCATTCTATTAATGTCCCGAGCGAAGCATTGATTGCATTCAATTTGGAACTGGCTGCGTCCCGGGCGTGAACCAGGTAACCCCGTTTTGGCCACCAGCACGTTGAGTAATGCGTAGGATTCTGTGTTTTCACATACAGAAGTGATTGCATTTGATACAAAAGCTTATCTGCCTTCCCAGTGAATCATGCTGCCTTGTTGACAACATGAACGAGAGCCGAAGATTACTGTTCGATTTGAGAAAGACGCTCCTTCCTCACAGCTTTTGACCATTCACGTAATAGGCCATAGCCCGGTGCACTTAATCGAACTCCTTATTAGAACGGGGCACGGTCAAAGTGGAAATGAGGGCGTGATTGACAACGGGGGAGACCACCAAAACACACCTCCATCCTATGTCAAATCGATGGAGTAATCACGTAACGTTACTGGTATTGGTAACAAGTGGTTTCACATCTACATTTTTTATTGTAAATCATCAATAATAGTTGAGATCCCTTCAAGCAGCAAAACATGCCAAATGTGCAGGCACTCAGCCTTTGAAATTGCTGTAGTCGCTGCTGCCACAGGACTTTCGATAAACAGAGAATGGAAATGTACAATCAGTCAGTTGCATTAGTGAGGACACATTTGATGTGTTGTGTCTGGTATAGTATCCAAACAATGTAAGTAACTAGCTGGTCAAATACAATAGAACTAGAATCCACCTTTCAGGGCCTGTCCTCCTCTCTTAGCCTCCCGTTCTCCAGTCTCGCTCAGGTCGGCGTCGAACCAGCCACAAAATCGGTTCTCCTGGTTCCAGTTGCTCTCTCCGTGGCGGATCAACACCAGCTTGTAGGCGGCCATAGTGTTATTAGTATTTTAATTTGAATAAGCTCCGTATATAAGGAGGAAACGCCGCTATTCAAGTTGAAAAGAAGCAACAGAATGGTTGGACCCAGCTAGCTACTTTTGAAGCTAGAGGATATGAGTGATGCGATTGGTTGTTTTCTCACTCTGTGTTTCACACCAATCCAATGGGATCCCGCTGCAGTAGACCTACTTCCTGAATATTTATCGACCAATGAAATAAAGGTAGGCGGGCACATGGTCCCATGACCTTCATAGGGAACATGTATTTTATAGCTGTATTATAATGTTTTGTAGTTTGATACCTACAATGTGACTACTACCACATTTCAGTGGCATCAATAGCAACCACTGAATTTGGACTGAAAATGATGAAGGATTGTAAATGTTATGAAAGAATACTTAACTACCAGCGCCCCAATCTCGCCTGATTTATCACATTCCTTTGATCAGTTGGGTGGATCATTCAGAATAATTCAGTCATCGCGACAGTTTTAGTAATCATCACTGCATTGTCAACCATCTTTGATGTCAAATAGGTTGATACATTTTTTTTATTTATAATTCCATTTTACACTGAACAAAATTATAAATGCAACATGCAACAATTTCAAAGACTTTACTGAGTTCATACAAGGAGAACAGTCAATTGAAATAAACAAATTAGGCCCTAATCTATGGATTTCACATGACTGGGATTACCAATATGCATCTGTTGATCACAGATACCTTTAAAAAAAGGTAGGGATGTGGAACAGAAAACCAGTCAGTAACTGGTGTGACCACCATTTGCCTCATGCAGCGCGACATATATCTCCTTCCCAAAGATTTGATCAGGCTGTTGATTGTGGCTTGTAGAATGTTTGTCCCACTCATTTTCAAAGGCTGTGCGAAGTTGCTGGATATTGGCGGGAACTGGAACATGTTGTCGTAGACGTCAATCCAGAGCATCCCAAACATGCTTAATGGGTGACATGTCTGGTGAGTATGTAAGCCATGGAAGAACTGGTACATTTTCAGCTTCCAGGAATTGTGTACAGGTCCTTGCAAGATGGGACCATGCATTATCATGCTGAAACATAAGATGATGGTGGCGGATGAATGGCACAACAATGGGCCTAAGGATCTCATCACAGTATCTCTTTGCATTCAAATTGCCATTGATAAAATACAATTGTGTTCATTGTCTGTTGCTTATGCCTGCCCATACCATAACCCAACCTCCACCTTGGGGCACACTGTTCACAACGTTTACATCAGCAAACCGTGCACCCACACATCGCCATACACACTGTCTGCCATCTGCCCAGTACAGTTGAAACCGGAATTAATCCGTGAAGAGCCCACTTCTCCAGCATGCCAGTGGCCATCGGAGGTGAGCAATTGCCCACTGAAGTCGGTTATGACGTCGAACTGGAGTCAGGTCAAGACCCTGGCGAGGACTACTAGCACCAAGATTAGTTTCCCTGAGACGGTTTCTGACAGTTTGTGCAGAAATTCTTGGGTTGTGCATAAATTCTTGGGTTGTGCAAACCAACAGTTTCCTCAACTGTATGGGTAGCTGTTCTCAAACGATCCAGCAGATGAAGAAGCCGGATGTGGAGGTCCTGGCGTGGTTACACGTGATCTGTGGTTGTGAGGCCAGTTGGACATACTGCCAAATTCTAAAACAACGTTGGAGGCGCCTTATGGTAAATAAATGAACATTACATTATCTGGCAAGAGCTCTGGTGGACATTCCTGCAGTCAGAATGACAATTGCACACTCCATCAAAACTTGAGACATCTGTAGCATTTGGTTGTGTGACAAAACTGCACATTTTAGAGTGGCCTTTTATTGTCCCCAGCACAAGGTGCACCTGTGTAATGATCATGCTGTTTAATCAGCTTCTTGATATGTCACACCTGTCAGGTGGATGGATTATCTTGGCAAAGGAGAAATGTTCACTAACAAAGAAGTAAACAAATTTGTTCACAAAAGTTGCAAAAAATAAGCTTTTTGTGTGTATGGAAAATTTGGGGGATCTTTTATGCTAAAATTTCAAAGACTCTGTTTTTGCTTTGTTATTGTGGGGTATTGTGTGTAGAATGATGAGGGGGGAAAACAATGTAATCCATTTTAAAATAAGGCTGTAACGTAACAAAATGTGAAAAAAGCCAAGGGGTCTAAACTTTTTGAATGCACTGTACGGGTTTCTAACTCCATTGAGAAATGGTAATCAGAATCAGAGATTATGCAACAGATCTGCTTTGCTAACACTGATTGAAAAGTGTTCAGAGACTCCGCCGATAACATCGACGAGCTAACATCCTCCATCATCGGCTTCATAAGGAAATGCATCTGCGACGTTGTCCCCACAGTGAAGGTTAGCTGCTTTCCCAATCAAAAGCCCTGGATTAACACAGAGGCTAGTGCTAAAATAAAGGACAGTGCTGCCACATGCAGGGCTATCGCAGACAACCCTGAGGCTACGGCTGAAGAAAGGAAAACCACAAGATGTCCTGTTACGACCTCCGCAGAGTCATCAAATGAGCAAAAGGACAATATAGGAATAAGGTGGGCTCTGACGCCCGCCGCTTGTGGCACGGGCTATAGTCCATTACGGATTATAAAGAAATAGCCAGCCGTGATCTGCTCAACGATACCTCTGTTCCAGATTAACTCAATGCATTTTATGTATGCTTCGGCAATAACAACGTGCGTGAGGGCCCCCAGCCACCCAGAGGACTGGGTGATCGCGCTCTCCGAGGCTGACGTGAGTAAGGTCTTTAATCAAGTCAACATTCGCAAGGCCGCAGGACCGGACGATATTCCAGGACGGATTCTCAGAGCATGCACAGGTCAACTGGCAGGCATATTCAATGTAATTTTCAACCTCTCCTTGTCCCAGCCTATAATCCCCACGTCTTAATTACTACCGCCCTGTAGCACTCACATACTACTTTACTCATCTCATATGTATATACTGTATTCTATTCTACTGTATTTTAGTCACTCTAACACTCTAACATTGCTCAATCTAATATTTATATATTTCTTAATTCCATTTTCTTACTTTTAGATTTGTGTGTATTGTTGTGATACTACTGCACTGTTGGAGCTAAGAACAAAGGCATTTCGCTACACCCACAATAACATCTGCTAAATAAGTGTATGTGACCAATAACATTTGATTTGATATGTAATTATGAAGTGCTTTGAAAGGTTGGTAATGGCACACATCAACTCCACCATCCCAGACACCCTAGACCCACTCCAATTTGCATACCGCCCCAACAGATCCATAAACAACGCAATCTGCTGTATCTTCCACCCTCATTCCTACAGAACACATGATTGGGTAGGGATCACTAACCCCTGTAGATTCCTCCTAAACCTCCCAATTACATCTGCCTGCCAATGAACTCGAGATCAGAGTAAGAGCCAGAGCAGATTCATTCCCATTTACTGGGTCAATCCTCGTTTCCTCGGCCGTCATTAAGGCACACAAGCCCTTTCTCATCTAGGAGTTCCTCCAACACTTATCCATTTACATCAGTCTGTGACCCTCCCCAGAGTGTACTGAGTTGTCATAATGCTTCAGCAAATGTACATTATTCCAGGGGTGTTGGAAGACAAAATGTAAGTAACCTCATTTATATCCCTCTTACAGCCCCAGCCCTGAATGCCTCTGTGGATCCTACAGCTATTGCATGCAGTAATCATATGCCTATGAACCAGAGTTATACTGTTAGCACTGAGGTGTTGTGCCCTAGCAAGAAGTCCACTCTGCACTAACATAAATAACCTGAGCATGTCTACCTCTGCCAAGCTTCCCAGTAAAGCAAGAAAAACAATCAAGCATCCCAGAAAAGTGTTAAAAAATTGCCCATGTTAACATATGTAGCTTAAGAAACAAGGTTCATGAAATCAATAATTTGCTAGTAACATTCATATTCTGGCAATCTCTGAAACTCACTTAGATAATACGTTTGATGATACAGTGGCAGCAATACATGGTTATAATATCTACAGAAAAGACAGAAATGCCAGGTGGAGGTATGGCTGTTTATATTCAGAACCACATTCCTGTAAAGCTTAGAGGGGATCTCATGTTAAATACTGTTGAAGTAATATGGCTTCAGGTTCATCTGCCTCACCTAAAGCCCATTCGGGTAGGATGCTGCTATACCACCAAGTGCTAACTGTCAGTATCAGGATAATATGTGTGAAATGCTTGATAATGTATGTGATATCAATAGAGAGGTATATTTTCTGGGCAATTTAAATATTGACTGATTTTCTTCAGGCTTCCCACTCAAGATAAAGCTTCAAGCTGTAACTACTGCCTGTAAAATGGTTCAGGTTATCAATCAACCTACCAGGGTAGTTACAAAGAGCACAGGAATGAAATCATCAACATGTATTGATCACATCTTTACTAATGCTGCAGAAATTTGTTTGAAAGCAGTATCGAAATCCATTGGATGTAGTGGTCACAATATAGTAGCCATATCTAGGAAAACCAAGTTCCTAAGGCTGGGCATAATATAGTGTATAAGAGGTCATACAATAAGTTTTGCAGCAATTCCTATGTTGATGTAAAGAATATTTGTTGGTCCGTGGTCTGTAATGAGGAGCAACCGGACACTGCACTTGACACATTTATAAAATTGTTTATCCCAATTACTAATAAGCATGCACCCATTAAGAAAATGACTGTAAAACTGTTAAATCCCCATGGATTGATGAGGAATTTAAAAATGGTATGGTTGTAGAGGGTGATGAGGATAAATAAATGGCAAATAGGTCTGGCTGTACAACCGATTGGCAAATGTACTGCAAATTGAGAAATCATGTGACTAAACTGAATAAAAAGAAGAAAATACACTATGAAACAAAGACAATTGACATAAAGAAGGACAGTAAAAAGCTTTGGAGCACCTTAAATGAACTTTTGGGCAAAAAGGCAAACTCCGCTCCATCATTCATTGAATAAGATGGCTCATTCATCATAAAACCCACTGATACTGCCAACTACTTTCATTATTTTTTCATTGGCAAGATTAGGAAACTTAGCAACAAATGCTGACACTACACATCTAAGTATATCTGACCAAATTATGAAAGACAAGCATTGTAATTTTGAATTCCATAAAGTAAGTGTGGAAGAGGTGAAAAAATATTGTTGTCTATCAACAATGACAAGCCACCTGGGTCTGACAACTTGGATGGACAATTACTGAGGATAATAGCGGACGATATTGCCATTCCTATTTGCCACATCTTCAATTTAAGTCCACTAGAAAGTGTGTGCCCTCAGGCCTGTTGGGAAGCAAAAGTTATTCCCCTACCTAAGGATAGTAAAGCCCCCTTTACTGACTCAAATAGCCAACCAATCAGCCTGTTACCGACCCTTTGTAAACTTTTGAAAAAAATGTGTTTGACCAGATACAATGCTCTTTTACAGTAAACAAATTGACAACAGACTTTCAGCACGCTTATAGGGAAGGGCATTCAACAACCACAGCACCACAGCACAACACTCAGAACAGGGCAGCACGGCTGGCCCTTGGATGTACACAGAGAGCTAACATGAATAAAATGCGAGATTGACTTCATCATTACTTGTATTTGTGAGAGGTATTGACATGTTGAATGCACCGAGCTGTTTGTTTGAACTACTGGTACACAGCTCGGACACCGATGCATACCCACAAGATATGCCACCAGAGGTCTCATCAGTCCTCCAGAACAGACAATGGGAGGCGCACAGTACTACATAGGGCCATGACTACATGGAACTCTATTCCACATCATGTGGAATATGCAAGCAGTAAAATTTGGTTTTTTGAAAATTATAAAAACACACCTTATGGAACAGCGGGGACTGTGAAGCAATACAAACATAGCCACACACACATTAAATCAAACTTTATTTGTCACATGCCCCAAAAACAACAAGTGTAGACCTTACCGTGAACAATACAAATAATTGAACAATACAAATCGTCTTAATTATTTATTTACTAACTAACTTAGTCAATCACAGAAATACATAGCAAACAAATAGTAGATATTGTTTACTAACACAATGCATTGATAACATGATAGAAAAGTCCCTAGTGGGCTAAGCCGATATGACGGCTTGGTAGACAAAGGAAAGGGGTGGGGACTGAGAAAGAGCGGGAGAACAGAATGGATAACTACACTCATAGAAATTGCTAATACTTCACATGAACGATCGCTCATTCAAAAATAATTGCAATTTACATATTTACGGGTGTATGTCTTGCTGTCTCTCTCTGTGGTCGCCGGTCCATCTGCTGGAGAGAGTCGGCAGAAAAGTCTCTGATTGTGTTTCCCTCGAAGATCAAAGTTGTAGGTGGTTAGAATGGATGCTTCAGAGTACCATTCAGGAATGTTCTTAGAATAGGTGTTTTCGGCAGTTGTCGGTATTCTTGTTCTAGGTTTATGTAATTTCTAGCTGCAGACAAGTAATTCGTCGTCTAGAATTTCTCACTTATTCTCTAGTGATCAATAGTCTCAATTCCACGTGGGGATTGTCTTCTGGTCTTGTAGTTTTAAACCATTTCACACGTAGCTTCAGCTGCATGTTTTCTAGTCTTAGAAATTCAACCATTTGCAACCTTAGTTTACACCGTGGTTTGCTTAGTCTGGTGTGAATTGAGTCACGAGTGGGTTTTATACACTTCAGAGAAAAGGGCGCTCCCATGACACCGACGTAATGTATATGCTCATGTGGGCGTGGCCATTGATTTGGTTAACTTTATTTTAAAAATCCATACTCTCATTTAGAAGGTTAACATCACATTACATATTTTCACAAATAGTTTCATGTTTAATCACATACGTTTCACAATATTTAGATGTAAACCTGATAGCTGGGAAATGTACACATTAAGAGATACAGTTATGTGTGTTTCCTGTCCTTCATGAGATCACCAAATGAAACACACTCGTCATAACTGTCCTCTAAGTGTCCACGGACCATTCCCACATTCTCAAAAGTAGAAATATTGTTTATTCTCCCATTTTGGGGATTAGGAGTTTGGCCAAGAGAGGTTATGTGTTCTCTTAGACTCTCGCAATACTGCACGGCAGTTTCTACCAGGTATTTATGACCTGTCATAAAGTCATGAAACTGTGGAGAGAGATGGGGGGAGGGGCTATGATCCTCCCCCCAGTGCACGTCATGACAGTACGTACGGTCACTGTGGGGACGACGTTGTCGATGCACTTATTGATGAAGCCGATGACTGTATACTCCTCAATGCCATTGGATGAATCCTGGGAAAAAATGTTCCAGTCTGTGCTAGCAAAACAGTCTTGTAGCGTAGCATCTGCGTCAACTGACCACTTCCATATTGAGCGAGTCACTGGTACTTCCTGCTTTAGTTTTTGCTGGTAAGCAGCAATCAGGAGGATATAATTATGGTCAGATTTGCCAAATGGAGGGCGGGGGAGAGCTTTGTATGCATCTCTGTGTGTGGAGTAAAGGTGGTCTAGAGGTTTTTTTCCTCTGGTTGCACATGTGTCATGCTGGTAAAAATTTGGTAAAACTGATTTAAGTTTGCCTGCATTAAAGTCTCCGGCCACTAGGCGCGCCGCTTCTGGATGAGCATTTTCTTGTTTACTTATGGCCTTATAGAGTTTGTTGAGTGTGGTCTTACTGCCAGCATCGGTGAAACATAAGATATTACAGTTCTTAATGTCCCATTAGTAGGATAATTGTAATCGTATGTCATCAATTTTATTTTCCAATGATTGCATGTTAGCAAGTAGAATGGAAGGCAGTGGGAGTTTACTCGCACACCTACGGATTCCCAGAAGGCAGCCTGATCTGCGTCCTCTTTTCCTTCGTCTTTTCTTCATGCAAATTACGGGGATTTGGGCCTGTTCCCGGGAGAGCAGTACAGTATATCCTCCTCGTCGGACTCGTTAAAGGAAAATGCATCTTCCAGTTCGTTGTGAGTAATCGCTGTTCTGATGTCAAGAAGTTACTTTTGATCATAAGAGATGGTAGCAGCAACATTATGTACAGAATAAGTAAAAAAATAAGTTACAAACAACGCAAAAAAAACTAACAAAATAGCACAATTGGTCAGGCGTTAGCCACGCTCTTCGGCGCCATCTTATGTAAATGCATACACAGTCGTGAAGAGGGCACGATACATGCATACAAACACACAATAACATACGTACTATGCACACACGTACACATGGATTTTGTGTTGTAGAAATGTGGTAGTAGTGTAGGGGCCTGAGGGTACACACTTAATACGTTGTGAAATCTGTTGTTAATGTATTGTAATGTTTTAGCAGCAGCTAATAGGGATCAATAATAAATACAAACGCAAATACAGTGGGCATTGAAATCTCCACACCACATCACCCGTCTCCTATTTTGACTTTCTATGCTCCCAAGGGCCATCAACTCTCTTACAGAAGTTGTGTCATCGAATTGCCCCTACCCTGACCGACAGTCCCCTCACCCTATCACCAACCACTATCGCCTGTCCAATCCCCCTCCAGCAGAGGTGGGACTCAAGCTACTTCACCACCTTTAAATACCCCCACCTGTCACTAATCAGTGTGCCAGACATCATTGTTTCAGTTTGCAAGTGTTTTGTTACAAGACACTTTTTCTCTTTTCTCCAAGTTTGTTTTTATTTCTTCTTTTATATTACCAATTGAAGAACATTTACTTCATGCTTTTCTTTTACTCATGTTTAAACCTGTAGCCTAAGTTTTTTTCAATGTAATATTATTGAGATTCATGAGTATATTTGTGGATCTACACTTTATTTATATTAAATCACTAACATGTATGTTTGCTAACCACCATCTGCTAACCACCATCTGTGTTTGAAGGGACACGCCACCACAATAGCCTTAACTCAAACCAACAGCTACAGCGAGATAGTATTTTTACCACAACTCTGATCAGCTTTCACAGGCTGTAAAAGTTAAGTATTACCAGATTCCCCCCTCCAAACCACACTTCAACATAGTTGGTTCATAACCACATACAACTGGGATAAATCCATTTGAACTCCCCTCCAACTGGCAATTACTAATGGAGGGGTCAAGCCTGAGCTCTGACTTCTCCCACATGCTGACTTCTGAGGTCAACTACTAAGGAAATTACCTCGATAACAGCATTTTCGGCAGTTAAATGCAGCTACAAAACATTTTTTATAAAAATATATTATTATGGTTTTTGAACGCTTTGTTTACAAGCATGAAAGCTGCACTTGTAGTTTATGGTTGACGCAGCGTTTCACAACGAATTGAAAACAAGTGAATGCATCCAACTGTTATTTAAGCCTTCACAACTGGTAATTGCCACCTTCTCACTTGGTTACAAATGCAGCATTAGACATCTAGGAGGCTGGGCAGGGAAAGCGCCAATCGCGAGTCTCTATTCCAAGTGGGCGTGTCATTACGCGGAAGACGACACTGTTTTGTTTGAAAGCTTGCGGTAGGCCAGAATCAGCAGCGTTGAGACAACAGCGTAGAAACAACTCGTCTGAGTCCCTCATCCTGGCTCTTATCTGTCCATTCGCCGACGCTTGTAATACCCCACATCCCACTTTGGGATGGACGAAACGAGCCCCCTCGTCTCCCCTCTCCAGGACTCCATAGATTACAACTACTGCCAGAGCGAAGCCACCAGTCCGAGAACGCCGGGTTCTGTTGTGCGAGTGTCGGCTGGGAGCCCGGGACGCAGCCGTGAGAGACAGCCGCTTCTGGACCGGGACAGAGGGAATTCTCCGCGGGATCCACACAGGAATGAGTTTCCGGACGACCCGGAGTTTAGGGAGATCGTGAGGAAAGCAGAACAAGCCATAGAAGAAGAAATATTTCCAGAGAGGATCTGCCAAGGATCCAGTGGTAGCTACTTCGTCAAAGACTCTCAAGGGGTGAGACAGACAAGCTTCTAGCTACTATGGTCTTTCTTTCTAGAGGGGCAGAGGGAGAGCGAGAGATGTAAAAAATACAGACATAAACAGGGAGGGAGACGAATAGGGAGAGGATGCCATCTCTCATGTTTGAAAATGTCCTTTGTTTTCAAGTAAATCATAATTCAGTTTAATGCAGCAACAACATCACATGATTTTGCTTACTGTCTGTCTGCTCTGGCAACCTGCTGTTGCTGATTCTAGCTCTGACTGTGCAGTGATGTCATCATGTTCTGTATTGAGTTCCAGCATGTATCTGCAGTGTTGATTTTTGGGTTGAGGTGAGCATTTTACACATGGTGGCTTGTTTCTAGCCATGGTAGTAGACCTTGCCATATAGTAGATCGGTATATATACTGAACAGATATATATATATAAAAAATAAAGGGAACACTTAAACAACACAATGTAAGTCCAAGTCAATCACACTTCTGTGAAATCAAACTGTCCACTTAGGAAGCAACACTGATTGACAATAAATTTCACATGCTGTTGTGCAAATGGAATAGACAAAAGGTGGAAATTATAGGCAATTAGCAAGACACCCCCAATAAAAGAGTGGTTCTGCAGGTGGTGACCACAGACCACTTCTCAGTTCCAATGCTTCCTGGCTGATGTTTTGGTCACTTTTGAATGCTGGCGGTGCTTTCACTCTAGTGGTAGCATGAGACGGAGTCTACAACCCACACAAGTGGCTCAGGTAGTACAGCTCATCCAGGATGGCACATCAATGCGAGTTGTGGCAAGAAGGTTTGCTGTGTCTGTCAGTGTAGTGTCCAGAACATGGAGGCACTAGCAGGAGACAGGCCAGTACATCAGGAGATGTGGAGGAGGCCGTGGGAGGGCAACAACCCAGCAGCAGGACCGCTACCTCCGCCTTTGTGCAAGGAGGAGCACTGCCAGAGCCCTGCAAAATGACCTCCAGCAGGCCACAAATGTGCATGTGCCTGCTCAAACGGTCAGAAACAGACTCCATGAGGGTGGTATGAGGGCCCGACGTCCACAGGTGGGGTTTGTGCTTACAGCCCAACACTGTGCAGGACGTTTGGCATTTGCCAGAGAACACCAAGATTGGCAAATTCACCACTGGCGCCCTGTGCTCTTCACAGATGAAAGCAGGTTCACACTGAGCACGTGACAGAGTCTGGAGACGCCGTGGAGAACGTTCTGCTGCCTGCAACATCCTCCAGCATGACTGATTTGGCGGTGGGTCAGTCATGGTGTGGGGTGGAATTTCTTTTGGGGGCCACAGCCCTCCATGTGCTCGCCAGAGGTAGCCTGACTGCCATTAGGTACCGAGATGAGATCCTCAGACCCCTTGTGAGACCATATGCTGACACATGCACATTTGTGGCCTGCTGGAGGTCATTTTGCAGGGCGCTGGCAGTGCACCTCCTTGCACAAAGGCGGAGGTAGCGGTCCTGCTGCTGGGTTGTTGCCCTCCTACGGCCTCCTCCACGTCTCCTGATGTACTGGCCTGTCTCCTGGTAGCGCCTCCATGCTCTGGACACTACGCTGACAGACACAGCAAACCTTTTTGCCACAGCTCGCATTGATGTGCCATCCTGGATGAACTGCACTACCTGAGCTACTTGTGTGGGTTGTAGACTCCGTCTCATGCTACCACTAGAGTGAGAGCACCGCGAGCATTCAAAAGTGACCAAAACATCAGCCAGGAAGCATAGGAACTGAGAAGTGGTCTGTGATCACCACCTGCAGAATCACTCCTTTTTTTGGGGGTGTCTTGCTAATTGCCTATAATTTCCACCTTTTGTCTATTCCATTTGAACAACAGCATGTGAAATTTATTGTCAATCAGTGTTGCTTCCTAAGTGGACAGTTTGATTTCACAGAAGTGTGATTGACTTGGTGTGATTGACTTGGAGTTACATTGTGTTGTTTAAGTGTTCCCTTTATTTTTTTGAGCAGTATATATATATGTATGTATGTATGTATGTGTGTGTGTGTGTGTGTGTGTGTGTGTGTGTGTGTGTGTATGAATGCGATGTAAAGTGTTCCCATATTTCATGAGCTGAAAAAGATCACAAATGTAAAATTTTCTCAAATGTTGTGCACAAATATGTTTACATTCCTGTTAGTGAGCATTTCTCCTTTGCCATGATAATCCATCCACCTGACAGGTGTGGCATATCAAGAAGCTGATTCAACAGCATGATCATTGCACAGGTTCACCTTGTGCTGGGGACAATAAAAGGCCACTCTAAACTGCAGTTTTGTCACACAACACAATGCCACAGATGTCTCAAGTTTTGAGGGAGTGTGCAATTGGCATGCTGACTGCAGTTATGTCCACCAGAGCTGTTGCCAGAATTTAATGTTAATTTCTCTACCGTAAGCTGCCTCCAATGTGTCGTTTTAGAGAATTTGGCAGTACGTCCATCTGGCCCCACAAACGCGGACCACGTGTAACCACGCCATCCCAGGACCTCCACATCCGGCATCTTTACATGCGGGATCGTCTGAGACCAGCCACCCGGACAGCTGATGGAAATGTGGCTTTGCACAATCAGAGGTTCTGCACAAACTGTCAGAAACAGTCTCGGGGGAAGATCATCCGTGTGCTCGTCGTCCTCACCAGGGTCTTAACCTGACTGCAGTTCAACATCGAAACTGATTTCAGTGGGCAAATGCTCACCTTCAATGGCCACTGGCGAGCTTGAGAAGTGAGATCTTCACCGATAAATCCTGGTTTCAACTGTACTGGGCAGATGCAGACAGCATCTCAAAGCCCAGGGTCACTGGCAGTCAGGCTAGGAAAAACAAATCTGTGGGCTGCCAGCCCTGCGTAATGTATAGAATAGAAATAAGTTGCCCCCAGACACTGGTCTAAGGATAGAGACATTGTAAGATCCTAGATGTGCCTTTGGGCATCTTTTAACACAAGTGTGGTGCAAAGTGCACACAGGCCCAATCTCTCAGAGATTAGCTGTCACTATCAGTTCTCAGGCCTAAAATAATAGTAATTTGCTGCCATTCCTGTATAGAAAAGGTTGAGACATCCTGTCATACAGCTCGTTAGTTCCTTTTGAAATGAAGCAGGCTGGGAGAGAATTGTGCAGACATTCTATGCATTGTTCACATGTAAGTAAGATCGACCCTAGACCTGCCAGTCTTTTTTTGAACCCAGAGAAAATCTATTTAGTTTACTCTGTGTGTTTGTGTACCATGTAGGCTACTATCTGTGTGAAGATGTCGTAACTCAGGAGAGGTCATGTATTAGCAATCTGAATGGCTAAAGGTAGAAGTCTCCATTTTCTCTGCAGTGGCATGCCTAGTAATACGCATTTACACTCTGAAGATGGCCACTTCATTTCCATTCCCTAGCCTCTCTCTCTCCTCTCTCTCAATTCCACATGCTCAATTAACACAGTTCTGTTACTCTCCTATGGACCAGTGAACTATTAAAGGCAACAGATATAACCTTATATCCAGGCACTGTCTCAGCCAAGGTTACATAGGCTGCGTTCCAGGGCGTCTTTACTGCAGTCATGGGACAAAACAATACCATGATTTTGTTTGGGGATTTTCACAAAATGTAATCCGAGGAAGGATTATTGACATTTTGTATTTTACAGTATAATTGAGAAGTAATTCATTTGGAATATTTGTGACATTTTGGCCTTTATCCAGGCGTCCTTTAACATAATGTTTCCTCTGGGTAAATCCATTGGAATTCAATGACTTTTTGACAGCATCTCTTTTGATTTAGACAACTTTCCATACATGTTTGCCCATGGAAGAGTGGTTAGAAAGTTACTGTTTGGGCCTGAATGCCAAAACATTAAAGTTGACCCATTTTCCATACCCCACCATACCATGAGACATACTTTTGGCCATGTAGCGTATGTGGACACCCCTTCAAATGAGTGGATTCGGCTATTTCAGCCACACCCGTTGCTGACAGGTGTATAACATTGAAAACACAGCCATGCAATCTCCATAGACAAACATTGGCAGTAGAATGGCCTTACTGAAGAGCTCAGTGATTTTCAACGTGACACCGTCAAAGGATGCAACCTTTCCAGCAAGTTAGTTCATCAAATGTGTAAAGCTCGTCGCCATTGTACTCTGGAGCAGTGGAAACGTGTTCTCTGGAGTGATGAATCACGCTTCACCATCTGGCAGTCAGATGGAGGAATCTGGGTTTGGCGGATGCCAGGAGAATGCTACCTGCCCGACTGCATAGTGCCAACTGTAAAGTTTGGTGGAGGAGGAATAATGGTCTGAGGCTGTTTTTCATGGTTCGAGCTAGGCCCCTTATTTTCAGTGAAGGGAAATATTAACGCTACAGCATACATTGACATTCTAGACAATTCCGTGCCTCCAACTTTGTGGCAACAGTTTGGGGAAGGCCCTTTTCTGTTTCAGCATGACAATGCCCCCGTGCACAAAGAGAGATCCATAGAGAAATTATTTGTTGATATTGTTGTGGAAAAAATTGACTGGCCTGCACAGAGCCTTGACCTCAACCCCATCGAACACCTTTGGGATGAATTGTAATGCCGACTGCGAGCCCAGGGCTAATTGCCCAACAACAGCGCCCAACCTCCCTGAAGCTCTTGTGGCTGAATGGATGCAAGTCCCTTAGCAATGTTCCAACATCCAGTGGAAAGCCTTTCCAGAAGGGTGGAGACTTATCGCAGCAAAGGGGAGACCAACTCCATATTAATGTCCATGATTTTAGGATGAGATGTTCGACGAGCAGGTGTCCACATACATGTGTCCATATACAACAGTGTTGTCAAAAATGTTATTTCTTGAAAAAAAGTTTCAAATCACAATGTCATTTTTAAACCTTCAATGATCTAAAAACGCATAAAGTTTCTTCCATATTCGCATATGTTGTAGCTCAGACCCTATTGAGGTTTTTGTGTTGTGCCCGCCATTGGTTGAGACACAGCATGCTATTGAAATGACACCAACCCTGTATTCAATCATAGAAATATAGATTTCATAGAATGGACCTACCCCTTCAGAAGACAAATTTAGCTAGTACACCATTGACATTTTTAAAAATTGAATTAAACATGTTTACTTCTAATTACTACCACACAGATGACCGCCAGTCCACCCTCTGTCGAATGTCAACTTAAATGGTCATGGAACGTTAACGGATTTGCGCTTTAACTCAGATTTGTTACTTAAAAATGTATGCCAAACAAAAAACATTGATTCCCAAGTTTAACAAACCATACAAATATATGTACAAGGAATCAATTTGCCTAGACTGATTTACTTATATGAACTGTAATTCAGTAGAACTTTGAAATTGTTGCATTTATATTTTTGTTCAGTATAGTAAATGGAAAGAGGGTAGGTGGTAGGTGCCAGTATGAGCCAGGAGAAGTGCCATTAACTGGAAAGAGTGAGAGGGAAGGGTAGTCCAGACTGTTTTCAGTCTTGCTTTGACCCCCAGACAACAGAAATAGAAAAAAAAACGTTCTGAGCGGAACATAACAATATGCTTGTGGAAGGGAGGACTGTGGAAATGAGGACTGTAGCAGGTGACTCAACTGTGGTTTTGTGTCTGATTTCCCAATCTGCCAAAACTCCAACTTCAATTATTTCATTCTCAGTTATGCTTTAAGATACAAATGTCAAATATGTCAACAATCCTTCCTCCGAAGGACCATTCTATGGATTAAATCTTGTTCATGAGGAATCACCCATATGAAGTGGAGGCGAGACGGACTGACACTTTTTTTGTGTTGAGGTAGCTCTACCTGCTGCTACACAAATCAGTGTCATCCTCGGCTCGAGGGAATTTACTCTTTGTCTAATAGTTTAGCATCTCTGGAACCACAATGCCTTAACACTTATCCAGGTGTTGTGAGATCTGATCATCTGACACAGCCAGCGAGACTACATTTAAGACTACCTGGAACGTGCCCATAGAATTAAAAAGCTAGCCACAGTCTCTGTACTTAGCCTCCTTTGCTTCTCCTTCCACAGTCAATCATGTGAGGAAACTTAAGTTAATCTGATTGACTTTAATGGGTTGCGAAACCATTCCCATTCCAGCTCGTTAGCCCCAGCCTGCAGGTTCTGTTGCACCATGAATCACCCTCTGATGGCAGATGTTGTGTGATGTCACTTCCTCTGACATCACCACTCACATTTGATGTATTAAGGACTGAGGGGGCTGAGTCATGGTTAGAAGGACAGGGTAGACCTTGCCTGTAGGCACAGATCAAGGGTCAGATTTTCATTCCTTCACCGTAAACTTAACCATTTACAGGGAAAATGCAAAAAAAATCTTAGATCACTGTCTGGTTGGTACTGTGTCATCAGCAGGCCTCAGGTAATCAGTGAAGCACAGGTAGTATTTTGATACCTAGGTTTCTATCAAGCAAATGCTTTGTTTATCATATGATCCTCCTGAGCAGTCTTTGTACACAGTAACAGTCTGCCTGAACCAACATTAGTGTCGTGAAGATTTGGGTTAATCTAAAAATATTAGATGAGTGAGCCACTGTGCTCTGTCGAACTTTGTACTGTTGTAAAACTGCAGTGTGGTTTTATTGTGCAAAAAAATCTCATTTTTCATAGCTATAGGATACTGTTAGGTGCGTTTTACACTCTCTCTCTCTCTCTCTCTCTCTACAAATAAAGAATATGAATTGCGTGTAATAATAATCTGTCTGTCTGTAGAAGGTCATTGGTGTGTTCAAGCCTAAGACTGAGGAGCCGTACGGTCAGCTGAACCCAAAGTGGACCAAGTGTCTCCAGAAGTTGTGTTGTCCCTGTTGCTTCGGACGGGACTGTCTGGTCCTGAACCAGGGCTATCTGTCTGAGGCCGGGGCCAGTCTGGTCGACCAAAAACTAGAGCTCAATATCGTGCCCCGGACCAAGGTAAGAAGGGTTACAGGCAGACATTAGAGCTGGGATAATAAACCGACAATTATCGACACCGAACAAACCAACAATTTATCAATAATAACGTAGTCAAGTAGCCTTGACTAGAGGAATGTAAAGTTTGAAATTAAGTAGGCCTAAGTTTGCTCATATGGGTTGTTGCTCACAGGACAATAATACCATTCAAAGTAGTAGGAGTAGTTTTAAGGGTAATATAAACAAGTAACTGGTGCTTGTTAATTTCATAAGTATCGTTCAATGTATCGTTATCTTGATAATTCAGGCAATTTATTGTGATATGGGTTTTTGCCCATAACGCCCAGTTCTAACACACACACACACACACACACACACACACACACACACACACACACACACACACAAGGGTATGCACTGACAATTGACTGATCTCTCTCTCTCTTATCTTCTCTACCACCCTCTCACCACCATCTATTTCTCTCTCTCTTTTCTAGGTGGTGTACCTGGCCAGTGACACGTTTAACTACAATGCCATAGACAGAGTCAAGTCTCGGGGAAAGAGGCTAGCTCTAGAGAAAGTTCCCAAAGTGGGACAACGCTTCCACAGAATAGGCCTCCCTCCTAAGGTAGGTACGACTTCTGCCTAGGGTTCAGAACCTACAACTCGGTCCTGTTCATTAGGCATGAAACTGGAGAAAGCAGTCCGAAACAGTAAGTACTACCTGAACTTGTCCAATAAGAAACACTCATTTAGTTTTCCATTGTACAATGTTTAGAAACATTTTGCTACAGTGTTTTAATGAACATGACCCTGTTGATAGGGGGATTTCTGTCTCTGCTTTAGTTTAGACAGCACTTCATGCCACATGTAGTGTTGTTGACTAATTCAACCAATCAACGGCTCAACGGCTAATTGAATCAGGTGTGTTAGTGCTGGACTATATAAAAAGAAATCCTGCACCCTCCATGGGTCCCCAGGACCAGAGTTGAAGAACACTGCCCTGAAAGTAAATACTATTGTTACACTTAAACCCTGCAGGTATAATAATTTAAAACTTCTTATAAGTATGTATGATCCTTTGTAATGTCTTAGAATAATGCTTATACATAATACATTTCACACATGACTCAGGTGGGATCATTCCAGTTGTTTGTGGAGGGCTACAAAGACGCAGACTATTGGCTGAGACGGTTTGAGGTGGAGCCTCTTCCAGAGAACACCAATCGGCAGCTGCAGCTTCAGTTCGAGAGACTGGTGGTCCTTGATTACATAATCAGGAACACAGGTGTGTGTGTGTGATTCGCGTGTGCGTGTGCATGCACAGAGAAACTGGTGGTTCTGTATTTCATCATCAGGAACAAAGGCGTGTGTGTGTGTGTGTGTGTGTGTGTGTGTGTGTGTGTGTGTGTGTGTGTGTGTGGTGGGGAGGATGTATGACTGAATTTGATTTATTGTTGCTTAATGATGAGGCTGTTGATGCTTGCAGATCGGGGGAACGACAACTGGCTGTTAAAATATGACTGTTCAATGGACACGGAAGGGAAACGGGTGAGTAGACGTATAAAATATTATTTAAAACTAGAGATTTCAATCTGCCGCATTAGTTTTATAGGAACTTCTATAAAAAATGTTTTTTTAAATGGTAAACTAGAATGTCACATTCATATCCTTCTGTCTGTTTGTGTAGGACACAGACTGGGTGGTGGTAAAGGAGCCTATCATCAGACTGGCAGCCATAGACAACGGCTTGGCCTTCCCAATCAAACACCCTGACTCCTGGAGAGCCTGTGAGTCACACAACCCCCCCCCCCCCCCACACACACACACACAGAGAGAAACACACACAAACTACTTTATTCCTCCTCTGTGTAGATCCATTCTACTGGGTGTGGCTGTCCCAGGCTAAGGTTCCTTTCTCTCAGGAGATTAGGGACTTGGTTCTGCCCAAACTGGCTGACCCCAACTTCATCAAAGACCTGGAGGAAGACCTCTACGAACTCTTTAAGGTTAGCAGGGGTTTAATTTGCCTGGTCACAGATCTGTTTGTGCAGTTCTACCAATTCCTATGGACAGCACATATCTGGGAGCAAGTTTTTTTTTGTGGCCTTTTAACGTCACAACAAAGTTATATTCTACTCTATTCTGTCATCCTCACAGCACTGAATGAATCATGCCAGCGTTATTGAAGTTGTTGTGTGTATCCTACAGAAGGATCCAGGTTTTGACAGAGGGCAGTTTCACAAACAGATAGCTGTGATGAGGGGACAGGTGAGTTGTTGGAGGAATACCTGGACAGTGTCAGTATTTGTCTTTATATTGTCAGACTGTTACCCTGAGTGTGAAATTGTACGTGTGGGTATGCTAAGTTGTGCTGAAGCTCTGTATGTTTCTGTCACCAGATCTTGATATGTAAGTCTGTCTGTGTAAACCTATGCTGAAACTCTGTATGTCTCTACCACCAGATCCTGAACCTGAGCCAGGCCTTGAAGGAGAGTAAGACCCCGCTACACCTGGTTCAGATGCCCCCAGTCATAGTGGAGACAGCCAGAGCACCACAGAGAGCCAACAGTGAGTCCTACACACAGAGCTTCCAGAGCAGGAAACCCTTCTTTACCTGGTGGTAGAGGAGAGGAGGCCAAGTAGAAGAGGAGGCCAAGTAGAAGAGGCAAGAGGGGGAGTGAAGGAGACTCAGGAGGGAGGAAGAATGGAAATGGTAGGATCAGAAAGAGGAGGGGGGGGGTGAGAAAGGGAGGAATGAACCAGATTGAGAGACTGAAGAGTAGAGAGACAAAGGCCAAGTAGAAGAGTATAAAAGGAGAGAAAGAGGAGGAGAAGAGCTTCATCCAAAAAACTCCAAAAACCTCTGCCTTAGTCCTGTTTCATCAGCCAGTAAAGCTCTTCCCCTCTCCCGCTCCATAGTCAATAGGAAGCCAGGTATGTTTATACTTTCCCTGGAATCCATCACATTCACAGTTGTGCTTTAACTACAGACATTCACCAGTAAGATGGGAGGGTGGAGAAAGAGAGAGATGGAGGAGTTACATTGAGTAAAGAGATAATGAGTTTGTCTAGTGTCAATATTCAGAATGGGGGGGAAAAAAGAGAAAGAAAATAAGTATGGTATATTAAGACAGTTGGGTAGCCCTACACTGGTATCTGGCTGAAATATGATTATAGAGACCAAAAACTGTGAAAGGCTCCAACTATAGTAGATGTTCCCAATTGATGGTTCTATGGTAGCATTCTCCTTCAGTGACCGAATGTACAAAATGTCAATATATGGTAGTCCAATCAAATCCATCCAAGTGCACAGAAAAAGTTTTTACCTAAGGCTAAACATTTCAGCCCCAACTCTTCATTTTCCTTATCAAGTTACAGATTTAGTAGTATCTCTTATGGAAGCACGGCATTACCATGGCTTGTAGCTATCAAGCAGATAAGAGTCCTGACATTTGGTTTGCAAAAGTCTGGTAACTTTCCCAAATTCCTAGGTTTTCCAGAAATCCTGGTTGGAGAATTACAGATTCCCTGTTTATGTCTATCTGATTCCGGGAATCCTTCAACTCGAAAAACCTAAAGTTACAATAATTTTGCAACCCAGTGGTGTATGAATGCTGTGGTCAGACATTCAGCGTTTGTGGCCTTATTTTAATGAGTCTCTTTCTTTGATACAGAAGAACCTGACTGCAGTAGTCTGGTTGGACCAGACTGAATACTTCAGTGTTAAGTCTGGGTTAACCAGGCTGACTTTAGGGCCAGGTTATAGGTGGTACTCGCGTTGTAGTCGATTAGGTTTGAACTGCAGACTGAAATGAGCCATGTTCATTAGGGTATACTGTAGCAGAAAGTTTGGCAACAGAAAAAATAAATATAAGCCAGATCCTTCTAATTTCACTCCTTTTCTGGCACTTTTCTTCCATTTCATGCCTACTGAACATAACCCAGGCAACAGTACCTCTTGTGTTATTGGCATGTGATGGCAGCCCTGTGGCACCACCTAGGGGAGGACTGCGATGTAGTCGGTCTCAAACACGCACATTGCCTGTCACGCTTGTTTCCCTACATCTCATTTTGTCTTTGTTATGTTGACATTTTTTGTATTCGTTTTTTAATTGATATTTCCTGCTGTAGCAACCAAACTGTTCTACTAATGTATTGTATTAACAATGCACTGTACAAATTGTATGTAATGTATTACAGAATGAAATACATAAAGAATTGTACTATTGCATTATCAGGGTCTCTTGTACTTTTCTTGTCTCGTGGGCTGCATCCTGATTTTCTACCCTTCTCCCAAATTGTGCAAGTAGTATGCACTTGCACACTTCATCACATGGATTTAACAATGGTGGAAACTCAAGCCACACCAATCATATACTTTTAAATCCAAAGAGGGCAGAGAATTGGAGGACAGACTTGGTTTAGTTTTTTATTAAAACTTGAAAGGAATGTCGATCGTTAAAATGTTCTGCAAATTTGTTTCATTGTCCACCAGAGAGAATGTTCAGAGAAGAAACCATTTATCATGAGTCAGTTCAGAGCACAGGAGGTTGGTGGCACCTTAATTGGGGAGGACGGGCTCATAGTAATGGCTGGAACGGAATTAATGGAATGGTATCAAACTCATGGAAAGCAAGTGTTTGATACCATTTCATTCACTTCATTCCAACCAATTCATTCACTTCATTCCAGCCATTATTATGAGCTGTCCTCCACTCTGCAGCCTCCTGTGTCAGCCAGGCTTTACTGTACAACTGTATTCAGTGGTGTGAAACAGAAGGAACAGGGCTGTCACAATTTCCTATTTTATCGCTGCGTCTAGACAGGCAGCAACAACAAAAATATATTCACTAATTGGTCTTTTGACCAATCAGATCAGCTCTGAAAAAGATCTGATGTGGAAAGGGAGGTGCGGACAGCCCAGTACCTCACATTGTTATACTACAGCCACCTGAGCCATAGACTGTTCTCTCTGCTTCTGCACGGCAAGCAGTACCGGAGCATCAAGTCTGACACCAACAACCTCCTGAAAAGCTTCTATCCCCCAAGCTATGACTGGTAAATAGTCCATGTAGCCATTTTGTTAGCTATCTGCATTGACCCTTCTATTGTATTGTTTATTTTTGATCTGTCTGTATGCACACTCACTCAATTTGCTCATACTGACTACACACACTCTAATAATCATCTACAGTGCATTCAGAAAGTATTCAGACCCCTTCCCATTTTCCACATTTTGTTACGTTACAGCCTTATTCTAAATTTGATTAAATATTTTTTTCCCCTCATTCTACACAATACCATATGACAAAGTGAAAATAGGTTTGTAGAAATTTTAGCAAATTTATAAAAAAACATACCTTTACATAAATATTCAGACCCTTTGCTATGAGACTCGAAATTGAGCTCAGGTGCATCCTGTTTCCATTGATCATCCTTGAGATGTTTCTACAACTTGGAGTCTACCTGTGGTAAATTCAATTGGTTGGACATGGTTTGGAAAGGCACACCTGTCTATATAAGGTCCCACAGTTGACAGTGCATGTCAGAGGAAAAACCAAGTTGTGGGGTCAAAGAAATTGTCTGTAGAGCTCCGAGACAGGATTGTGTCGAGGCGCAGACCTGGGGAAGGGTACCAAAACATTTATGCAGCATTGAAGGTCCCCAAGAACACAGTGGCTTCCATCATTCTTAAATGGAAGAAGTTTGGAACCACCAAGACTCTTCCTAGAGCTGGCTGCCTGGCAAAACTGAGCAATGGGTGGAGAAGGGCCTTGGTCAGGGAGGAGACCAAGAACCCGATGGTCACTCTGACAGCGCTCTAGAGTTCCTCTGTGGAGATGGGAGAACCTTCCAGAAGGACAACCATCTCTACAGCACTCCACCAATCAGGCCTTTATGGTGTAGTGGCCAGACGTAAGCCACTCCTCAGTAAAAGGCACATGACAGCCTGCTTGGAGTTTGCCAAAATGCATCTAAAGACTCTCAGACTTTGAGAAACAAAATTCTCTGGTTTTATGAAACTAAGATTGAACTCTTTGGCCTGAATGCCAAGCGTCACTCTTGGAGGAAACCTGGCACCATCCCTAGGGTGAAGCATGGTTTGCTGCATCATCATGCTGTGGGTATGTTTTTCAGCGGCAGGGACTGGGAGACTAGTCAGGATCGAGGCAAAGTACAGAGAGATCCTTGATGAAAACCTGCTCCAGACCGCTCAGGACCTCAGACTAGAGCAAAGGTTCACCTTCCAACCGGACAACGACCATAAGCAGACAGCCAAGACAATGCAGGAGTGGCTTTGGGACAAGTTTCTGAATGTCCAGGCAGAGCCCGGACTTGAACCCAATCGAACATCTCTGGAGAGACCTGTAAATGGCTGTGCAGCAATGCTCCCCATACAACCTGACAGAGCTTGAGGATCTGCAGAGAAGAATGAAAGAAACTCCCCATATACAGATGTGCCAAACTTGTAGAGTCATACCCAAGAAGACTCGATGCTGCCAAAGGTGCTTCAACAAAGTATTGAGTAAAGGATCTGAATAGTTATGTAAATGTGACATTTAATTTATTTCTTATCAGTAACTCTTTGTTAGTTCCCTCTTCTGTTTGAGTGACATTTTTGTTTTTCTGGCTTGGGAACATAACAAAATGGGGGCTCGTCCGGGATCTTGTTTCCCATGAGTATGGTAGTCTTTCTAGTCACTTACTCTGAAGCGGCCAGATATTTGAGTGTTCTAAATACACTTTTGTGATTGTTTCTGTCACTAATATCGACCCTGAGGAGTTTGAATCATTTTGAAAGTTGCATAATCGCACAGGCTTTTATGTAACTTTAAGTTGGGGGTGCTCCTGAGTGGCGCAGTGGTCTAAGGCACTGCATCGCAGTGTTAGCTGTGCCACTAGAGATTCTGTGTTCGAGTCCAGAGCCTGTCGCAGCCGGCCGTGATCGGGAGACCCATGGGGCGGCGCACAATTGGCCCAGTGTCATCAGGGTTAGGGGAGGGCTTGGGCGGCAGGGATGTTTTTGTCCCATTGCGCACTAGCAACTTTTGTGGCAGGCCGGGCGCAGTGCACGCTGACACGGTCGCCAGGTGTACGGTGTTTCCTCCGACACATTGCTGCGGCTGGCTTCCGGGTTAAGTGGGTATTGTGTCAAGAAGCAGTGCGGCTTGGTTGGGTTGTGTTTTGGAGGACGCACGGCTCTCGACTTTCGCCTCTCCTGAGTCCTTACAGGGAGTTGCAGCGATGAGACAAGACTAACTTCCAATTGGATACCACGAAATTGGGGATATTTTTTTAAACAAAAATTCAGTTGGAAGCATTTGTGGAAAACCTTACATGGGAGATACTAGATAAATGTAGAAAGGCAAATTTGCTCATCATTTCAAGGCATTATGACATCAAGGTGGCATCTGGCGATCCAAAAGCAGTAGTCAAAGAGTTGATCGGTACTGCTTTGGTGGAGGTGTAAATCCTTCTGGAGAGGGAGGTTGATGAAAAGGGTCCTACGGGTCGTAGGGTGAGTCCTGCAGATGTGTAATTGTGAGAGTTAGAACTAAAGGCAAAGTTGAAGCAACAGAAATTACAGCTTGAGCACACTCCGGCCTATTATGTGTTTGAATGGGACTGGTGTATCTCATAAAAAAGATTTGGAATCAGATGTGAATGAACCCTTTGTTTCAGATGGGTTCGTGTCTCTGCGGAGTAGCGATGGTGTTAAGCAGCCAGTGAAGATGCTGCGAGTCACTGGGGCAGCCCAGTCCTTCATTTTGGAGGGTGTTTTGCCTTTGTCTGACACTTCAACAACTGTTACGGTGTGTTGGTACAAGATGTGGAGATGGGTTGCTTGGAAGTTTCCTCTGGGGGAAGCTATGGCTTGTTGGATTAGTGTCGCTGCCGCCGCTTTACCAGCTGATTGCTCACACTCTTCCAGTTGCGTGGGTATATGTTGATGTATCGATTTTAGAGGCTTGATTTAAACTTTGTCTTGTTTTTACATATAACTACAGTATTGTCAATACAAAACTGAGCGACTCACACTCCATGCGTCCACACATGCACTTCCCTGATATCTTACACTTTATCATGTTCTTAATTCTATTTGTGAGTTTTTGTTTTACTTGATTTAAAAATCTGTATATACAGTATATTAATAGTACTACTTATTTTGATTACTGAATTGTTGGGAAAGAGCAAGCAAGTAAGGATTTTCACTGTACTTGTGCACATGACAACTTGAGATCTGATGTTATTAGTCAAAAGAGAAATGAGTGGAAAAAACATCAGAATTAGGGTGCATCTCTAAACACAGCCTATTTGACAATCATATCTGTATATTATACATTTGTCAGAAAGTTCTGTTATATCCTACATTTTAGTCATTTTAAACAAGCCCCACCCACCTTCCTCCTGAAGAGCCACTGGATATCAGCCAATGATTCAGCTAATCAAAATCCCAGTGAGAAGCTAATTAGATAAATCTGTTCTGTTAGAGCAGGACTGGAGCAAAAGCTTGTATAGTCATAGTAGCTCTCCAGGAGAATGGCATATTGCATCCATCTATCCTAGACTAAGATCTACAGGAGTGAGTAGGCCTGGGGGTGCTAAGGATAGATGTAGAATTCAGGATAGCCTGGTTGTTTCTGGACGAAGCCTCTCTGCTGAGCCCAATGATTTCAGATCTGAAGGGTCTGGATATGTATAAGGATTGTAGTAGTTGAACTTACATCAAATTGTCTACACTCTACAGAAATGGAAACGTTGAAGAGTTAGGGAGCGAATTGGAACAGATGGGTAGTCTCTTGTATGGTTATACCATGCATGTTGGGAGATGCAGTCAGGTGATCAAGGGTTGCTGTTGGTGATGATTTGCTCAACTGTGTCAGAGGTCAGCAAAGGATCACTGCAGTCATGTGACAAGGGTGTTGCGATTTCTCTCATTGGTCTGCAGTACCTCCCGTTCACATGTCAAAAGATAAGTATGATGACCTGGTAACCCTCTGGCTATTTTTTTCCCTCTATCCCTCTCTCAATCCCTTTATCCTTCCTTTACATAATCTCTCTTATCTCACATGGTTTGCTAGTAAAGGTCTGAGACAAATTCAAAACACTACCCAAATACAGCATCACATAAAATTCCAACATCAACTCTTAGTTTGAACATACATACTCTGTTCTATAGATTCATAAACAATCCGCAAAGACAACACAATATTAATCAAAACCTTTAATCAAACTATGCAATCACATTAACGTCTTAAAAATAGAAACATTCTACAATCAAACCTTTGATGATATATATATAATACACACACACAGTTGAAGTCAGAAGTTTACATCCACTTAGGTTGGAGACATTAAAACTCATTTTTCAACCACTCCACAAATTTCTTGTTAACAAACTACAGTTTTGGCAAGTTGGTTAGGACATTACTTTGTGCCTGACATAAGTAATTTTCCCAACAATTGTTTAAAGACAGATTATTTCACTTAATCACAATTCCAGTGGGTCAGAAAGTTTACATATTCTAAATTGACTGTGCCTTTAAACAGCTTGGAAAATTCCAGAAAATTATGTAATGGCTTTAGAAGCTTCTGATAATTGACAAATTATTGACTGGCTAATTGACATCATTTGAGTCAATTGGGAGGTGTACCTGTGGATGTATTTCAAGGCCTACTTTCAAAACTCAGTGCCTCTTTGCTTGACATCATGGGAAAATCAAAATAAATCAGCCAAGACCTCAAAAACAATTGTGGACCTCCACAAGTCTGGTTCATCCTTAGGGAGCAATTTCCAAACGCCTGAAGGTACCACGTTCATCTGTACAAACAATAGTACGCAAGTATAAACACCATGGGACCACGCAGCCTTCATACCGCTCAGGAAAGAGACGCGCTCTGTCTCCTAGAGATTAACATATCTTGGTGCGAAAAGTGCAAATCAATCCCAGAATAGCAAAGGACCTTGTGAAGATGCTGGAGGAAACAGGTACAAAAGTATCTATATTCACAGCAAAACGAGTCCTATAATCGACATAACTTGAAAGGCTGCTCAGCGAGGAAGAAGCCACTGCTCCAAAACTGCCATAAAAAAGCCAGACTACGGTTTGCAACTGCACATGTGGACCAAAATCGTACTTTTTGGAGAAATGTCCTCTGGTCTGATGAACCAAAAATAGAATTGTTTGGCCATATAGTTATGTTTGGAGGAAAAAGGGTGGAGGCTTGCAAGCCAAAGTACACCATCCCAACCATGAAGCATGGGGGGGCAGCATCATGTTGTGGGGGTGCTTTGCTGCAGGAGGGACTGGTGCACTTCACAAAATAGATGGCATCATGAGGAAGGAAAATTGTGAATATATTGAAGCAACATCTCAAGACATCAGTCAGGAAGTTAAAGCTTGGTCGCAAATGGATCTTCCAAATGGACAAATCACCCCAAGCATACTTCCAAAGTTGTTGCAAAATGGCTTAAGGACAACAAAGTCAAGGTATTAGAGTGGCCATCACAAAGCTCTGGCCTCAATCCTATAGAACACTTGTGGGTAGAACTGAAAAAGGTGTGTGCGAACAAGGAGGCCTACCAACCTGACTCAGCTACACCAGTTCTGTCAGGAGGAATGGGCTAAAATTCCCCCAACTTATCGTGGGAAGCCTACCTGAAACATTTGACCCAAGTAAAACAATTTAAAGGCAATGCTACCAAATACTAATTGAGTGTATGTAAACTTCTGACCCTCTGGGAACGTGATGAAAGAAATAAAAGATGAAATAAATCACTCTATACTATTTTTCTGACATTTCACATTCTTAAAATAAAGTGGTGATCCTAACTGACCTAAGACAGGGAATGTTTACTATAAATGTCAGGAATTGTGAAAAACTGAGTTAAAATGCATTTGGCTAAGGTGTATGTAAACTTCAACTGTAGATATATATATATTTTAATTTTTTATTTATTCAATGAATTTAAGTTCCGTTACCATATGTGTGGAAGACAATATACTGTAGTGTCAAATTAAAGTTAAGACAACATTAACATATTGAAGTGATATGTGACATATTGACATATTTTCCCAGGTTTCTCTTTCCTTGTACATTAACGAGGTATGAGTTGGGCCATGAGTTTTTCCTGTCACCTGACCAAGAAAATGTGTCCTAGTTACAGGCTACATCTAGGGCCCAGAATTTTACCCTATTTATAGCCAACCTTTTCTAGCATGAGAACAAATTTTTTTTTTTAAATTTAAAGTTACGAGCTACTAATTTTATCTAGCTTTCGAATAGGAACATTCTTCTCCTCTCCCCTGAAACTCTTCCTCGGATCCTTAGTGTACAAGAGAAAGTAGTGCAGTGTTCTGTCAATATACCTGGTAAAAGAATGGTTAATAAAACAACTAAGGGGTGGGTCCTATAACATAGATTTCCCCCCCCAAAATTGTGTTGAGTTTTATTTTTCCTGTTTTGAATTTCACTCACAATTACAAATTGTTTTAGAGAAACAACAAAAATGGATGTTCTGAGTCCATGTCAATGCTTAAATCACATCAGAATACCAATAATTTTTGGTCTGGAAGGAAACAAATTGATTTGAGTGTAATTCCCCTTTAATTGTGCATCTGGCTCTTTAAAACCTCTATAGGATCGGTGTCCCTATGCCGGGACGGTTGTTGCTAATGTGACTAGAATGATGTAAGTAACATCCAACTTTCATCACAGCACTTGATTTGATACATGATTTACCTTCAGAGTTGAATGTATTTACATTCAGTAATCTTGCTCTGGTTTATCATCCTGAGGGTCCCAGAGATAAAATGTAGCATTGATTTGATCAAACAAAACTATTTCTATATTCAAATGTAGGAACTGGGTTCTAAAGTTTAAACCCCTGCTGTTTCTGTTCTTACACATTGAAAAGGAAATAACGATACCAGCAGACACTTGGCCCTGTATGAAATGAGTTTCACACCCCTGGTCGAAATATCTCCTTTCCAGTTGACGTCAACTCATTTTCCTTTACTTTCTTTTTGTGGATGCACCTTGGCACATTTGTCTAATTTGGAGAATAAAATGACAAATACTTCATTCAAAAACAAGTCCAGGTGGAATTGAGCTTCCCTGAGGTGCTCTGCTATATCCCCACACAGTCAAAACCTCTTTCCTTAATTCTTTGTATGAATCCAAGGTTTAATACGTGATGCTCATCAGAGACACGAGACAAACAGAAGAACAGATAAGCCTGTTCCTGAGAGAGAATGAAATGTTAGAATATCATATCAAAGTGTTCCCCATCTTGTAGATCCAGTTTGTTCTTCATTCATCTGATCTTGGTTGGCCAGAGATAAAAATATAGTATCTTTGACTCTGTCCCTCTCTGAACTAGGGTTGGTCAGTACTCCACATAGAAGTTGTCCCCATCCACAGATTTAGAATCAATTTACCATCACCTAATACACACAATGATTAGCAGGGAAGGGAAAAAAAACTGATCCAAGATCAGCATCTAGGGGCAACAAAGTCATCCTAGTCCTCTGTGTCCGTCAGTGGAGGATGCGGTGGAGGTACCTCTCCGGGTCGCTCTCCCCTCCTTTCTTCAGTAGAGCTCCTGGTCTGGCTGGTCTCTCAGAGGCCCCTGCAGGCCCTTGGCCCTCAGTTAGGTCCTCTCTGACTCCTGTAGCGCCTCTGGGGCCCTTAGGAGTCAGTGGCTGTGTGTCTGGGCTGCTGTGTTTTGCTCTTGCCTCCGTCTTGCTGTCTGATGACTGCTCTTTGCTCTGCTGGCTACTCTCTGAACTCTTACCAATCCTGTAGAAACAAGCCATCTTTGTCAATTTTTTTAAAGCCACAAAGTTCAGGGAGTTATTGTGCTCTTTGAGGACTTGGAAAAAGTTTAATGTTATGAAGGCTTCAAATCAGTCATTTTTATCTCTTGATTGTGATTGCATGGTGTGTGTGCGTGCGATTGTATGTGGAGAATGGGCATGCATTGAGAGCATTCGGTGTGTGTGTGTGTGTGTGTGAGAGAGACAGTCACCCACCGCAGATCAGATAATTGAACGCCCATAACCAGCATGGTCCTAGTGTCTCTCCCCTCAACTTTCCAGTGTGTGTGTAAATATTCATGATTATTATATATTTATATCAAATTATTATTTTTGTAAATCATAACAGCATATTACATAATGCCAACCCACCTCAGTTGATTAAACGCCCGGAGCCAGCGCGACCCCAGTGTGTCTCGCCCCGCCACCCTGAGTCCTCTCCGTCGGCCCCTCGCCCTCAGTCCTATCAGGGCCTGGGCCAGCTCAGCCTCGTCCCCGTGGCCCCACACCAGCTCGGCCCTCTGCTCTGCATCCTGGTCCCCAGCTGCCGTGAACAGCCTCTGCAGCTGACGTAGGTTCACCTTGGGGGGGGGGGGGGTACATTAACGACCTTTATTCAGCCAGCAGATTTTGAATGATTCCTAATCGTTGTTCCTTACCCTAACCCCATTAATCCAAACCCTTGACATTTGTTAATCACTATGCCTAACCTATACCTCTGAATCTGCTGACTGAATATTCACTTCCTAAATAATAGCAAACTCACCCCGCCAAAGATGTTCCCTGAGCCATCCTTCCTACTCCTCCGCTCAGCGAGACGCCACAGTGTGGAGGGCCCTGCCACCGTGGAGGAGAGAGACGGAGAGGCTGCCTCCGTATCCATCCTCCCCAAGCGAGAGGCTGGGGAGCGGTAGGCGATGGCGCGAGATGGGCCTTCCTGTGGAGGATAGGAAAGGTTAGGGAACTCACTTGTTGCAATTGTATTTCATGTCAGTCGGTTTCTATGGGCAACTTGATCTTACTCAGAGGAATGATTGTGCTAGTTACAGACTTGGGATGGTGTGACTGAAGCATGTCCTGGCCAAGGGAAACTCCAGGTTCTTATTCTTTCCTGGCCAGGTTATGGTTTAGGAAAAACTCCTGGCCTTGTGTGAGGGCACACTGTAGGATGCAAGGCAAGCTCCTGCCAGTCTCTACCGTTCCTTGATTATTTAATCCTGCTTGAAGGAGCAGAGAGAGGAACTTAATCTGTCCTGCTTGAAAGCCCATTACACTGCAGATGGTAAGAATCAATCTAGCTATACAGTAACTCTCGTAAGAACCAGTCCACCTAGTAACTAAGTCTGCTTGGTCACATGAGGAACTGTAATGGTATTAGCATTTAGTAGTTACCTGGCTATGTCACTAGATCAACTGTACTGGAGGAAATAAAGGCTCTGCTCCAATAGTCACACTAGAATTCCACTTGGAATGCATGCACAATACATTTCCCAATTGTAAGTTCTCACTCAGAAAGCCACTAAAATATTATGCACCGAAGATGACTCATATCAATAATGTAATTGAAATGCCTTTAACTTAAATAATTGCATTAATAATGGAGATAAAGAATGTAGCAAATGCACATAGGCCATGCACATCATTCAACCCCATTTGCATCACAGCAGGTGGGTGGACGCTAGCCTCTTAAAACCCGAGAGTGAAATACTTACTCTGGTCTCTAACATGTAGGCTCAGTATTCCTGAACAGTCCCATTACAAGTCAGAATGTTGAACAAACTCAATTTATGTAAAGTTCTCAGACGATTTGCCACTTTGTTGGAGGTAATCTGTGACAAAATATGCACAGGGAAGCTTTATCAACCCGACCTTTTAACACATGACAAACACTTGCACAATATGGGCGAGCCTAACCAAACCAGACAGAATGTTGTCCCACTCAATCAGCTGGCAAATTTCACAAACACTTCCAGTTGATTATGAGGGAACATGCTACAGTCCACTACAATGTGTTAGGAGATTGAAAATAAACGGGGCTGAACCTACTGGCGCTGCAAAGAGTCAGGTAAACAACACTTATCTCCACCTCCTACCATCAGAAGGACAAACAACCTGTAGATAGTGTAAATATAATTTTATTCAACATTCTGGCTTGTATAGCCTTTTTTTTTAGGCAGACGTCTTTCAAATTGAATATCCATGGGGTAAACCTTCAATGAACAAAAAAGCAAATACAAAAACCGAAATATACAAACAAGAGTACATAAACCTAAGACTGGGGGTATTACATGTCGAGATAACTGAAACATTTAAAATGTATGGGGTTAACGTTTGTTACCATGTTTACCCCAATGGAACTGTCTGTTTAGGCAAAGCAGACGCAAACACGTTTCGTTTCGTTGGCATGCAGAGGTGACATTCAAAGCCAATTAGCCTATCCAGTGATGCAATAAGAGCTGACAATAACTATTTTTATTTTGTTAGTCTGCGTCAAAAAAAAACATATTTGGACTTATTTTCTGTAAAGGTACAAGGCCAGAGCTACGGTGCATTTCAGATCCAAACAAATTACTTAGAACATTAGTACTCAATTAGTACACAATTTAGGTCAAGTCTCATGCATGAAAGCCGAATAAAAGCCTAAACATGTTCTTACCCGGCGGCCAAGATTATAGCGACTTTCGTTCTTATGCTTTTCCCAAGAGAAATTTCTCTAATTCCTTTTGTGCTATGCTACGGTTGATTTCGTCAATATGGCTAATATAATACCTTTGATTTATATATTGCTCTGTCCACTCGTCGTTGATGTGGAGTAGTAGTTTGGGGTCTACACACCAATGAGAGCGGATATGGTAATTAATCCCACTTTATAATGCCACTGGAATGTTTTCTCGAGCAATCAGAAGGTTTGTGGGCGGGTCGAGGTGTGAAGCCCTGCCCCTTGGCTGCGTAGTTAATCCATTGACGTCAATGCTCCTGGCACGAGGCTGTGTGTGAAACACTGAGGTATCGGTTGTGAGACGATTCATGATTATAGGAGCGACAAAAAGTCTCTCCCAGACTCTCTGTGTGTGTGTGTGAGTGTGAGTGTGTGTGTGTGTGAGTATATACAACATCTCCATGTGCACACTAACTTCACAAGTCACAGGGGGTTGCAAGAGTTGAATCTACTCATGACATTTAGGTATAACTGTGCATCATGGGACTTGACATCATGCTAACAATAAAGGCTAGGTTTACACAGGCAGCCCAATTCTGATATTTTTTCCCACTAATTCGTCTTTTGACCAATCACATCAGATCTTTTCACATCAGCTCTTTTTCAGAGCTGATCTTATTGGTAACAAGACCCACATGAACCCATCACTAGGTTGCCATTATTCATTAGTCAGAAATCTTTTTCCTATGTATTTTATTTTCATAACAATTGCAGAAGAAATGTCCCAAAGTAGCCATACAACAAATTATCATGCTCATCTCTCATTTATTTGGATCTTGTAGACTAGTAAAAAGATAGGCTATATTTATTTCAAGTTTTTTTTAAATCATAGGCAGTGCGGTTTATAATACCGGTATTCAGTCGAATTTAACAATATTTTACATTGAAGTAGGCCTTAGCAAGCTACTGTAAGTACTGCAATTGCATTTTTTCATGTCTGCCTTAGACAATTATTCCAGAATTCGCAGGCAGTCCATCTTATTTAGATTGGTGGAAAGTTGATGCAAAACATTGTTAAATTCACTGCTGACAGGTCAACAGTTTACCATTGTTTTCTCTTTCAGAAACTGACAGTCCTTTACCAGATAAATAATACATTACTGCTAAAGATTAAAACATCCTGCCAACCAAGATTATTATTGTTTCTTTCTATTAGTTTTTAGATTTTTATTTGAAATTGAGTTTAGTTTCAGTTCGTTTTCAGACTTGATTTACTAGTTTCCTTTTAGTTTCAGGTTGATAAAAGCATTTGTATCTCATTTTTATATAATTTAGTATCAGTTTTAGTTTTAGAGACAGAAAGTAGCCTTTCCATGGGAGGCTTGGAGTCATTTGTATTGTAGGCCTATAGTTATTTTTTTGCGGATGTCCCTTCTTGTCACTGGGGGGCAGTAATACATAAGGTGATGGGCAAGGACCATAGACTTGGATATACATAACATCTCTATATCAGTGGAGCCTCCTCAGAGGAGGAAGGGGAGAATTATCCTCAGTGAATTTCACCAAAAATCTAATATTGTAACATTAAAACAGTTACCCTTTCTAGATAAAACTATACTAAATATATTCATGTCACCAAATAATTGATTAAAATACACTGTTTTGCAATGAAGGTAGCCTCAACAGCACTCTGTAGGGTAACACCATGGTGTTGCCTGAAGACTAGTTTCCATCCTCCTATGGGTATATTGACTTCAATACAAAACTAGGAGGATCATGGTTCTCACCCCCTTCCATAGACTTCCCCAGTAATTATGACAACTTCCGGAAGACATCCTCCAACGTATCAGAGCTCTTGCAGCATGTTATGCACCAATCAAAGGATCAGAGAATGAATCTAGTACTGAAAGCATAAGCTACAGCTAGATAACACTGTAGTGCATATAATGTGGTGAGTAGTTGACTCAAAGAGAGAGAAAGCCAATAGTTTAACAATTTTGAACAAATGAATTTCTTTAAGAATTAAGGAGAAGCGAGAGAGAGAGAGAGAGAGCTAGCTATATTTCGTTGTATTTCTTTCACTTTCACTTAGCTAGTGAATGCAGCTAGTTTAGCTTACTCACACACCTGGTTCAAACAGAGAGGGATGCTACTGTATGTTAGCTAGCTGGCTATGTCTATCCAACACTGGAACTCTTCCAAGTCAAGGTAAGCTTTTGGTTTTATTCATTTATTGCCACCGGGGCCCACCGGTGTAACTGCTAAGCTGTAGAGGGTTTACTAACCCAAACAATTCGAGCTTCTACTTTTAAAAATCCACCTTTCCAGAAACAAGTCTCTCACCGTTGCTGCTTGCTATAGACCCCCCTCTGCCCCCAGCTGTGCCCTGGACACCATATATGAACTGATTGCCCCCCATCTATCTTCAGAGCTAGTGCTGCTAGGTGACCTAAACTGGGACATGCTTAACACCCCGGCCATCCTACAATCTAAGCTTGAGGCCCTCAATCTCTCACAAATTATCAATGAACCCACCAGGTACAACCCCAAATCCGTAAACACGGGCACCCTCATAGATATCATCCTAACCAACTTTCCCTCCAAATACACCTCTGCTGTTTTCAACCAAGATCTCAGGGATCACTGCCTCATTGCCTGCATCCGTAACGGGTCTGCGGTCAAACGACCACCCCTCATCACTATCAAACGCTCCCTAAAACACTTTAGCAAGCAGGCCTTCCTAATTGACCTGGCCCGGGTATCCTGGAAGGATATTGACCTCATCCCGTCAGTAGAGGATGCCTGGTCATTCTTTAAAAGTGCCTTCCTTACCATCTTAAATAAGCATGCCCCTTTCAAAAAAAACAGGAACAGATATATCCCTTGGTTCTCTCCAGACCTGACTGCCCTTGACCTGCACAAAAACATCCTGTGGCGTTCTGCATTAGCATCGAATAGCCCCCGTGATATGCAACTTTTCAGCGAAGTCAGGAACAAATATACACAGGCAGTTAGGAAAGCTAAGGCTAGCTTTTTCAAGCAGAAATTTGCATCCTGTAGCACGAACTGAAAAAAGTTCTGGGACACTGTAAAGTCCATGGAGAATAAGAGCACCTCCTCCCAGCTGCCCACTGCACTGAGGCTAGGAAACACTGTCACCACCGATAAATCCACTATAATTGAGAATTTTAATAAGCATTTTTCTACGGCTGGCCAAGCTTTCCACCTGGCTACCCCTACCCCGGTCAACAGCCCTGCACTTCCCACAGCAACTCGCCCAAGCCTCCCCCATTTCTCCTTCACCCAAATCCAAATAGCTGATGTTCTTAAAGAACTGCAAAACCTGGACCCTACAAATCAACCGGGCTAGACAATCTGGACCCTCTCTTTTTAAAATGATCTGCCGAAATTGTTGCAACCCCTATTACTAGCCTGTTGAACCTCTCTTTTGTATCGTCTGAGATTCCCAAAGATTGGAAAGCTGCCGCGGTCATCCCCCTCTTCAAAGGGGGAGACACTCTAGACCCAAATTGCTACAGACCTATATCTATCCTTTCTAAGGTCTTCGAAAGCCAAGTCAACAAACAGATTACCGACCATTTCGAATCCCACCGTACCTTCTCCGCTATGCAATCTGGTTTCGGAGTTGGTCATGGGTGCCACGCTCAAGGTCCTAAACAATATCATAACCGCCATCGATAAGAGACATTACTGTGCAGCCGTATTCATCGACCTGGCCAAGGCTTTCGACTCTGTCCATCACCACATTCTTATTGGCAAACTCAACAGCCTTGGTTTCTCAAATGATTGCCTCGCCTGGTTCACCAACTACTTCTCTGATAGAGTTCAGTGTGTCCAATCGGAGGGCCTGTTGTCCGGAACTCTTGCAGTCTCTATGGGGGTGCCACAGGTGTTCAATTTTCGGGCCGACTCTCTTCTCTGTATACATCAATGATGTTGCTCTCGCTGCTGGTGATTCTCTGATCCACCTCTACCAAGACGACACCATTCTGTATACTTCTGGCCCTTCTTTGGACACGGTGTTAACTGACCTCCAGACGAGCTTCAATGCCATACAACTCTCCTTCCGTGGCCTCAAACTGCTCTTAAATGCAAGTAAAACTAAGTGCATGCTCTTCAACCGATCACTGTCCGCACCTGCCCGCCCGTCCAGCATCACTACTCTGGACGGTTCTGACTTAGAATATGTGGACAACTACAAATACCTAGGTGTCTGGCTAGACTGTAAACTCTCCTTCCAGACTCACGTTAAGCATCTCCAATCCAAAATTAAATCTAGAATCGGCTTCCTATTTCCCAACAAAGCATCCTTCACTCATGCTGCCAAACATACCCTCGTAAAACTGACCATCCTACCGATCCTCGACTTCGGCGATGTCATCTATAAAATAGCCTCCAACACTCTACTCAACAAATTGGATGCAGTTTATCACAGTGCTATCCGTTTTGTCACCAAAGCCCCATATATTACCCAACACTACGACCTGTATGCTCTCGGTGGCTGGCCATCGCTTCATACTCGTCGCCAAACCCACTGGCTCCAGGCCATCTACAAGTCTCTGCTAGCTAAAGCCCCGCCTTATCTCAGCTCACTGGTCACCATAGCAGCACCCACTCGTAGCCCGCGCTCCAGTAGGTATATCTCACTGGTCACCCCCAAAGCCAATTCCTCTTTGGCCGCCTTCCCTTCCAGTTCTCTGCTGCCAATGACTGGAACAAACTGCAAAAATCACTGAAGCTGGAGTCTAATATCTTCCTCACTAGTTTTAAGCACCAGCTGTCAGAGCAGCTCACAGATCGCTACACCTGTACACAGCCCATCTGTAAACAACCAATCCAACTACCTCATCCCCATACTGTATTTGTTTATTTATCTTGCTCCTTTGCACCCCAGTATCTCTACTTGCACATTAATCTTCTGCACATCTACCATTCCAGTGTTTAATTGCTATACCTTAATTACTTCGCCACCATGGCCTATTTATTGCCTTACCTCCCCTATCTTACCTCATTTGCACTCACTGTATATAGATGTATCTTTTTTCTACTGTATTATTGATTATATGTTTATTTATTCCATGTGTAACTCTGTGTTGTTGTATGTGTCGAACTGCTGTGCTTTATCTTGGCCAGGTCGCAGTTGTAAATGAGAACTTGTTTTCAACTGGCCTACCTAGTTAAATAAAGGTGAAATAAAAATATAAAAAAATATATAAAAACGCATTAGTTCTAGTAGCTATGTTGAGCATGAAGTTAGCTAATATGGTGACAACGATGTAGGCTGTATGTAGCAGGTAGAATATGAAGGTTTGGCTTGGAAAGTTTTTTTAGCCTGGTCACAGACAGCTGATGTGTTGTGCACTGAAGTCCACAAGCAAAGGGAAAAGCATCATGCAGTAGCCTAAACCTATCAATGTTACATTGAGCTGGGTGAATGGAATATGAATGACTGTCATCCAATATGCTGTAATAGGAATAAGACCATGTTCATTAAAAAAAGAATCGTCCTCCCTCATCTTAAACTGCACCAATCGCCACTGATCTGTATCTGTGTCATGATGGCATCTGTGAGAGCATGAGCATCACCATTGAGGCCATCTCCATCTTGAAATAGTCAATTTTCTTCTTCACAAGTAAAATTTGTGACCCGGCTGTCACAACTCCAACAGGGTCTTCAGGTAATGCCAACCGGGTCATCAAGAGAAATCAGCCAATGAAGTTGGAAGTTCCGCCCAGTTGACTAAATCAAAATGGCGAAAGTCCTTATTAATGGCGCTGCCCATGTTAACACAGCCCATGTTAAAACAGGCTTTTGGCCACTAGAGGACTCCATACAACTCCATGGCCAGGACATAGGTTTGATTAGGTTTAAATTATAAATCAATCCTAATGTGACTTGGATTTAAAGGATATGTGCCTAAACTGGTGCAAGAAATATGGTGGAAGGAAACTCTCTTCCCATGTTTACACCAATCCAATTTTTTAAAACTTTAGTAGTAGATGTAAGAAGAATCAAGTACTTTTACCTTTATCTGACAGAAAGAGAGAGGAAAAAACAACTCATTAAGTCATGGCACATTTGACATGTTATGTTTATGTAATATTTAACATTATTACTGACTAACCCCTTTAAATAGTGTTAATAACAACAGCTGCATAAAAACAAACAGTCTCAGAGAGGTGGTCGTTTGGGAGGTGGTCGTGGTCGTTTGGGAGGTGGTCGTGGTCGTTTGGGAGGTGGTCGTGGTCGTTTGGGAGGTGGTCGTGGTCGTTTGGGAGGTGGTCGTGGTCGTTTGGGAGGTGGTCGTGGTCGTTTGAGAGGTGGTCGTGGTCGTTTGGGAGGTGGTCGTGGTCGTTTGGGAGGTGGTCGTGGTCGTTTGGGAGGTGGTCGTGGTCGTTTGGGAGGTGGTCGTGGTCGTTTGGGAGGTGGTCGTGGTCGTTTGGGAGGTGGTCGTTTGAGAGGTGGTCGTGGTCGTTTGAGAGGTGGTCGTGGTCGTTTGGGAGGTAGTCGTGGTCGTTTGGGAGGTGGTCGTGGTCGTTTGGGACGTGGTCGTGGTCGTTTGGGAGGTGGTCGTGGTCGTTTGGGAGGTGGTCGTGGTCGTTTGGGAGGTGGTCGTGGTCGTTTGGGAGGTGGTTGTTTGAGAGGTGGTCGTGGTCGTTTGAGAGGTGGTCGTGGTCGTTTGGGAGGTAGTCGTGGTCGTTTGGGAGGTGGTCGTGGTCGTTTGGGAGGTGGTCGTGGTCGTTTGGTTTCTCAAGCCTGATGACAATTGTCCACAGACAGAGAATATTCTCTCCACAAACACTTGGGATGCAGGGGAAGAAACTAGATTTAGTGCCACAGGGCATGCACAGCTTTGGATAAACAGCCATCCTTGCCTTCCAGAACTGGAGAGGTGACTCTGTAAACATGCCCCCCCTTTACCTCTTCCAGGTATTTCTGCAGCTTACACGGGACCACTTAAGGCCCAGCCAGGTCGACCCCCGGCTGGACAGTGACCTCAGAAACAATCTTTGTTTTGAGGAGGCTATATTTCTGAAGCACTGTATGTAGTCGAGATGCTTGCTGGGTTCACCGTGCTGACATCTTCCTGGGGTCCTGCTGCTCTCTGTTGAGAAAAGTGATAGAGACACACTTGGGTCCATCAGGCAAGCTACTGCAGGGATTGGATCAAAGTTGGCTGCCAGTGGATTCAGTATGCATGCGAAGCACAGTAAGTTCAGGAGGACCTGAGCCAACTGTTTTGCAACAATAGTGTCTGCAAGTGTGCCTCAAGTTTGAGAGGGGCCTCAAGTTTGAGAGGGCACGGCACCACATCAGACAGCTAGCTACTGGCTGTGAGTTTGAAGTTGGTCAGTGCGGATTGTGAATGGCTCCAGCAACTTCACAAGCTGTTCTAGTTTGGACCAGTCACGCTCTGTGCTCGCACTCAAATTTCTTCCCTATTAGCTCGTGATAGCTAGTAATGGTGATGCACAAGTTAGGCCTATTTGAAACATCAGCGTCTATTGGCAGATTCAGAAGCTCAAAAACCCCATTAGAAAAAAAGCTTGAAAACCCCATTTCAATTTTGCTCAAAGCTTAGAAGAAAAATATTTCAACTGAACATAGTTTATCATGGTTTTTAGTTGATTTTAGTTAGTTTTGGAGTCAAAGCTAATAGTTTCATATATATATTTTTTACTTAATTGTTTTTCCAATTTTAGTTTTTCTTTTTAGTTTCAGTTTTTCTTTACTATAATAACCTTAATGCCAACACAGTAAATAGACTGGTAGCTTACGTAAAATATTTGACAGTATGGATAGGCTACAGTATTGCTGTGCGATAGGAGCCCAACATCATTACCTATACCAAGGCAGGATGTAGAAACCCAATAATCTATTGATAAACTAAAAATGTGTCTTTTGCATCTCGTGGCCTAATACCAAGTTACAAATTATACAGCAAATAAAGGGCGTTATTGTCACCATAAAAGGAGAATGGAGGACAATTTCCACTTTTATTGCTTGTTCCCGCGAGCACAATTTTATTTATAACGTGAAACATGTGTATGTATGGCCCGAGGCATCATGCCCATAGCACGTCCCCCCTGAGATTTCTCCTATTAAAACTCTTTATTATTGAATACATTTTTTTTTCCCTCTCTGTAATACCACTAGCCACTTAGCAATTTTATAAAATTGTCTTTAGCTAGCCCGGATAGGTTCCCAATCTCCCAACCTTACACCTAGCTACCAAGAAGCCATTTCAGGCTATCAATCAAGTTAGAGTAGCTAGGTTGTCTAACTATACTAGCTGGCAAGCCTGCTGACAAGTTTGGTAGACTTTAGAAAAGCAAGCAATTACTAAATGTACTGAATAAGACTAACATTCCTTATAATCTTTTACCTAGATTTTAACAGAGATGCAGAAAAGCATATTCAATGTTTCTTTAAGAACATAACCACCAGTCAGGAGGATACAGACAGCTCAAGATGTACTTTGCATTCGGAAAGTATTCAGACTCCTTCCCTTTTTCCACAGTTTGTTACGTTACAGCCTTATTCTAAAATTGATTAAATGTATTTCTTTCTTCATCAATCACACAATCAAATTTCCTGGAGTGGCCTAGCCAGTCTCCAGATCTCAACCCCACAGAAAATCTTTGGAGGGAGTTGAAAGTCCGTGTTGCCCAGCAACAGCCCCAAAACATCACTGCTCTAGAGGAGATCTGCATGGAGGAATGGGCCAAAATACCAGCAACAGTGTGTGAAAACCTTGTGAAGACTTACAGAAAACGTTTGACCTCTGTTATTGACAACAAAGGGTATATAACTAAGTATTGAGATAAACTTTTGTTATTGACCAAATACTTATTTTCCACGATAATTTACAAATAAATTCATAAAAAATCCTACAATGTGATTTTCTGGATTTTTTTCTCATTTTGTCTGTCATAGTTGAAGTGTACCTATGATGAAAACTACAGGCCTCTCTCATCTTTTTAAGTGGGAGAACTTGCACAATTGGTGGCTGACTAAATACTTTTTTGCCCCACTGTAAGTCTCCAGCTTCAGTGATTTTTGCAATTCGTTCCAGTCATTGGCAGCAGAGAACTGGAAAGAACTGGAAGAAAAGGTGGCCAAAGAGGAGTTGGCTTTGTGGTTGACCAGTGAAATATGCCTACTGGAGCGCGTGCTACGGTTGGGTGTTGTTATCGTGACCAGTGAGCTGAGATAAGGCGGAGCTTTACCTAGCATAGACTTATAGATGACCTGGAGCCAGTGGGTCTGGCGACGAATATGAAGCGAGGGCCAGCCAACGAGAGCATACAGGTTGCAATGGTGGGTAGTATATGGGGCTTTGGTGACAAAACGGATGGCACTGTGATAGACTGCATCCAATTTTCTGAGTAGAGTGTTGGAGGCTATTTTGTAAATGACATCGCCGAAGTCAAGGATCTGTCAGTTTTAGGAGGGTATGTTTGGCAGCATGAGTGAAGGAGGCTTTGTTGCGAAACAGGAAGCTGATTCTATGTTTAATTTTGGATTGGTTATTGGTTGCACCAGATCTTATTTAGGGGCTTCATAGCAAAGGGGGTGAATACATATTCACGCACCACTTTTCAGTTTTTAATTTTGTGTATGTCCATTACATGAATTTCTAATAAAAATCCATTTAAATTACAGGTTGTAATGCAACTAAATTGGAAAAATGCCAAGGGGGGTGAATACTTTTGCAAGGCACTGTAACTCAACTCTATCGTGAATTACGTTTATGATGAACTCCACCAACGGAGTCGAGCTGTGAAGAGGCTTCATTTCACCCAAGGTCAATACTTTTTATTTGTAAATGCTTACCTTGTACCAACGTTGTGTATATGTTTACTTGCCTGTGTGGTAAGCCTATGTGGGCCAAACAAAAATAAAATAAGAATATCTGAACATAAAACAGCTATCCGCACTGGCAATATTGAATATGCTATGGCAAAACAGTACTTAGAAGCCAAACACGGCCCATCGTCCTCTTCGCGCTTTGTGGGACTGGAACAGGTCACACCTATTAGAGGTGGTAACCACCCTAAAATTATCTCACAATGAGATGTGTTTTGGATTTATAGATTTGAGAGGTGTTTTGGATTGATAGATTAAATACACTGCTCAAAAAAATAAAGGGAACACTAAAATAACACATTCTAGATCTGAATGAATGAAATATTCTTATTAAATACTTTTTTCTTTACATAGTTGAATGTGCTGACAACAAAATCACACAAAAATTATCAATGGAAATCAAATTTATCAACCCATGGAGGTCTGGATTTGGAGTCACACTCAAAATTAAAGTGGAAAACCACACTACAGGCTGATCCAACTTTGATGTAATGTCCTTAGAACAAGTCAAAATGAGGCTCAGTAGTGTGTGTGGCTTCCACGTGCCTGTATGACCTCCCTACAACGCCTGGGCATGCTCCTGATGAGGTGTTGGATGGTCTCCTGAGGGATCTCCTCCCAGACCTGGACTAAAGCATCTGCCAACTCCTGGACAGTCTGTGGTGCAACGTGGCGTTGGTGGATGGAGCGAGACATGATGTCCCAGATGTGCTCAATTGGATTCAGGTCTGGGGAACGGGCGGGCCAGTCCATAGCATCAATGCCTTCCTCTTGCAGGAACTGCTGACACACTCCAGCCACATGAGGTCTAGCATTGTCTTGCATTAGGAGGAACCCAGGGCCAACCGCACCAGCATATGGTCTCACAAGGGGTCTGAGGATCTCATCTCGGTACCTAATGGCAGTCAGGCTACCTCTGGCGAGCACATGGAGGGCTGTGCGGCCCCCCCAAAGAAATGCCACCCCACACCATGACTGACCCACCGCCAAACTGGTCATGCTGGAGGATGTTGCAGGCAGCAGAACGTTCTCCACGGTGTCTCCAGACTCTGTCACGTCTGTCACAAGTGCTCAGTGTGAACCTGCGTTCATCTGTGAAGAGCACAGGGCGCCAGTGGCGAATTTGCCAATCCTGGTGTTCTCTGGCAAATGCCAAACGTCCTGCACGGTGTTGGGCTGTAAGCACAACCCCCACCTGTGGACGTCGGGCCCTCATACCACCCTCATGGAGTCTGTTTCTGACCGTTTGAGCAGACACATGCACATTTGTGGCCTGCTGGAGGTCATTTTGCAGGGCTCTGGCAGTGCTCCTCCTGCTCCTCCTTGCACAAAGGCGGAGGTAGCGGTCCTGCTGCTGGGTTGTTGCCCTCCTACGGCCTCCTCCACGTCTTCTGATGTACTGGCCTGTCTCCTGGTAGCGCCTCCATGCTCTGGACACTACGCTGACAGACACAGCAAACCTTCTTGCCACAGCTCGCATTGATGTGCCATCCTGGATGAGCTGCACTACCTGAGCCACTTGTGTGGGTTGAAGTCTCATGCTACCACTAGAGTGAAAGCACCGCCAGCATTCAAAAGTGACCAAAACATCAGCCAGGAAGCATTGGAACTGAGAAGTGGTCTGTGGTCACCACCTGCAGAACCACTCTTTTATTGGGGGTGTCTTGCTAATTGCCTATAATTTCCACCTGTTGTCTATTCCATTTGCACAACAGCATGTGAAATTTATTGTCAATCAGTGTTGCTTCCTAAGTGGACAGTTTGATTTCACAGAAGTGTGATTGACTTGGAGTTACATTGTGTTGTTTAAGTGTTCCCTTTATTTTTTTGAGCAGTGTATCTCATGCATCCTTGAGGTCTAAATTAGAATTTCTCATTCAGACCTTTTTTGTAGATTATATGGCTGCTCTGTATTTTGAATGCTTAGGTATATGTATATTTTATTACATTGAAACACAGTCTTTCTATCCAGATGTGTAACGGTTCTGTAACGACAGACGCTGGGAGACAAGAAGCAAGCACAGGGTGTGGATTTAATAATAAATAGACATGAAACAAAACAAGAACAGCATCTGGACAGGAGAAACATAACAACATCAATGCTGACTCGGGAATGAAACTGAGGAAGTGACAGATAAAGGGGAGGTCAATTACTGTATTGCAAAATGTACAATGATGGAGTCCAGGTGAGTCCCATAATTAAGCGCAGGTGCGCGTATCGAAGGTGGCAGGTGTTCGTAATGATGAGTGAACTGGTGACCTCGAGCACCTGAGAGGAGGAGCGGGAGCAGACGTGACAAGATGTCTATTTTTTATACTCCAACGTGTGCAAAGCTGTCATCAAGGCAAAGGGTGGCTACTTTGAAGAATCTAAGAATCAATTGGACTCCAATGACGTGATGGAGTCCAGGTGAGTACCATAATTAAGCGCAGGTGCGCATAATGATGGGTGAACTGGTGACATCAAGCACCGGAGAGGGGGAGCAGGTGCAGACATGACAAGATGTCTATTTTTTATACCCAAATGTGTGCAAAGCTGTCATGAAGGCAATGGTGGCTACTTTGAAGAATCTAAAATCTCAAATATATTTTGATTTGTTTAACACTTTTTTGGTTACTACATGATTCCATATGTGTTATTTCAGAGTTTTGATGTCTTCACTATAATTCTACAATGTAGAAAATAGTAAAAATAAAGAAAACCCCTTTAATGAGTAGGTGTGTCCTAACTTTTGACTGGTATTGTATATAATGTAAATTTGTTGTAATTTACGATGTATGATATTATTCCAGTTTAAATAACAAAGATAGACCAATTTTATTTTTTAAAGCAAAAAAAAGTGACAAAACAAGAAATGATTGTCTCATGAAAGAGAAAAATTAACAGAGTAAGCACTCCCCCCAGTAGGAGGAGGAGCAGCCTTTGAATTCCAGTCCATCCCCTGTCTACTTCCCCCAACCCATGGGTGAGAGGGGAGTGCTGTAGCCCTCCAAAGGAAACGGAAGAGACGAAACTCACACAATCCTCATTTTAAAACCCCGGGGCTGTGAAGAAGAAAAGACAACTCTTTGACAAACTTTACTTCTAACCACCTATTTAGCACTCCACCCTCCCTTTTTATTTGTATTTTTTGTTGTTGCTATTTTTATTTTGTGGCACATTGAAAGCCCGCGCCCTGCTCAGTTAAAGGACCCAGTGTTCGCTGGAGCAGAGATGCCCCCCCAGCCGGAGGTGAACAAACATTTCTGGGACTTCCTAAAGAGTTTTCTCGGCATCATCCGAATCCTCCAAATCCTTTTCGGAGCAGGACTATGGGTCACAATCGCCGCCAACAAATACGAAGGCGCCATCCACTTCGTCCTGTTCGTGGCCGTGCTCTTCTGGCTTCTCACCCTCACCGCGTTTTTTATCACTCTCCTGGACAAGCAGGACCTTGTCCCCGTCTTGGGAGGGGACCGGTGGTTGCTTAGCAACCTGGTTCATGACATCGCTGCTGCGGTGTTGTATCTACCGGCGATCGGCGTCATGATCTACAAGACAAGGCGGTACGAGTACTGCAACCTGGAGCAATATAAACACCACTGCCTGTATAAAGTCTATCTGGCTGCTGCGGTGTTCGCATGTCTGGGCGCTGTTGTGTATCTTGTCTCGTCAGTGTATGTTGGCTGTAGGAAGTGCCGGGGTGAGCAGACGGTGGTTTGAGAGAGGGGAGGACAGAGGGGGACAAAGGAGTAAGGGATATGTTGGAGGACTGGGGGAGGGAGGCAAGAGCTCTTCCTGGATGGGGGCGAGGAGAGGGGGAATTTTCTGTCCCACAAAGCAGAGTGTCCTCTTGTTTTGGCTCAAACTCCTATAGGTTTGTCCATATTTTATTCCGTAATTTAATGTCAGCATACAGTAGCTTATCAACGTAGGCTACAGTACAATACTTTTTTGGTACAGTGTTTTTACATTCCGAAACTGAGCAGTCCCCCGGACCTTTTACCAATGCCTTTGAAAAGCATACCTCTTATGCTTTGCAGCCTACAACAAGCTGTAATAGCAGGGACGTGATATGACATGCCTTTGATATGAAGATAACTACACCATATTTGTTGGCAATGTTTTTTTTGTATCCTTTTAGCCAGAAATAACACATGTCTATATCAAAAACAAAACCAAGTATGTTCCTAATTATTCCTGAAGTGTCCTTCATGTTAAAACCAAATGTTGATTAATTAAACCAAATGTTGATTAATTAAAACCAATGTCATTGAACACCAGAGACAAGGTTCTCTTATTTGGTAATAACACCTTCTGCATTTAGGGGCAGATATAATTTACAGAGAAGTAGCCTATTGCTACCACTATTATTATCATTATTTTGCAGTACTAGGTCTACACCAGTTTGTTTCATTAATAGCTATTTCCAGAGTTATTTCAAATCTGAAAAGTATACATCTGCAGACACTGTGTGTTTGCACCTGTTTGTGAATGATTATGGTGTCGGTGGCTTTCCAAAATGAGAGCCAGTTTGGGGCTGGGAGTTCTCAGCTACTTCCTGTCTGAGACAAACATGCTTAACCAATCAGCAGGGGTCTTTGGGATGCCACATGAAAGACATGGAAGAGTGTGTGCTTTTACTCTGAAATCTCTGTGACTGGAACTGTGTGTGTCTGGGTACGTATATCTGAGTGTGTGTGTGTCTGGGCACGTATATCTGAGTGTGTGTGTGTCTGGGTACGTATATCTGAGTGTGTGTGTGTGTGTCTGGGTACGGATATCTGAGTGTGTGTTTCTGGGTACGTATATCTGAGTGTGTGTGTCTGGGTACGTATATCTGAGTGTGTGTGTGTGTCTGGGTACGTATATCTGAGTGTGTGTGTGTGTGGCTGGGTACGTATATCTGAGTGTCTGTGTGTGTGTCTGGGTACGTATATCTGAGTGTGTGTGTCTGTGTGTGTGTCTGGGTACGTATATCTGAGTGTGTCTGTGTGTGTGAGAGAGAGAGAGATGATACTGACTGGGAAGGGGAAGTTCTTACAATAATTAATGGTGGGGGGTTGAGGGTGTGTGTGTGGAGAGAGGGGGTGAGAAGTGGTCTGCAGGGAGAGTAGATGAGTAGTGGTCTATTCCAGGCAAACACACATTTCCTGCTAACTTAGAAAGCAAAAGGAAAAGCACGTGTGGCATGACAACGACAACAGAGTTGGAATAAGCAGAAATAAATCCAGCCACAGAGTGTATGACACAGGCTAAACCTAGCGATGTGAAAATGAAGGAAGAGATGTGAAAATGTTGGGACAGGACCTATGTTCTGTGCTGAGCCCTGAGTAGACTGGAGGACACAAAACACAAGATGGAATGGTGAGGCTAATGTTGAACAGATGCACTGCAGGGATAGACTGTAAATCTACCACAGTGTGTGTGAGTCATAAGTGATGGATCTGCAGCACAGTCCAAGCAAACAGCTCAGATAGAAACAAACAAGAACCCTCCTTCTCAATAAGACCTGCTAACTCTAGGCCTCCCTAACTCACAACTTCAATTAGTGACAGATACTTTTTTATGATCATTCACAATGATTTCCCAAAATGAAAGTTATTTACAGTTGATTTGTTTGTGGGGAAACTGACAGCTTTGCTTGGGTTGCATTAAGGCGTTGTCGTTTTTTCTCAAATGTTCTAATTTTCTCTCGTCAGAACTAGATATTTTGACTCAGCCATGTATGGACTGACTGCAAGTGCAAGACGCAGTTCCTAAGAGCGTCTGCTAATGAAGTAAATGTAATGTGTGTCGGTGCTGCCGCTGATGTGGCCATTGACACTTTGCTTCTTGAAAGTCCAATATCTTGAAAACTTGATTGCTGACATAAAAAACATCTTGGGACTGTATTTTTTGAATTTTTTTTTTTACCTTTATTTTACTAGGTAAGTCAGTTAAGAACAAATTCTTATTTTCAATGACGACCTAGGAACAGTGGGTTAACTGCCTTGTTCAGGGGCAGAACAGCAGATTTTTACCTTGTCAGCTTGGGGATTCAATCTTGCAACCTTTCGGTTACTAGTCCAACGTGGCTACTAGGCTACCTGCCGCCAGTGGACTATTGAAAAAAATACCAAAATATAGTTTTTAAGTGTATTTTCCCTCTAAGAACATGAGAGAGAGAGAGAGAGAGAGAGAGAGAGAGAGAGAGAGAATGGCATTGGACAGATGTGAGATGGTGTTTTCCTTGTTAGCTAAGCCAGGAAGAAAGGGAGAAAGAGTTGGGACGCAAGAGAGACAAGAGTGAGAGGGAAATAAAAATAGAGAGAGAGCATGACCAAGCGAGAGAGTGTGTGACAGGGAGAAACCCTGGGAAAAAGACACTTCAACACAAATAAAGCCAGGCGGATGTTAAAGTGCCAGCCCAGTGATATTTACTCTGGCTACTCAACCAGAGAGACATTTCCTGCATGGACTCAAACTGGACTGGACTAGACTGGGAGAAACCAGCTACTACTTCAATGGCCTCTCTTTTTCTCTCTCTCTCAACTATGATTCACAGCTATAACTACATCACTGGCAGGCTTTCTTCAAGAACATGAACAAAGTGCTATCTGTCTCTCTCAATTTGGGAATTTCTGGCCCCGTATTCACAAAGCGTACCCAGAGTAGAAAATATAAATACGGGCCCTAATCCTAGATCAGCACTACTACTCTGAGACACTTTCTGTTCCCAAAACCTTGTTCATCTCGCAGCCATCATAACCTATATCTATGCTATTTAACAGATGTGGTTATTACACAGGCATAGGCCTTAAGCCCATATTTAATTTCCCCCTTGTTGGAACAGCAGGCATTCTTTTCACTGCTTGAATCAACGTGGTCTATTCAGGACTCTCTTTCTCTAATGTTTTGACCAAAAAATGATTCCACTAAGAGTAAAAACCACTAGAGCATCAAACAGGCTGTGATGAGTGCCAGTTTACCAGTTTGCTTCTACTAATTGTTAGCACATCTGTAGCCTGTATGCCAGTCTGTTTCTGCTAATAGTTAGCACATCCCTAGCCTGGATTTCAGTCTGTTTCTGCTAATAGTTTAGCACATCCCTAGCCTGGATTTCAGTCTGTTTCTGCTAATAGCTAGCACATCCCTAGCCTGGATTTCAGTCTGTTTCTGCTAATAGTTAGCATATCCCTAGCCTGGATGCAATTCTGTTTTTGCGAATAGATAGCATTTCATTAGCCTGAATGCCAGTCTGTTTCTGCTAATAGTTAGCATTTACCTAGCATGGAGCCATTCTGTTTTTGATAATAGTTAACATTTCCCTAGCCTTGATGCCAGTCGGATTCTGCTAAAAGTTAGAATTTCCCTAGCCTGGATGCCAGTCTTTTTCTGCTAAAAGTTAGCATTTCTCTAGCCTGGATGCTAGTGTTTCTGCTTTGGCCCACTTTTCTGTCATTGTATTTTTTAATAGAGGGCTATAGAGCTGTCTTAAGCTGAACCTAACATGCATTCAGGCTATTTCCCTCTTTTCTCTCCCCTCCTCCATGTCTGAGTGTCTTTAACATCGGCCTCTACATAAAGCAGCCAAAGTGAACAATCTGGAGTGATCAGCTTATGATATTTTGCGGTTCCCTCCCTCTGTCAGTGAGTCGCTTATAAGGGACTGGATTTGTGTCTGCGGCCTGATACAGTTTTGATTAAATATTTTACGCGGTCACAGGTAAGCTGCAGACAATATGTGAAACATACTGTACCACATGTTTAATAATCTCATTATCACATTTCTTATTCGATTTGACCATAATTCTCATAAATTAAAAGAGCAACAGAGTGTATTTAGTCATTCATTTAAAGTGTATCCCGTCATTTAAAAATCTTTCTTTTTTCCCACTTCACTAAATATGACAAGAAATTACAGATATACACTACCGGTCAAAAGAACACCTACTCATTCAAGGGTTTTTCTTTATTTTTACTATTTTCTACATTGTAGAATAATAGTGAAGACATCAAAATTATGAAATAACACATATGGAATCATGTAGTAACCAAAAAAGTGTTAAACAAATCAAAATATATTTTATATTTGAGATTCTTAAAATAGCCACCCTTTGCCTTGATGACAGCTTTGCACACTCTTGGCATTCTCTCAACCAGCTTCATGAGGTAGTCACCTGGAATGCATTTCAATTAACAGGTGTGCCTTTTTAAAAGTTCATTTGTGGAATTTCTTGGTAAAAGACCAAATCCATATTATGGCTAGAACAGTTCAAACAAGCAAAGAGAAAGCCAAGCAGCGTGGTAACGGGCAGCAGCGACAGCAGCAGCAGCGGCCCATTACGCAGGAATCATGGACTTGGGAGAAGGATCTGGGCTATACAACCTGGGAGGAAATAGAGCACTGGTCGATCGATCCAGAGAGAGTGCCGGAGCCCGCCTGGGATTCAATGGAACAGTGCGGGGAGGGATACAGGAGAATGGAGGAACGGAGACGTTATCAAGGTACGCGGCTAGCACGGAAGCCTGAGAAGCAGCCCCAAAAATGTATTGGGGGGGGATAAAGGGGAGTGTGGCGAAGTCAGGTAGGAGACCTGCGCCAACTCCTCGTGCTTACTGTGGAGAGCGAGAGTACGGGCAGACACCGTGTTATGCGGAAAAGCGCACAGTGTCTCCTGTACGTGTGCTTAGCCCGGTGCGGTACATTCCAGCTCCACGTACCGGCCGGGCTAGAGTGGGTATCGAGTCAGGAGTCGCGAGAGCCGCCCGCCAGTCAGGAGCCGCCAGAGCCGCCCGCCAGTCAGGAGCTGCCAGAGCCGCCCGCCAGACAGGAGCTGCCAGAGCCGCCCACCAGACAGGAGCTGCCAGAGCCGTCAGCCAGCCAGGAGCTGCCAGACCCGTCAGCCAGCCAGTACCTGCCAGAGTCTTCAGTCAGCCAGGAGCTGCCTGTCACGCCGGCGATGCCGGAATTGCTCCTCAGTCCGGAGCTGCCCCTCAGTCCGGAGCTGCCCCTCAGTCCGGAGCTGCCCCTCAGTGCTGCCCCTCAGTCCGGAGCTGCCCCTCAGTCCGGAGCTGCCCCTCTGTCCAGAGGCGCCCATCAGTACAGTGGGGTTATTTTGGTGGGTCGTCAATAGGAGGAGGCCACGGAAGCGGGGATTAACTATGGTGGGGTGGGGGCCACGTCCAGCGCCAGAGCCGCCACCGTGGACAGATGCCCACCCAGACCCTCCCCTATAGGTTCAGGTTTTGCGGCCGGAGTCCGCACCGTGGGGGGGGGGGGGGGGGTATTGTCACGTTCCTCACCTTATTTCTTTTGTTTAGTCTTTGTTTAGTTGGTCAGGATGTGAGCTGGGTGGGTATATTCTATGTTTTGTTTCTCATTGGTTTAGATGTGTCTGATTGGCCTGATATGGTTCTCAGTCAGAGGCAGGTGTTTTACGTTGTCTCTGATTGGAAACCATATTTAGGTAGGCTGTGTTCACTGTTTGTTTGTGGGTGATTGTTCCTGTTCATTGCGTTCTTTGTTTTCACTAGGTTCACATGTTCAGGTCTGTAGCGTCGTTGGTTTCATTCTGTTTATTGTTTTGTTCGTGTTTATGAAGTGTTCCAATAAATATGGAAACGTACCACGCTGCGATTTGGTCCTCCTCTCTTCCACCTAACGACGAGCGTTACAGTCACAGAAACCATCAAGCGCTATGATGAAACTGGCTCTCATGAGGGCCGCCACAGGAAAGAAAGACCTCTGCTGCAGAGGATAAGTTCATTAGAGTTACCAGCCTCAGAAATTGTAGCCCAAATAAATGTGCTTCAGAGTTCAAGTAACAGACACGTCTCGACATCAACTGTTCAGAGAAGACTGTGAATGTCACGACTTCTGCCGAAGTCGTTGCCTCTCCTTGTTCGGGCGGTGTTCGGCGGTCGACGTCACCGGTCTTCTAGCCATCATCGATCCATTTTTCATTTTCCATTGCTTTTGTCTTGTCTTCCCACACACCTGTTTTCAATCCCATCCATTACCTCTTGTGTATTTAACCCTCTGTTTCCCCTCATGTCTTTGTCAGGGATTGTTTTATGTCAACTGTTGTTTATTGGTGTATAGGTGCGCGACGGGTCCTCGTACCCATGTTTATTTTATGTATGTACATTTTCGTGTTTGGAGCATTGTTAAGTGGACGTTTATTAAAAGTCTCCATCTACACTCAGTTTAACTCTCCTGCGCCTGACTTCCCTGCCACCTATACACACGGCTTTGACAGTGAATCAGGCCTTCATGGTCAAATTGCTTCAAAGAAACCACTACTAAAGGACACCAATAAGAAGAAGAGACTTGCTTAGGCCAAGAAACACGAGCAATGGACATTAGACCGGTGGAAGTTTGTCCTTTGGTCTGGAGTCCAAATTTGAGATTTTTGCTTCCAACTGCCGTGTCTTTGTGAGATGCGGTGTGGGTGAACGGATGATCTCCGCATGTGTATTTCCCACCGTAGAACATGGAGGAGCAGGTGTTATGGTGTGGGGGTGCTTTGCTGGTGACATGTCTGTGATTTATTTAGAAATCAAAGCACACTTAACCAGCATGGCTACCACAGCATTCTGCAGCAATACGCCATCCCATCTGGCTTGGGCTTAGTGGGACTATCATTTGTTTTTCAACATGACAGGGCTATTTTACCAAGAAGGAGAGTGATGGTGTGCTGCATCAGATTACCTGGCCTCCACAATCCCCCGACCTCAACCAAATTGAGATGGTTTGGGATGAGTCGGACCGCAGTGTGAAGGAAAAGCAGCCAACAAGTGCTCAGCATATGTGGGAACTCCTTCAAGACTGTTTTTATTTTATTTTTATTTTACCAGGTAAGTTGACTGAGAACACTTTCTCATTTGCAGCAACGACCTGGGGAATAGTTACAGGGGAGAGGAGGGGGATGAATGAGCCAATTGTAAACTGGGGACTTTTCGGTGACCATGATGGTTTGAGGGCCAGATTGGGAATTTAGCCAGGACACCGGGGTTAACACCCCTACTCTTACGATAAGTGCCATGGGATCTTTAATGACCTCAGAGAGTCAGGACACCTGTTTAACGTCCCATCCGAAAGACAGCACCCTACACAGGGCAGTGTCCCCAATCACTGCCCTGGGGCATTGGGATATTTTTTAGACCAGAGGAAAGAGTGCCTCCTACTGGCCCTCCAACACCACTTCCAGCAGCATCTGGTCTCCCATCCAGGGACTGACCAGGACCAACCCTGCTTAGCTTCAGAAGCAAGCCAGCAGTGGTATGCAGGGTGGTATGCTTTACCTGGAAAATCATTCCAGGTAAAGCTGGTTGAGAGAATTCCAATAGTGTGCAAAGCTGTCATCAAGGCAAAGGGTGGCTATTTGAAGAATCTTAAATATATTTTGATTTGTTTAACAGTTTTTTATTCCATATGTGTTATTTCATAATTTTGATGCCTTCATTAGGGTGACTGCTGCCAGGAGACAGTCAGCGATCAACTTCAAGTTCAGGTTCAAAGCCACATCAGCAGCTGGAAAGGGAAAAGGAATTGATTTAAAGGGTGTTTGCCTTCTCTAATATTAGTACTTCTTCAATGAAAAAGAGATTGACATGAGATATGCAAATAACACAATATCTACAGTTATTGACTAAATATTTATCCCTCTTAATTTTAAGTATTGGGGCCATGACCATATATCTAAATATGATCAAATCATTCAGTTGACCAGGTTTTCAGGACTGCCTTTGCTGTCGGTGGTCCTTCCAAAAATGCAGTATTTCACCTAGAGAGAACACTGCAATAAACTATGTACAGTTGAAATCGGAAGTTTACATGGCGGACTCCACAAACATCTCAGTGTTGGGGACCGAGGATGTGGACGTGATCTCCATGTAGACCATCTCCTTCAGATCCACCTGGAACTTACTACAGAGAGGGAAAATGTTGTCCATAAATGCTGAATGAGGTCAGTTTAAAGGTCCAAAGCAGCTGTTTTTTTTAAATTTCAATTTTAAATCATTTCTGAGTAACAAAAAGTACCTAACTGTGATAATTTTCAATTAAAATGCTCAAAAAGAAACAAAAATAGCTTCTTAGCAAAGAGCAATTTCTCAAGCAAGAATTTTGCTAGGACTGTCTGGGAGTAGTCTGAGTGGGGAGAGGAAAACTGAAAATTAGTTGTTATTGGCAGAGAGGTTTGGAACTCTCTGTCTTATTGGGCTATTAACTAATTTACAGCATGGTGATGTCACCGTGAAAGCCCAAAACTCTATCCCACCAAAACAGGCAAACATTTCTGGTGTTTTTTTCAAACAGCTTTTACACTAACAGGGCATTGTCATCATTTTCAAAATGTCACAGTGTGGAAACATATAAATTACGCTGTTTTTGACTGTACTGGACCATTCATGGTTTTACTTCCCCACCCCCAAAGGTCAAGGTTAGGATTTGGGAAAGGTAAGCTGATCCTAGATCTGTGACATACAGTGACCAATTAGTCTGTACATTGGCTATATCCTCTTTAGGAAAAATGGGCAGTATTCATTGGTTAAGTCAATATAGCTATATTTACACAGTGCAAGTACAACAGTAGAGAAGATACAACGTCTTGTTCAATGAAGCTGGGTTGTCTGCATGAATCAAGATTGTCTTAGCCCACTGAGCTAAAACTTAATTAGTCTGGATGTTCTGAACTTAAGGCTTCAAGCCAGGTAGCACATTAAGCAAGCATAGTTCACTAAACTACCTCTGCTACATGCACACCTCCACTGGGTAACTGTCTGGATCCACCATTCTGTTGAAACGACTATTGTGGAAGAACTTAAACTGATAGGTGAACTTCCCGAAGCTTTCCTCTCGGAAAATGTACGGAATCTTGTGGGCCAGGAATTCTAGGCTCACGTTACCCTTCTTGGGGTAGACACAGCAGAACTTGATCTCCATCTTGTCCCTCTTTTCTGAAGATCTCATTTCTGAAGATCAGGTTGTTCCCTTCCTCTGGAAAAACAACACATTTTGCTTTAATTCAGCAGTGAAAATAACTGTTGATGATCAGTGTTAGAGTGACATCAAGGGCAAAGATCTGGTTGTATGTAAACAAAAAAAAGTATGTAATTCTGTGCTGATATAGGATCAGATTTCCATTTGAGATCCTAATTAATATTACTATAGGGACAGGGGAACCTGATTGAGGATAGGCACTCCTCTTTGTGAATACAAATCCTGACCTCCAGCAGGGTGCCACAGGGTTAAGGGCCAGGGTCCTGAAGACGTGGTTGCTGTTGGAGTTCAGGCTGCAGGACTGGTCCTCACGGAGACCCACAAAGGAGGTCTTCTCCACAGCCACTGTCATGCTGGTCTAATTGCAGACCACACTCGCTCTGCCAACATTCACTAAAATGAGGACATGAGAGGATGCTATCCTTGTCAGAGAGTAGAGATCTGCTGGGGCAGTTTAACATGAGACAGATTCACAGACCAGTGTCACGTGTGGTCCCTCTCCGGTCTCTAGGTCACCAAGCCTGCTCATTATGGCTCACACCTGTCACCATCGTTACGCGCACATCAGTCTCACCTGGACTCCATCACCTCACTGGTTACCTTCCCAATATACCGTTGAAGTCGGACATTTATATACACCTTAGCCAAATATAATTTAAACTCAGTTTTTCACAATTCCTGACATTTAATCAGAATAAAAATTCCCTGTCTTAGGTCAGTTAGGATCACCACTTTATTTTAAGAATATGAAATGTCAGAATAATAGTAGAGAGAATGATTTATTTCCGCTTGTATTTATTTCATCACATTCCCATTGTATTAGAAGTTTACATACACTCAATTAGTATTTGGTAGCATTGCCTTTAAATTGTTTAACTTGGGTCAAACGCTTCGGGTAGCCTTCCACAAGCTTCCCACAATAAGTTGGGTGAATTTTGGCCCATTCCTCCTGACAGAGCTGGTGTAGCTGAGTCAGGTTTGTAGGCCTCCTTGCTCGCACACGCTTTCTCAGTTCTGCCCACAAATTTTCTATAGGATCGAGGTCAGGGCTTTGTGATGGAAACTCCAATACCTTGACTTTTTTGTCTATAAGCCATTTTGCCACAACTTTGGAAGTATTTTTGGGGTCATTGTTCATTTGGAAGACCCATTTGCGACCAAGCTTTAACTTCCTGACTGATGTCTTGAAATTTTGATTCAATATATCCACATAATTTTCCTGCATCCTGATGCCATCTATTTTATGAAATGCACCAGTCCCTCCTGCAGCAAAGCACCCCCACAGCAAGATGCTGCCACCCCCGTGCTTCACGGTTGAGATGGTGTTCTTCGGCTTGCAAGCCGCCCCCTTTTTCCTCCAAACATAACGATGGTCATTATGGCCAAACAGTTCTATTTTTGTTTCATCAGACCAGAGGACATTTCTCCAAAAAGTACCATCTTTGTCCCCATGTGCAGTTGCAATCCGTAGTCTGGCTTTTTCATGGCTGTTTTGGAACAGTGGTTTCTTCCTTGCTGAGCGGCCTTTCAGGTTATGTCGATATAGGACTCGTTTTACTGTGGATATAGATACTTTTGTTCCTGTTTCCTCCAGCATCTTCACAAGGTCCTTTGCTGTTGTTCTGGGATTGATTTGCACTTTTCGCACCAGAGTACGTTCATCTCTAGGAGACAGAACGTGTCTCCTTCCTGAGCAGTATGATGGCTGCGTGGTCCCATGGTGTTTAAACTTGCGTACTATTGTTTGTACAGATGAACATGGTACTTTCAGGCAGTTGGAAATTGCTCCCAGGGATGAACCAGACTTGTGAAGGTCTACCATTTTTTTTCTGAGGTCTTGGCTGACTTCTTTTGATTTCAAGGTAGGCCTTGAAATACATCCACAGGTACACCTCAAATTGACTCAAATGATGTCAATTAGCCTATCAGAAGCTTGTAAAGCCATGACATCCTTTTCTGGAATTTCCCAAGCTGTTTAAAGGCACAGTCAACTTAGTGTATGTTAACTTCTGACCCACTGGAATTGTGATACAGTGAATTATAAGTGAAATAATCTGTCTGTAAACAATTGTTGTAAAAATTACTTGTGTTATGCACAAAGAAGATGTCCTAACCGACTTGCCAAAACTATAGTTTGTTAACAAGAAATTTGTGGAGTGTTTGAAAAATGAGTTTTAATGACTCCAACCTAAGTGTATGTAAACTTCCGACTTCAACTGTATGTCACTCCCCTTGGTTCCTTCCCTAGGCGCTATTGTTTCTGTTCCAGTGTTAAGTCTGTGCGTTGTTCTTGGTTGCGTGTTTCTTGTTGCGTTTATTTATTAAAACACTCAATCCCTGAACTTGCTTCCTGACTCTCAGCGCATATCGTTACAGAATAATGCCTCACTTAAGGGAAGCATCATTTTAGTTTTTTTTATGTCAGGTGGAATGACGTCGGGTCCGAGAGCCGCTACAGGCTTTCATGCCTCAGTCAGATCACCAGGCTCCTCTGCCTCAGCAGGCTCGTCAGGCTTTCATGCCTTCGCCGGATCACCAGGCTCCCCTGCCTCAGCCGGTCTGTCAGGTTCCTGTGTCTCAGCGTGCGACAGGTTCCCACGCATCAGCAGGGTTGACCGGTCTGCTCCTGATCCCCGGGATCGTCCCTTGGGCTGGAGCCGAACGAGCCGGAGAGGGGGTACCGTCAGTTATGCTTTCTCTCCGGTGCTCTAGGTCGCCATGCTTCTGCATCTCAGCCGGATTGACAGGTTTCCTGCGCCTCAGCAGAGGTGACCGGTCCGCTCCTGATACCCGGGATCATCTTTTTGGCCGTCGTCCTGCAGCTGGAGCCGCGTGTCGGGGAGGGGGTACTGTCACGTTTGCTCCCTCTCCGGCCTCTAGGTCACCAGGCTGCTCGTTATGGCGCACACCTGTCACCATCGTTAAGCGTACCTGTGTGTCATCAAACTCACTTGGACTCCATCACCTCCCTGATTACCTTCCCTTTATATGTCACTCCCTTTGGTTCCTTCGTAGGAGTTATTGTTTCTGTTCCAGTGTTAAGTCTGTGAGTTGTTCATGTTTTTTGTTGCGTTTATTTATAAAATACTTAACAACCCAAATATAATAACAGTATAGCAGTATAGCAGCTTTGCGTTTTATACATAGTTTCCCCGTTACTGTACATAGTGTGCAGCCATTGAAAAAAAACAGTGTTCCTGATCATTCTGCTATCAAGTCCGTAAAGGAATAACAAAATTCTAATGCATTCCATTTCCAACTTTTTGTAAATAATACATGTTTATTTGGTAGAATTAATTTAATATACATTGTAAATAAATCAGGAAGTTCTCTTTTGGCAATTTACACCATCGGTTGCACCTGTTTCAATTGTCATTTTCAGGGCTGTACACCTTCTCCTCATGCAATGAAACCTGCTACTAGCCAACCCCAAACAACAAAGCTCCCTACTACAGGCGGTAGACCTGATGAGAAAAACTGGTGCAAACGCAATGCTTAGTAAATCTGGTTGTAACGATGTGTGCTGAGAGTCGGGAAGCAAGTTCAGGGAGTAAGTGTTTTAGTGATGTCTTACACATTTTGATGTCTTACACATTATCAGTCTCATTTTATGATTGTATGATTTTGTGTTTCCCAAAGCTAGCCTCTGCCGAGCCCCAACAACCAGAGGTTCCGGTTTTCAGGGGAAATGGAAAGAGAGCCTGTGATGCGATTTTCGCTTTTGGACGTTAACAAGACAACACTTCATCTTAACTCCTCCTCCACATTTACTGGATTGGTTGAACAGCGCAGAAGAGAACCTTCACTAACAGTTAATTTTTTCTTGTCAAGACCAGAATGTAGGGGATCTAGTTTCAGGCATTTCTTTTATGCCTTCTATGTTAGGTTACCCAAAGTTCACGTCCCAGTCCCCATACTATGTACTAATGGCCGGGCGAGACAATCTTGTCTTCAAAGATGGCATCGCACTACCAGAGGTGGACAGTGAGCTTCGGAAAAAGTTGGATTACAATGGTTCCATGGCGGTGGCACAAGGAAGACTTCCAAAATTCTTCCATTTAAGAATGATGGAGGCCACCGTGTTCTTGGGGACCTTCAATGCTGCAGAAATGTTTTGGTACCCTTCCCTAGATCTGTGCCTCGACAAAATCCTATCTCAGAGCTCTACAGACAATTCCTTCGACCTCATGGCTTGGTTTTTGCTCTGACAGGCATTGTCAACTGTGGGACCTTATATAGACAGGTGTGTGCTTTCCAAATAATGTTCAATCAATTGACTCCAATCAAGTTGTAGATACATCTCAAGGATGATCAATGGAAACAGGATGCATGTGAGCTCAATTTGGAGTCTCATAGCTAAGGGTATGAATACTTATGTAAATTAAGAAATCATGTGACTAAACTAAATAAAATAATATGAAACTATACTATGAAACACAGATAAATGATATAAAGAATGATAGTAAAAAGCTTTGGGGCACCTTAAATTAAATTTAGGGAAAAAAGCAAACTCGGCTCCATCATTCATTGAATCAGATGGCTCATTCATCACAAAGCCCACTGATATTGCCAACTACTTTAATTACTTTTTCATTGGCAAGATAAGCAAACTTAGGGATGACATGCCAGCAACAAATGCTGACACTACACATCCAAGTATATCGGACCAAATTATGGAAGACAAGAATTGTACTTTTGAATTCCGTAAAGTCAGTGTGGAAGAGGTGAAAGAAATATTGTTGTCTATCAACAATGACAAACCACCGGGGTCTGACAACCTGAATGGAAAATTACTGAGGATAATAGCAGACGATATTGCCACTCCTATTTGCCACATCTTCAATTAAAGCCTACTACAAAGTGTGTGCCCTGACGTCAGGAGGGAAGCTAAAGTCATTCCGCTACCCAAGAATAGTAAACCCCCTTTACTGGTTCAAATAGCCCACCAATCAGCCTGTTGCCAACCCTTAGTAAACTTCTGGAAAAATGTGTGTTTGAACAGATACAATGCTATTTCACAGTAAACAAATTGACAACAGACTTTCAGCATGCTTATAGGGAAGGACACTCAACAAGCACAGCACATCACAAATGACTGATGATTGGCTGAGAGAAATTGATGAAAAAATGATTGTGGGGGCTGTCTTGTTAGACTTCAGTGCAGCTTTTGACATTATCGATTATAGTCTGCTGCTGGAAAAACGTATGTGGTATGGCTTTACACACCCTGCTGTAATGTGGATAAAGAGTTACTTGTCTAACAGAACACAGAGGGTGTTCGTTAATTGAAAACTCTCAAACATAATCCAGGTAGAATCAGGAATTCCCCCGGGGTAGCTGTTTAGGCCACTTGCTCTTTTCAATCTTTTCTAACGACATGTCACTGACTTTGAGTAAAGCCATAGTGTCTATGTATGCGGATAACTCAACACTATAAACGTCAGCTATTACAGCGACTGAAATGACAGCAATGCTTAACAAAGAGTTTCAGTTAGTTTCAGAGTGGGCGCCAAGTAATAAGTTATTCCTAAATATTTCTAAAACTAAAAGCATTGTATTTGTGACAAATCATTCACTAAACCCTAAACCTCAACTAAATCTTGTAATAAATAATGTGTAACTTGAGCAACTTGAGATGACTAAACTGCATGGAGTAACCCTGGATTGTAAACTGTCATGGTCAAAACATATTGATACAACTGTAGCTAAGATGGGAACAGGTACATAATGAAGTGTTGCTCTGCCTTGTTAACAGCACTATCAACAAGGCAGGTCCTACAGGCCCTAGTTTTGTCGCACCTTGACTACTGTTCAGTTGTGTGGTCAGGTGCCACAAAAAATGACGAGGAAAATTGCAATTGATTCAGAACAGGGCAGTACAGCTGGCTTTTGGATGTACACAGAAAGCTAATATTAATAATATGCATGTCAATCTCTTCTGGCTCAAAGTGGAGGAGAGATTGTTCGAATACCCATACTAACATACTGTATGCTACATACTTAATCAGTATATACTACATACTATATACTATTAGTTCATTTGAGTATACTGTAAACGAACGGTATCTTTTCAGTTGAGCATACTAGTGCTATGCCTGTCTACCGGAAGTTGATGCTGTTGCTATGCAACCTCTCGCTAGCTTGTTAGCGTAACAAATTACTAGCTAGACAAATCAATTTAATTTGGAGTGCCAGAGTGCGCTCTGGTCATTCATAAAGTCAGAGCGTTGTCAGATTGTCCGTTCGTAAAGCGTTCAGAGTGCACACTGGATGCTCTGGCCGAGGAGTAGTGTTGATCTGAGCATTCTGACCATCACAACGGCAGTCAAGTACACAAGGTAACTGGCTAGCTACTTTCAGACACAAATGAGAGAACACCTCACTCTGACCATTTTACTCGCCCTAGCAGAGCTGGTTAGGCTGTTTTCATGTTAACCAGAGCGTTGGTGACTAACTGTGCTGCTGGCAACAATTGAATTATGCTTTTTTGCTGACATTTACTGACACCGGCCATATTCAACAGGTGTTGAGCGTTCGTAAATTCATCAGTTATTCTGGGATCTGGCACACTCAGAACAGAGTGTTCTGAAATCGGAGTAGATAGCTAAGAGTGAATTTATGTCCATTGAGAACGCACAACGACTATAGCACTTAGCTAAGAATGACATGAATAATCAAGTCAATAAACGTTGGATAGTTAGATAGCATATAGTTAATATACTGGTGTATTAGTAGCCAACTAACGTTACGTAGCTAGCTAACATACAAGAACCTACTGCTGTAATGATATGCTATGCGGTTTGTAAAGATAGCGTAGCCAACAAATTGTCAGCCAACATAACATGTAGCGTAACTTACTTGAAAAGTCATTACTTTATTACATTGCTCAACATTTTCTTAATATTTGTCACAATTAGTTAAAGCAATGAATTTCTATCCCTTCTCGTGGGACTTTGACTGCCTATTTTCTGCCATTTTCTACAGATCTGAAAAAGTTGTGAAGCCATGCCCATTTTCTGAAGAATTGCATTATGGGCCCTAAAAGCACGGAAATAGTGTCCACTGCTTGTATACGTTGTATTTTGTCGAATGAAGTACGACATCCGGGAACTTTTGGCATACTAACTCTATCCATACTATGACCAATAAGCGTACTACATACTCAATTTAAGTCACAAATAGTGCGGTTAGTGCGGTTAGTATGGGTATTCGAACACAGCTATTGACTTCATCACTACTTATGAGAGGTATTGACATGTTGAATGCACCGAGCTGTCTGTTTGAACTACTGGCACACAGCTCGTACATCCATGCATACCACACAAGACATGTCACAAAAGGTCTCTTCACGGTCCCCAAGTCCAGAACTGTCACGTTCTGACCTTTATTTTCCTTTGTTTTTGTCTTTAGTTAGTATGGTCAGGGCGTGAGTTGGGGTGGGCAGTCTATGTTATGTGTTTCTATGTTGAGGTTTGTCATTTGGCCTGATATGGTTCTCAATCAGAGGCAGGTGTTTTGCATTGTCTCTGATTGGGAACCATATTAAGGTAGCCTGTTTTCACTGTTGATTTGTGGGTGATTGTTCCTGTTCGTGCGTTCATGTTTTCTATGTTCTCAGGTTCAGGACTGTAGCTTCGTTGGTTTTCATCTGTTTATTGTTTTGTTCGTCTTGAAGAAGTATTCTAATAAATTATGGATACGCACCACGCTGCGCTTTGGTCCTCCTCTCCTTCTACCGACGAAAGCCATTACAAGAACAGACTATGGGAGGCGTACAGTACTACATAGAGCCATGACTACATGGAACTTTATTCCACATCAAGTAACTGATCCAAGCAGTAAAATTAGTTTGAAAAAAAACATAAAAAACACCTTATGGAACAGCGGGGACTGTGAACGCTCTATACACACACATACACATGGATTTAGTACTGCAGATGTGTGGTAGTGGTGGAGTAGGGGCCTGAGGGAACACAGTGTGTTGTGAAATCTGTGAACATATTGTAATATTTAAAAAATTGTATAAACTACCTTCATTTTGCTGGACCCCAGGAAGAGTATGGGGATCCATAATGGGGATCCATAATAAATACAAATACAAATACTCACGTTCATGCAACAGTTGTTTTACAGTTGTTTTATCAAATGTTCAATATATTTCTTTAAACATCCTGTGTTGAGTGCTTAGTATTTTACCAGTGATATGTTCTAGGAGCATCAGGTAGCATACTGCTGAGATGTCTACCCTTGGTATGTTGATATTTTTGTGAGAAATGATCAAACACTGATAAAGTATTTGTAAAGTATAAATAGCCCTCATTTTAGATTGGGGACTGCAAATGCACTATACTAATGATTAGTACATGGTGTATAAGTGTACCCGATGTGACATAAGGACCTATATTAAACATCTAATGAATTATCTTATGAATCATTAATACATCATTTAAAGTTGTTTATAAATGTGTGAATAACAAGCTTACTAACGTTAACAAATGTACGATTAATGTTTGATACCTGTTTGTAAATGCCTTTTAAATGGTTTATTACTGAGCATTATTGTTAAGTGTTACCCACCCAGGGTAAACAACGACCAGAGCAGAGGAAAGTGTGAAAAACCATGTCAACATTAGCTTCAAAAGAGAGTTTGGCTGTCTCTTTCTCTTTCTCAATCTCTCTTTCTCTATGCCCCCCTTTCCCTCTCTCACTTTCTCTTGATAGCTTTCTCTCCTCCCCCTCTCGTGCTCTCTCTCGTGCTCTCTCTCTCTCTCTCTCTCTCTCTCTCTCTCTCTCTCTCTCTCTCTCTCTCTCTCTCTCTCTCTCTCTCTCTCTCTCTCTCTCTCTCTCTCTCTCTCTCTCTCTCTCTCTCTCTCTCTCTCTCTCTCTCTCTCACACACACACACACATTCAATTCAATAGGCTTTATTGGCATGGGAAACATATGTTAACATTGCCAAAGCAAGTGAAGTAGATAATATACAAATGTGAAATAAACAATAAAATGAACAGTAAATATTACACTCACAGAAGTTCCAAAGAATAAAGACATTACAAATGTCATATTAAGTATATATACAGTTTTGTAACGATGTGCAAATCGTTAAATGACAATAGGGAAAATAAATCAACATAAATATGGGTTGTATTTACAATGGTGTTTGTTCTTCACTGGTGGCAACAGGTCTTCCTGTGGCAACAGGTCACAAATATTGCTGCTGTGATGGCACACTGTGGTGTTTCACCCAGTAGATATGGGAGTTTATCAAAATCAGGTTTGTTTTCAAATTCTTTGTGGATCTTTGTAATCTGAAGGAAATATGTGTCTCTAATATGGTCATACATTTGGCAGGAGGTTAGGAAGTGCAGCTCAGTTTCCACCTCATTTTGTGGGCAGTGTGCACATAGCCTGTCTTCTCTTGAGAGTCAGGTCTTTCTACGGCTGCCTTTCTCAACAGCAAGGCTATGCTCACTGAGTCTGTACATAGTCAAAGCTTTCCTTAAGTTTGGGTCAGTCACAGTGGTCAGGTTTTCTGCCATTGTGTACTCTCTGTTTAGTGCAAAATAGCATTCTAGTTTGCCCAGTTTTTTGGTTATTTCTTTCCAATATGCCAAGTAATTATCTTTTTCTTTTCTCAGGATTTGGTTGGGTCTAATTGTTTTGCTATCCTGGGGCTCTGTGGGGTCTGTTTGTTTTTGTGAACAGAGCCTCAGGACCAGATTGCTTAGGGGGGGCTCTTCTCCAGGTTTATCTCTCTGTAGGTGATGGCTTTGTTATGGACGGTTTGGGAATCACTTCCTTTTAGGTGGTTGTAGAATTTAACGTCTCTTTTCTGGATTTTGATAATTTGCGGGTATCCGCCTAATTCAGCTCTGCATGCATTATTTGGTGTTTTATGTTGTACACAGAGGATATTTTTGGAGAATTCTGCATGCGGAGTGGTTCTATAACTGATTCAAGTATTTTTTGCCAGATCCCCTGCCATAACTACCCCTTTCCATCACTTTGTTTCACACCCTCCCCTCTCTCTCCCTTTTTCCTAAATCTCTCTCTCTCTCCCTTTTTCCTAAATCTCTCTCTCTCTCTCTCTCTCTCTCTCTCTCTCTGTTAACCAGATTAAATTTGGCAGTGTCTCTCCTCCAGTCTCTAACACATTCCTACCATCTGTTGGAACTGGCTGGCTGGCAGGCAGGGAGGAGGAGGAGGAAGCAGTGGTATTTCCACGCTTTCTATAAATAGCTCATATGCCACAGTCAGTTAGTCATTCAATCAGTCAGTCTCAGTCGGTCAGTCGGCCGCTCAGTCACTAACCTCGATCACTCCACACAATGGAACTATTCAGATGCCCCAAGACAGAGATCTAGGATCAGTTTCTGATCAGCGTCTAGAGGCAACTTAAACTTCCCCAATCCCCCATCCATTCAGCTCGACAAGACAGGATGTGATGATGTCACTTGTGATGTCATTTCCCATTGGACCTGACTAAGGTTTACAGTTTTTTACAATCTGCTTACACACTAAAAGTGGTACTTGAGGCACACTCAGTGAAACCATTAACTCATGTACCTAATCTTCAGACTAAGTCTGCAAAACTGCAAGCACATTATCTGCTTTACACTCAGTTTGCAATCATAAAACACACTTTTTGCAAAACACTAAACACAGTTCTCTACATTAGACACATCATTCAAAACTAACAGGTCTTGTAATAGCTGTCGCTCTCCTCATCCTCAGATGAGGTGAGGAGAGAAGGATCTTCAGACCAATATGCGGAGTCAGGGAAATATGCCATCTTTATTATTAATACGATGGTCACGAAACAAAACACTTTAACAAACTACAAAATAAGAAAACGACGTACAACGGAACCTGAACATAAACTTACATGGACAAACGTAAACTCACGAACAGGAACGGACATCAAAACGAACGAACAGCCAAACAGCTCCAAAAGTGAATACATCGAACATAACGAAGACATCACAGGAGACAATCACCCACCAACAAACAGTGAGAATGCCCTACCTAAATATGACTCTTGATTAGAGGAAAATGCAAACCACCTGCCTCTAATCAAGAGCCATACCAGGCAAACCGAAACCAACATAGAAACAGATAACATAGACTGCCCACCCAAAACACATGCCCTGACCAAAAACACATAAAAACTAACATAAATAGGTCAGGACTGTTACAGTACCCCCCCCCCAAGGTGCGAACGCCGGGCGCACCAGCACAAAGTCCAGGGGAGGGTCCGGGTGGGCAGTTGACCACGGTGGTGGTTCCGGTTCAGGACGCTGTCCCCGCACCACCATAGTCACTCCCCTCTTCTTTCTACCCCTTCTACTGACCACCCTAACACTACCTTCCCCTAAATAAACAGCTAGCACCGGGACAAGGGGCAGCACCGGGACAAGGGGTAGCACCGGGACAAGGGGCAGCACCAGAACAAGGGGCAGCACCAGGATAAGGACCATCACTGGAATAAGGGGCAGCACCGGGACAAGGGGCAGCACCGGGACAAGGGGCAGCACCGGGACAAGGGGCAGCACCGGGACAAGGGGCAGCACCGGGACAAGGGGCAGCACCGGGACAAGGGGCAGCACCGGGACAAGGGGCAGCACCGGGACAAGGGGCAGCTCCGGGACAAGGGGCAACACCGGGACAAGGGGCAGATCCCGGCTGAAGGACTCTGGCAGGTCCTGTTTGGACGGCTCTGGCAGGTCCATGCAGGCTGACGGCTCTCGACGCTCATGGCAGACTGACGGCTCTCGACGCTCATGGCAGGCTGACGGCTCTCTACGCTCATGGCAGGCTGACGGCTCTCTACGCTCATGGCAGGCTGACGGCTCTCGACGCTCATGGCAGGCTGACGGCTCTCGACGCTCATGGCTCTCTGACGGCTCTGGCTGCTCATGGCTCTCTGACGGCTCTGGCTGCTCATGGCTCTCTGACGGCTCTGGCTGCTCATGGCTCTCTGACGGCTCTGGCTGCTCATGGCTCGCTGGCGGCTCTGGCAGATCCTGTCTGGTTGGCGGCTCTGGCAGATCCTGTCTGGTTGGCGGCTCTGGCAGATCCTGTCTGGTTGGCGGCTCTGGCAGATCCTGTCTGGTTGGCGGCTCTGGCGGATCCTGTCTGGCTGACGACTCTAGCGGCTCCTGTCTGGCTGACGGCTCTAGCGGCTCCTGTCTGGCGGATGGCTCTGTAGGCTCATGGCAGACGGGCGGCTTTGCAGGCTCATGGCAGACGGGCGGCTTTGCAGGCTCATGGCAGACGGATGGCTCAGACGGCGCTGGAGAGACGGATGGCTCAGATGGCGCTGGGGAGACGGATGGCTCAGATGGCGCTGGGGAGACGGATGGCTCAGATGGCGCTGGGGAGACGGATGGCTCAGATGGCGCTGGGGAGACGGATGGCTCAGATGGCGCTGGGGAGACGGATGGCTCTGGCCGGATAAGGCGCACTGTAGACCTGGTGCGTGGTGCCGGAACTGGAGGCACCGGGCTAATGATAAGCACCTTCCTACTAGTGCGTGGAGCAGGGACAGGGCACACTGAACTCTCAAAGCGTACTCTATACCTGGTGCGTGGTACCGGCACTGGTGGCACCTGGCTGAGGGCACGCACCTCAGGACTAGTACGGGGAGAAGTGACAGTGTGTACAGGACTTAGGAGACGCACAGGTGGCTTAGTGCGTGGGGCCGGAACTGGAGGCACTGAACTGGATACACGCACTATAGGGAGAGTGCGTGGAGGAGGAACAGGGCTCTGGAAATGCACTGGTAGCCTAGTGCGTAATGTAGGCACTGTAGGTACTAGGCTGGGGCGGGGAGGTGGCGCCGGAAATACCGGACCGTGCAGGCGTACTGGCTCTCTTGAGCATTGAGCCTGCCCAACCTTACCTGGTTGAATGCTCCCGGTCGCCCTGCCAGTGCGGCGAGGTGGAATAGCCCGCACTGGGCTATGCAGGCGAACCGGGGAAACCATGCGTAAGGCAGGTGCCATGTATGCCGGCCCGAGGAGACGCACTGGAGACCAGACGCATTGAGCCGGCCTCATGACACCTGGCTCAATGCCCAATCTAGCCCTACCAGTGCGGGGAGGTGGAATAACCCGCACCGGGCTATGCACACGTACAGGAGACACCGTGCGCTCTACTGCGTAACACGGTGTCTGCCCGTACTCCCGCTCTCCACGGTTAGCCTGGGAAGTGGGCGCAGGTCTCCTACCTGCCCTTGGCCCACTACCCTTTAGCCCCCCCCCCCAAGAAATTTTTGGGAGTTACTCACGGGCTTTTCGGGCTTCCGTGCAAGACGTGTCCCCTCATAATTCCGGTTTCGAGCTTGATTCTCCGGCTTCCATCCACGTCTCCTAGCTGCCTCCTTAAACCACCGCTCCTGGGCTGTGGCTGCCTCACTCTTCTCACGAGAGCAGCGATGTTCTCCAGTTTGCGCCCAGGGTCCTCTACCAGACAGGATCTCCTCCCAAGTCCAAAAGTCCTTGTTGCTCCGTCGAGCATTCCCATACCGCTTGGTCTCTGTATTTTGGTGGGTGATTCTGTAAGAGCTGTCGCTTTCCTCATCCTCAGATGAGGTGAGGAGAGAAGGATCTTCAGACCAATATGCGGAGTCAGGGAAATATGCCATCTTTATTTATTAATAACGAAAACTGATGGCAATACGAAACAAAACAAACACTTTCAAAATTTACAAAATAACAAAACGACGTACACGCAACCTGAACATAAACTTACATGGACAAACGTAAACTCACGAACAGGAACGGACATCAAAACGAACGAACAGCCAAAACAGCTCCAAAAGTGAATACATCGAACATAACGAAGACATCACAGGAGACAATCACCCACAAACAAACAGTGAGAATGCCCTACCTAAATATGACTCTTGATTAGAGGAAAATGCAAACCACCTGCCTCTAATCAAGAGCCATACCAGGCAAACCGAAACCAACATAGAAACAGATAACATAGACTGCCCACCCAAAACACATGCCCTGACCAAAAACACATAAAAACTAACATAAATAGGTCAGGACTGTTACAGGTCTTGTGTTTCGTTTGGATAACACTGCCATTCAAAATGCCACACTCATTTACCGATTACCTACAACCAGTGCTCTTCACGTGTGAAAACACATAGCTAATTTCTTCACTTAGAAATCAGAGATAGAGTACTATAAATAGGCTTCAGGTTGGCTTTCTTGTTTTGGACAACAATGGAGGCCAATTTTGGAGAGAAAGTTAGAGGAAGAGGAGTGAGAGTAAGAGGGAGATGAGGACAAGGAGGAGGATGAAGAGGACAAGGACAAGGAGGAGTACAAGGACGAGGACGAGGACGAGGAGGAGGAGGAGGAGGAGGAGGGGGAAGAGGATGAGGACGAGGAGTGGAACAAGGAAGAGGAGGAAGGAGAACAATCACAGATGAGATCCGGGCCATGTGGTCAACCATGGTTTGAGTTTCAGGGAGGCTGGGCAGCGGGTCCAGCCTAACTTGAGCCGGTACACTGCAAAAAGTGTCATCTGGACGTTTCGAAATGAGAACAGGTAAGTAAACCTACACTCTATACCATGTTACTGTACTTACAGCACTGCAGCACTTACAGCACAACAGTAAAATGTAATTTCATACTGAAAGAAATCTTGCACCCTAACCATTCACATCATGTTTTTGCAGAATTGCTAGACGACCCTTCAATGGAGGAAGAAACCGACTGTTTACAGCAGAGCAGGAACAACACATAGTGAATACGGTCATTTCAAACAACAGCATACGTTTATGACAACTGCAACACCACATCATCACTGACAACACAACATTCTGTAACATAAATAGGGTGAGTTTATTGCGCTTGGCCGTCTCCTGAAACGCCATCAGATTCGTATGAAGCAGCTCTACAGAATACCATTTGAGCGAAATTCTGACAGTGAAACAACTGCGCTATGCATAGGTACAAGTAAGCTATACTATCCTGTCATTGGTACTGTATTCCAGTGTATTGTGCTACATATTGACTGCTCTGTCTATTAATACTGTCACACAATAATGTTTTGTCTTGTCTGTTTCAGAGAGTTATAGTTATGGAACTATTTGTTTAATAATCTGTTACTGTTCATCCCGAAATCTGGATGAAAATACAAAATACTATGTTTTGAGAAAGAAATACATTACATTTTTCCCGCTTGCATTTCTGTTTATAGTGTAAATATATACTGAATATGCATACATACTGTATATATTTTTGCATATACATATTCGTGTGAGTGCTATGACAAACTGCCATGGACTCCACTGCACACTGAACATTTAAAAGACACAAGATAGTAGTGTTTTACATTTGTCACATCCGTGTGTAGTTGGCGTGTATAAGAGCTAAACATTTGATGTTTTGTGTGTAGAGTTTTGATGCAAAAACACAATTTTTAGTAGAGTTAAAATAGTTTTGAATTAAGTGTTTGGTTTTGCAAGAGATGTGTGACGTTTTGCATGTTGTGTGTGTTTTGGGGTTTTGTGTGTAGAGTCTAGAGAAAAGGAGCCATAGTTTCAGAAATCATGCGTAAGCAATTGTCAAAAATAGTAATATGAGGTCATACTTTGACTAACTGGTACACGTTGGATTAGACTGTGGATCCACAGGCTTATCTTTTTAGAGGAACCCACAACCCATTCTCTTTTCTATTACTCTCTTTTCTACTCTACTTCTCCATTCTCTCTCTTTCTACCTCTCACAGTCTGTCTATCATACATATGTCCACCGTGGTGGAAAAAACACCCAATTGTCATATTTGAGTAAAAGTAAAGATACCTAAATAGAAAATGACTCAAGTAAAAGTGAAAATCACCCAGTAAAATACTACTTGAGTAAAAGTCTAAAAGTATTTGGTTTTAAATGTACTTAAGTATCAAAAGTAAATGTAATTGCTAAAATACACTTAAGTATCAAAAGTCTAAGTAAAAGTATCATTAATTTCAAATTCCTTATTTAAGCAAACCAGATGGAACAATTTTCTTGTTTTATTTTATTTACAGATAGGCAGGGGCACACTCCAACACTGAGACATAATTTACAAACAAAGCATGTGTGTTAGTTGAGTCCGCCAGATCAGAGGCTGTAGGTGTGACCAGGGATGTTCTCTTGATAAGTGCATGAATTGGACAATTTTCCTGTCCTGCTAAGCATTCGAAATGTAATGACTACTTTTGGGTGTCAGGGAAAATGTATGGAATAAAAAGTACATTATTTTATTTTGGGAATGTAGTGAAGTAAAAGTAAAAGTAGTCAAAAAATATCAATAGTAAAGTAAAATACAAAAAACTACTTAAGTAGTACCTTAAATTATTTTTACTTAAGAAAAAATACTTTATACCACTGCATGTACATTAACTTCCTCTCTCTCTCTCTCTCTCTCTCTCTCTCTCTCTCTCTCTCTCTCTCTCTCTCTCTCTCTCTCTCTCTCTCTCTCTCTCTCTCTCTCTCTCTCTCTCTCTCTCTCTCTTTCTCTCTTTCTCTCTCTCTCTCTTGCTCTCTCTCTCTCGCTCTCTCTCGCTCTCTCTCATCCCTAGGGGGTTAGGACTAAATCATGCACATTCACTAATTAATGATTCCAATAGTCAAAGCTATTTGGATGAAGTTGCTCCCAGACACTGATCTACTGTCAGTTTTGTTTTCCCCTCCACTTGTTAAGGTTAGTATTCAAAGAGGGGAAGCTGATTCTAGATATGTGCCTAATGGCAAATTTAAGTCATTATTGAACATCATGTCCTAGCAGTAAGAGACACTGCATTGAGTACATGCAGTCCTCTCTTGCCCTGGCAGCTTTGGTTGCGAAATGCTCTGTACTGCCACCTAGAGGCAGCCATTGAAAAGTGACACAAAGTATTCACTTGTTCAGTACTCCTCACAAATGTAGAAGTATTGGATTGGTGTTCCAATGTTGCATTTATTTATTGAACATCAAAACATACAATCTTGCAGTGAAGCCGCTTAACATCCACATCACATCCAGTCATCCAACAGACTCCCATCCAGAGCGACCCACAGAAGCAACCAGGGTCAACGCCCCGCTCAAGGGCACATCAACTGATCCTCCACAAGGCCAAAAATGGGGACCCGAACCAGCAACCCACAAGTTACCGGCCCAAGCTCCCAACCACTAGGCCACCAGCCCCCCAAGATCCCCTCCACAGCCCCCCGAGAGCCGCCCCTCAACCATCCGAGGCCGCCCCCCACAGTCCCCCCCCCCCGGAGAACCCCCCCCCCACACAATAAAATAAAATAATTCCATTCCCCACCCAAAGCCATCATCCCCCAATGCAACAACAACCAACAAAATGAAGAAAAGAGAAAAAAGAGAAAAGCAAACGAAAACAGCAGAAAACAACAATGCAAAAAACTAAAGACATCAAGGACAACAAAGATCCCAACAGCAGGTCAACTGAATACGCTTGAGTGCATGTGTTCATGTGTGTGTGTGTACGTGCTCACATCTGAATGCGAGTGTGTGTACATGCATGTGCACATACACAGAAACACCTGCACGGCATCAGCCCCAGGCAGACAGGCACCAGATGCAACAACGCTGCCCTCATCGTCTCACAAACTCCATTCCCACTTGTCTCCACTTGCACATCCCAACCCCCAGCTTCCCTCAGCCCATCCCACCTTTCTCTGCTGGTCATCCTCTTCAGATTGCTACGCACCATATATCTTTCAACTATGCTGTGATGTTTAACATACAATTTGAAATGTAATCGAAATGTAATCGAATAGAATCCACAGATTGCGAGTTGAAGATAAATAATTTGACTAAGATAATTAGTATATTAGTAATTGACTGACTAGGTCTTTGGGTATTGTATTGGTGTTAGCATGGGCTAAAGGGAGTTTCCATATACCAATAATTTCCCTTCAAAACCATGAAAGAAAGTGAACAAGTGCAAATGCACATCAGAAGAAAGGAGAGGTAAATGAAATGCATCCACAGTAAGCTGCATCTCAAGATTCAAATGCAAATCCACTAGATGTCCATAAGATGGCATCAGAGCTTTCAAGATGGTAAATCTCTTATAGGCCTACATTGATTTATTCTAAGGACAGCTGCGCTGTGAAGGGGGATAGAGCACTTGAGAGACAAGATAACCTACACATCATCACAACTGTCAGAGTTGAATGGCAACGGCAAGGTTGTGCTGGGAGGAAACAAATTGTATTGATTAATCAGTTTAATCCACTTGTACTTGTTTCCTCGTATGTGTTGAACTTGGCCTTCTGTTGTCGTTTAAACCAAGGTTGGAAGGTGAGAGAAAGTTACGGCTCACAGCCAGTGGATAAAGTAGTGTATTAAAGCTTCAGTATAATGTCCTAAATGACTAGTCCAAGGTCTGATTAGTTCATTCAATTATAAAGACTACCTTGGTTTTTCTATGTCTACCTATGGTTGACTTTGGAGTGTGGACGGCTGAAGATAGGGGTTTGTTACCAGTCAGTTATGTACCCACAATCCTGAGGCAAATACTGTATTTAATGATGTGGACTACGTTAATGCACATTTGTGGCCTGCTGGAGGTCATTTTGCAGGGCTCTGGCAGTGCACCTCCTTGCACAAAGGCGGAGGTAGCGGTCCTGCTGCTGGGTTGTTGCACTCCTACGGCCTCCTCCACGTCTCCTGATGTACTGGCCTGTCTCCTGGTAGTGCCTCCATGCTCTGGACACTACGCTGACAGACACAGCAAACCTTTTTGCCACAGTTCGCATTGATGTGCCATCCTGGATGAACTGCACTACCTGAGCCACTTGTGTGGGTTGAAGACTCCGTCTCATGCTACCACTAGAGTGAGAGCACCGCCAGCATTCAAAAGTGACCAAAACATCAGCCAGGAAGCATAGGAACTGAGAAGTGGTCTGTGGTCACCACCTGCAGAATCACTCCTGTTTTGGGGGGTGTCTTGCTAATTGCCTATAATTTCCACCTTTTGTCTATTCCATTTGCACAACAGCATGTGAAATTTATTGTCAATCCGTGTTGCTTCTTAAGTGGACAGTTTGATTTCACAGAAGTGTGATTGACTTGGAGTTACATTGTGTTGTTTAAGTGTTCCCTTTATTTTTTTGAGCAGTGTATATTCCACAGTGGTTTAGATGGTAAAATGACTCTCTACACAATACTTGCTTATTTTGTCACATAAACTGAAATTAAGCAAACTATTAGAATTTTAGCAACTACGAAACGGCAGAGCGATTTCTGAATAGTGCATCTTTAATGACAAATAACTTAAACAGTACGTTACTACATCAAAGAGGGTTTTGTTATTGTGGAGAAAGGAGGAGAGAAGAGAGGAGAGGAGAGGAGAGAAAATAATAGGTGGTGAGGAGATGGTGAGGGGAGGGATGGAGGGAAGGGGAGGAGAGAAGAGGAGAAACATGGACTGTGGAGAGAAGAAGGGAGACAAGAGAGATGGGAGAGCAGATAAGAGATATGGATAATAGGAGATACCAACACAGAGAGGAGAGGAGAGAAGAGAGGAGAGACAGACAAAGAACAGAGAAAAAGAGAGGAGCAGAGAGAGGAGAGGAGGGAGGGAAAGGAGAGAGGGAGGAGAGTTTATGAGTAAAGTTATCTGTGTGTGTTGTATGATTGACATTAGAAGCTGGGTGAAGGCTTAATCTGTGATCTGAAAGGAGTGTGTCCCTATTGCATTGTAATTACAGCAGAGCTCTGTAATTAGTGCTTATAATAATCACACACACACACACTCCATCTCTGAGCTTTACTCAAGGTCTTCAGAGGTAGTGGAAACACAACACTGCGGCAGATTCCTCATTGTTATTCTTTCCTCTGTGTCATTGTATGCCTTTGTTCTTATGTTCACTGACTGCTGTACGGTTCAGCCCCTCTGTATGTGTGTGTGTGTCTGTGTATTGTGTGTCTGTGTGTGTGTGTGTCTCTATCTGTATGTGTGTGTGTGTGTGTGTGTGTGTGTGCGTGTGTGTGTGTGTGTGTGTGTGTGTGTGTGTGTGTGTGTGTGTGTGTGTGTGTGTGTGTGTGTGTGTGTGTGTGTGTGTGTGTGTGTGTGTGTGTGTGTGTGTGTGTGTGTGTGTGTGTGTGTGCGTGCGTGCGTGCGTGCGTGCGTGCGTGTGTGTGTGTGTGTGTGTGTGTGTGTGCGTGTGTGTGTGTGTTTCTACTCCGAGGTATATGGGAATCATCAAACAGTGACAAGTCACTCGTTGATTGTATTTGCAGGTGTGCAGGTGCCACCAGGAACATTTGTGGTAAGAATGGGTTGCTGAACCTGGCTGAGGTTGTGAACTAAACAGTTTGGTACTCTATGTACTACTTACGATTTGCTCAACCATCTAAAACAAATTGTTAATGCAATTAAAACTGAAAAAAACATGAGCAACAAACACGGCACCCTGTCACGTCCATTCATACAAACAGTAATAACATGATGATTTATACGGTGTGAGTGTGTGTGTGTGCCATACTTCTGTATGTATGTTAATAGAAATGTGTGCGTGTGTTGTAAACTCAGAGTAATACCCACATGCAATGATCAGATGAGTAAACTGGGTCTGATTCCTGTGTAATGTTTGGCAGTGAGCCGTAGCTAACAGGGAACGCCATATCTAATTAAACTAGAACACAGACCACCTAACCAGGCCAAACTACTGTATACCACAGACAGCTGGAATCATGGCCAATGAACAGACAGATATGAAAACACATGCAGGCAAACACAGACAAGGACATATGAACGCACACAGGCAACTACAGACACGGACATATGAACGCACACAGGCATGATATATGAATACACACAGGCATGCACACGCACACACTCACTCAGGAATGCAATGCAATGCATGCAAATCAGTGGAAACTTCTGAGTCGAGGACGGCTCATAATAATGGCCGGAACGGAGCGAATGGAATGGCATCAAAACGTGTGTTTGATGTATTTAACACCATACCACTATTTCGCTCCAGCCATTACCATGAGCCGTCCTCCCCAATTATGGTGCCACCAACCTCCTGTGATGCAAATGTAAAGGACATCACACTGTTTGCTTAGAGATAGTGCTGTGCAATTAATCATTTTAGTTTTTCTTTAAACTAATTCGCCAATGTCGGTTCAATTATTTGAATTCCATTTCTTTCTGGGTTTTTTCTGTGAGCTCAATGCGTACATTTCATTCCGCTGCAGTTTCTCTAAATCAGATTGTGCCCAAACTGTGCAATGTATTAGGGAGTTTCTAACAGGTCAATGTTCTACATAGTTTATTGCAGAAAACATAATAATTAACTACAATGATCATAATCCATTGCGCGGCTAATTGTCTCGCCTGTGTTTCTTTTACGCCTACTACATAAGTTACAAAGAATGCACAATCAGGAGAGGATACATGGAGAGCTGTTGCTTCGTGAGCTGTTCAGCGGTCATAAAAGTATATGTTATTTACTTTGAAGAATGTCTTTAATAGTGATTTGGTCAGACAGCATTAGCTGCAGCTCTATAGAGATGATATTATGACTTGGAATAAAATAATGAATTCAAATAAAACAAATGTAATATATAGAACAACTGTAATATTTTATTCAAGTAAAGTAATGTGAATAACTGATGGTTAACTTCTCTAGGATAGGGGGCAGCATTTTCACATTTGGATGAAAAGCATACTCAAATTCAACTGCCAGCTACTCATCCCCAGAAGATAAGATATGCATATCATTAGTAGACTTGGATAGAAAACACTCTGAAGTTTCTAAAACTATTTGAATCATGTCTGTGAGTATAACAGAACTTATTTAGCAGGCGAAACCCCGAAGACAAAGCATTCAGATTTCTTTTTTGTTGAGGTCACTCTCTTTTCAATGGATTTTCATTGGGAATACAGATTTCTAATTGACCTTCTTGCAGTTCCTACCGCTTCCACTGGATGTCAACAGTCTTTAGAAATCGGTAGAGTTTTTTTCCTTTGTGTAATGAAGAAGTACGGCCATCTTGAACGAGGGTCACTTAAAGTGTCCAGTTTGTTAGAGGCGTGTGACCAGTGTAACGGCTTTCGTTGGTGGAAGGAGAGGAGGACCAAGGTGCAGCGTGGTAAGTGGTCATATTGTTTAATAAAATACGAAAACACTTGACAAACAACAAAAACGACAAACGAAACAGTCCTGAAAGGTGAAACAAAACACTAAACAGGAAACATACAAAGCAATCTACGGTCAGGGCGTGACAGTACCCCCCCCCCCCCAAAGGTGCGGACTCTGGCCGCAAAACCTGAACCAATAGGGGAGGGTCTGGGTGGGCATTTCACCGCGGTGGCGGCTCTGGTACGGGACGTGGACCCCGCTCCACCTTAGTCTTGGCCCACTTAGGTGGCGCCTCTGGAGCGGGGATCCTTACCGCCGACCCAGGACCGGGGACCCTCGCAGCGGGCAGGAGGGAGACTCTGGCTACTCCGGACAGGAGGGAGACTCTGGCTGCTCTGGACAGGAGGGAGACTGGCTGCTCCGGACAGGAGGGAGACTCTGGCTGCTCCGGACAGGAGGGAGACTGGCTGCTCCGGACAGGAGGGAGACTCTGGCTGCTCCGGACAGGAGGGAGACTCTGGCTGCTCCGGACAGGAGGGAGATTCTGGCTGCTCCGGACAGGAGGGCGACTCTGGCAGCTCAGGACAGACGGGGGGCTCTGGCAGCTCAGGACAGACAGGCGGCTCTGGCCTGGAGAGAGAACCTGGAGGGAGGAGACGGAGAGACAGGACCCACCAGGCTGAAGAGACCTACAGGAGGCCTGGTGCTTAGAGGAGGCACCGGATGGACCGGGCTGTGGGGGAGCACTGGAGCTCTAGTGCGCAGCCTTGGCACCACTCCTCCAGGCTGGATGTCCATTTTAGCCCGGACCCTCCAGAGTGCAGGCACAGGTTGAACCGGGCTGTGAGTGAGCACTGGAGATCTGGTGCATACCACTCGCACCTCTCCCATAGGCTCAATGCCCACATTCGCCCGGCACGAGCGGAGCGCAGGCATAGGACGTACTGCACCCTCCCAGCTCATATCGAGTTTTGAACTCAGGACCTCTGCCTAGCAAATACACGTGACTGCCCTCCTGAATTGTTCCAACCTATCTCGCTATCGAAAAAGGCCTTTTTTCAGTTGCACAAGGAGCAACTCTTAAGGCTGAGGAGTGAGTTTCACAGATCCCCATCTGCTACATTCACCCCCCAAACTCACTCCATAGCTAACGCAACTGCAGATCTGAGTAGACATAACTGCAGCCATAACTGCAGAGTCCAGCAGCATCATTGTAAAGGATGTCACACTGCCTGTTAGGCGAAGACCACTTTCCCCTGTGCCTCGCAAACAGCATTCTTTCACTGTTGAAATTGTGATATCCCAAGTATAAATACAATATAAAGTGTTTACGGACATATTTAATCTCTCCCTATCTCAGTCTGTTTTCCCCACTTGCTTCAAGATGTTCACCATTGTTCCCGTAACCAAGAAAGCGAAGGTAACTGAACTAATTGACTAGTACCACGTACTTGTGTCATCATGAAGTGCTTTGAGAAGCTAGTTAAAGTGGAACTAACAGCATTTTAGCAACATAAAATCTAATAAAAATGTGTTCATATACACCAACAGGAAGAAAATTAAGCTTTTTAAAAACATTTTCTGAGAAGAGAGCACTTAGATATGATCATTTTCTCATTTTCATAAATTCTTGGAATGTTTTGGAATTACGTATACTAAGCAATATAGAGTGGGAAAGCGCTGTGCATTTGGACAATTAATAGACACTGCAGTAAATAAAACCGAATAAAAACCTCTGTCTCATCCAGGACCTGAGTCTATGCAGACCGGTGAGCCATAGCCAATCAGAGCTACAGTAGGCCATTATGCAAACAAGCCATTTGCCACAAGGGCCTGCCATCATTCACTTTGAACTGGACTGTGTGTTTACAGGCAGCTGCAACAGCGCGACTTTAGATCATTAGAACACATTCGGCAAAAGCCACAAAATACACTTGAATGGATTTCTGCAAATACGTATCTAAATACCACGGGAGTCCTCTAACATTTGCGAATTTTACAATCCTATTGATCAAACAACCATAAACAGGTAGGCTATATTTCCCTATATGCACATCAACAACAACAAGATCAACAACTAATGATAGTCAGAGCAAGATGAGATAAAATCTTGCTCAACACGAGGGCCCTACAAGGGTGCGTGGTGAGCCCCCACCTGTACTTCCTGTTCACCCATATATGCGTGGCCACGCATGTCTCCAACTTGATCATCCAGTTTGCAGATGACACAACAGTGGTAGGCCTGATTACCACCAGGGAGGAGGTGAACAAAGAGAGCATGGAGAGCATGCCCCCATCCACATTGACGGGGTGCAGTGGAGAGGGTGAAAAGCTTCAAGTTCCTCGGTGTACACATCACTGACAACCTGAAATTGTCCATCCATGCAACATCACCTCTTCAACCTCAGGAGTCTGAATACATTTGGCTTTTCCCCTAAGACCGTCTTGAACTTCTACAGATGCATCATTGAGAGCATCTTGTCGGGCTGTATCACCAACTGGTACGGCAAGGTTCTCCAGATGGTGGTGCGGTCAGCCCAACGGATCTCTGGGGGCACACTGCCTGCCCTCCAGGACATCTACAGCACCCGGTGTCACAGGAAGGCCAAGAAGATCATCAAGGACCTCAGCCACCCGAGCCACGGCCTATTCACCCCGCTACCATCTAGCCTGATGAATTTACTGTGTTAAATGAGGCCTCACCTCCTGGTTACACTAGTGACCATATCCCCCGTGCATCCCGCAAAGGCGGAGGTGTTACTAACATTTACGATAACAAATTTCAATTTACCCCCCCAAAAATGACGTTTTCGTCTTTTGAGCTTCTAGTCATGAAATCTATGCAACCTACTCAATCACTTTTATAGCTACTGTTTACAGGCCTCCTGGGCCATATACAGCGTTCCTCACCGAGTTCCCTGAATTCCTATTGGACCTTGTAGTCATAGCAGATAATATTCAAATTTTTGGTGATTTTAATATTCACATGGAAAGTCCACAGACCCACTCCAAAAGGCTTTTGGAGACATCATCGACTCAGTGGGTTTTGTCCAACATGTCTCTGGACCTACTCACTGCCACAGTCATACTCTGGACCTAGTTTTGTCACATGGAATAAATGTTGTAGATCTTAATGTTTTTCCTCATAATCCTGGACTATCGGACCAGCATTTTATTACGTTTGCAATCGCAACAAATAATCTGCTCAGACCCCAACCAAGGAGCATCAAAAGTCGTGCTATAAATTCTCAGACAACCCAAACATTCCTAGATGCCCTTCTAGACTCCCTCCACCTACCCAAGGACATCAGAGTACAACAATCAGTTAACCACCTAACTGAGGAACTCAAATTAACCTTGCGCAATACCCTAGATGCAGTTGCACCCCTAAAAACTAAAAACATTTGTCAGAAGAAACTAGCTCCCTGGTATACAGAAAATACCCGAGCTCTGAAGCAAGCTTCCAGAAAATTGGAACGGAAATGGCGCCACACCAAACTGGAAGTCTTCCGACTAGCTTGGAAAGACAGTACCGTGCAGTATCGAAGAGCCCTCACTGCTGCTCGATCATCCTATTTTTCCAACTTAATTGAGGAAAATAAGAACAATACAAAATTTATTTTTGATACTGTCACCAAGCTAACTTAAAATCAGCATTCCCCAAGTGAGGATGGCTTTCACTTCAGCAGTAATAAAGTCATGAACTTCTTTGAGGAAAATATCATGATCATTAGAAAGCAAATTAGGGACTCCTCTTTAAATCTGCGTATTCCGCCAAAGCTCAGCTGTCCTGAGTCTGTACAACTCTGCCAGGACCTAGGATCAAGGGAGACACTCAAGTGTTTTAGTACTACACTGCTCAAAAAAATAAAGGGATCACTTAAACAACACAATGTAACTCCAAGTCAATCACACTTCTGTGAAATCAAACTGTCCACTTAGGAAGCAACACTGATTGACAATACATTTCACATGCTGTTGTGCAAATGGAATAGACAAAAGGTAGAAATTATAGGCAATTAGCAAGACACCCCCAAAAAAGGAGTGATTCTGCAGGTGGTGACCACAGACCACTTCTCAGTTCCTATGCTTCCTGGCTGATGTTTTGGTCACTTTTGAATGCTGGCGGTGCTCTCACTCTAGTGGTAGCATGAGACGGAGTCTACAACCCACACAAGTGGCTCAGGTAGTGCAGTTCATCCAGGATGGCACATCAATGCGAGCTGTGGCAAAAAGGTTTGCTGTGTCTGTCAGCGTAGTGTCCAGAGCATGGAGGCGCTACCAGGAGACAGGCCAGTACATCAGGAGACGTGGAGGAGGCCGTAGGAGGGCAACAACCCAGCAGCAGGACCGCTACCTCCGCCTTTGTGCAAGGAGGTGCACTGCCAGAGCCCTGCAAAATGACCTCCAGCAGGCCACAAATGTGCAATATCTTTTCCGATTTGGTCCTGCCGTACATACCTACACGTACGCTACGATCACAAGACGCAGGCCTCCTAATTGTCCCAAGAATTTCTAAGCAAACAGCTGGAGGCAGGGCTTTCTCCTATAGATCTCCATTTTTATGGAATGGTCTGCCTACCCATGTGAGAGACGCAGACTCGGTCTCAACTTTTAAGTCTTTACTGAAGACTCATCTCTTCAGTGGGTCATATGATTGAGTGTAGTCTGGCCCAGGAGTGTGAAGGTGAACGGAAAGGCTCTGGAGAAACGAACCGCCCTTGCTATCTCTGCCTGGCCGGTTCCCCCCTCTCTCCACTGGGATTCTCTGCCTCTAACCCTATTATAGGGGCTGAGACACTGGCGTACTGGTGCTCTTCCATGCCATCCCTAGGAGGGGTGCGTCACTTGAGTGGGTTGAGTCACTGACGTGATCTTCCTGTCTGGGTTGGCGCCCCCCCTTGGGTTGTGCCGTGGCGGAGATCTTTGTGGGCTATACTCGGCCTTGTCTCAGGATGGTAAGTTGGTGGTTGTTACCAAAAGATGACTGTTGGCTGAGCTAAGTATGAAGTATTGCTATTTGCTATTTATTACTAAGTATGAAGTATTGTAATTTATAACTAATTATGAAGTATTGCTATTAGTTACTAAGGGTTAGGGGTTGGCGCCCCCCCCCCCCCCCCCCCCATGGCGGAGATCTTTGTGGGCTATACTCGGCCTTGTCTCAGGAAGGTAAGTTGGTGGTTGAAGATTTCCCTCTAGTGGTGTCGGGGCTGTGCTTTGGCAAAGTGGGTGGGGTTATATCCTTCCTGTTTGGCCCTGTCCGGGGATATCATCGGATGGGGCCACAGTGTCTCCTGACCCCTCCTGTCTCAGCCTCCAGTATTTATGCTGCAGTAGTTTATGTGTCGGGGGGCTAGGGTCAGTTTGTTATATCTGGAGTACTTATCCTGTCTTATCCGGTGTCCTGTGTGAATTTAAGAATGCTTTCTCTAATTCTCTCTTTCTCTCTTTCTTTCTCTTTCTCGGAGGACCTGAGCCCTAGGACCATGCCTCAGGACTACCTGGCATGATGACTCCTTGCTGTCCCCAGTCCACCTGGCCGTGCTGCTGCTCCAGTTTCAACTGTTCTGCCTGCTGCTATGGAACCCTGACCTGTTCACCGGACGTGCTACCTGTCCCAGACCTGCTGTTTTCAACTCTCTAGAGACCGCAGGAGCAGTTGAGATAGTCTTAATGATCGGCTATGAAAAGCCAACTGACATGCTGAGGTGCTGACTTGCTGCACCCTCGACAACTACTGTCATTATTATTATTTGACCATGCTGGTCATTTATGAACATTTGAACATCTTGGCCATGTTCTGTTATAATCTCCACCCGGCACAGCCAGAAGAGGACTGGCCACCCCTCATAGCCTGGTTCCTCTCTAGGTTTTGGCCTTTCTAGGGAGTTTTTCCTAGCCACCGTGCTTCTACACCTGCATTGCTTGCTGTTTGGGGTTTTAGGCTGGGTTTCTGCACAGCACTTTGAGATATCAGCTGATGTACGAAGGGCTATATAAATACATTTGATTTGATTTGATTTATTCAACGGAGGGCCTAGTGTCTGCTGGTTGTTGTTTTTCCTTTCAATTAAGACCTAGAAAACTAGGTGAGGGGAGTTCCTTACTAATCACTGACCTTAATTCATCAACAACCTCTCCTTCAATATGAGCAAGACAAAGGAGCTGATCGTAGACTACAGGAAAAGGCGGGCCGAACAGGCCCCCATTAACATTGATGGGGCTGTAACGGACCAGGTCGAGAGTTTCAAGTTCCTTGGGTTCCACATCACCAACGATCTATCATGGTCCAAACACACCAAGACAGTCATGAAGAGGGCACAACAAAACATTTTCCTCCTCAGGAGACTGAAAAGATTTGGCATGGGCCCCCAGATCCTCAAAAGGTTCTACAGCTGCACCATCGAGAGCATCCTGACCGGTTGCATCACCACCTGGTATGGCAACTGCTCAGCATCTGACCGTAAGGCACTACAGAGGATAGTGCGAACGGCCCAGTATATCACTGGGGCCAAGCTTCCTGCCATCCAGCACCTATATAATAGGCGGTGTCAGAGGAAAGCCCATAAAATTGTCAGATACTCCAGTCACCCAAGTTATAGACAGTTTTCTCTGCTACCGCACGGCAAGCGGTACCGGAGCGCCAAGTCTAGGACCAAAATGCTCCTCGACAGCTTCTACCCCCAAGCTGTGTGGAGTGTGTGTGGATTATAATGGTAGACTGCTGAACAATTCATAAAAATCACCACAGGGCAATTTACATTGACAACCCCTCCCCTATTGTACACTGCTGCTACTCGCTGTTTGTTTGTTACCTATGCATAGTTACTTCGACCCACCTACATGTACAGATTACCTCAACTAGCCTGTACCCCTGCACACTGACTCGGTACCGGTGCCCCCTGTATATAGCCTTGTTATTGTTATTCTTATTGTGTTACTTTATATTATTACTTTTTATTTTAGCCTACTTGGTAAATATTTTCTTCTTCTTGAACTGCACTGTTGGTTAATGGTTTGTAAGTAAGCATTTTACAGTAAAGTCTACACTTGTATTCGGCGCTCTGGCAAATAAAGTTTGATTTGATTTGATCAACGAAGTCCAAGGTAGGAACGGAGACCCACAGACACTCGGCCCTCTGTGGAATGAGTTTGACACGTGCACTAAAGGGTAAACAAATTGGTTTTGAGCAATATAGTGTTTTTTAGACACAAATGCAAACTTCAAGGAGTAGTGCATTCAAGGAGTTGGTCTGATGGAAATCTGTGATGTCACCGGCCTCCTCCCTGAGGAACAATACAGAAGCAATAGATGTAACGAGTGCGCTGAGAGTCAGGAAGCAAGTTCAGGGAGGGTTTTAATAAATAAACAATGAACACGAAACACCAACAACGCACCGATATGAAAACAGGGTCAATAACACCCGAGGAAAGAACCAATGGGAAAGGAAAGAACCAATGACAGATATAGGGAAGATAATCAAGGAGGTGATGGAGTCCAGGTTAGTGTCATGAGGCGCAGGTGTGCGAGACGATGGTGACAGGGGTGCGGGATAATCAGCAGCATGATGACCTAGAGGCTGGAGAGGTAGTATTCGTGACAATAGAGAACAAAAGAGGAAAGCCCCCCCCACACACTTGTGCTATGTCATGACTTACCTGGACCACTTATTGAGATGTGCCTTTTGTAAATCAGTTGTTAAATGAAGTGAAAAGGAGACTAGAGTGACAGTTTAAGGGTGAGGCTTGAGTTTCACAGATCCCCATCTGCTACAAAAACAAGCACACGCACCTTCCCTTAGGTAATTATACATATTTTACAGACAGTAGAAACTTAATTTATTGAATGCACACATTTGTTTGTGTGTGTGTATAGATTATAGTGTATGTGTGTCTCAGACAATCCCGCAGGTGAAGAAGCCAGATGTGGAGGTCCTGGGCTGGTGTGGTTACACGTGGTCTGCGGTTGTGAGATCGGTTGGACGTATTGCCAAATTCTCTAAAATGACGTTGGAGGCAGCTTATGGTAGAGAAATTAACATGAAATTCACTAGTAACAGCTCTGGTGGACATTCCTGCAGTCAGCATGCCAATTGCACACTCCCTCAAAACTTGAGACATCTGTGGCATTGTGTTGTGTGACAAAACTGCACATTTTAGAGTGGGCTTTTATTGTCCCCAGCACAAAGTACACCTGTGTAATGATCATGCTGTTTAACCTGTTAAAGCTGGGGGCGCTGTTGTCACTATTTATGGTAATTGTGTAATTTTTGAAACGGCTTCCTACAAAAATCTTGATCGTACAATATGCATATTATTATTATTATTGGATAGAAAACAGTCTATAGTTTCTATAGGAGTTGAAATTTTGTCTCTAAGTGGAACAGAACCCATTCTACAGCAATTTCCCTGACATGGAGTCAGATTTCAGAAATTTTGGCCACTGTTCTGGAGTCAGTTTTAAGGCCAATGTTATTCCTATGAGTATACGGACACTGCTTACGTCTTCCCCTGGATGCCTTTACGTGATGACGATTTGAATGGGGTCGATTGCGCGTTCACAGGCACTATAAATTAAAAAACCCTGTAGCTAGGAACTCTTTTCCAGCTGCGTCATGCGCGTGGAGGACACTGACCCGCACTTGTTCCAAGCATTAGTGTTGGGAGTAATCTTTCTCCGGTCATGTTAAGACTCGTTATAGGAGTTAAAAACATCATAAGGTAGTTAATTTAAAGCGTTTTATAGCAATTTATATCCGTTTAGTGCGATTTTGGGACATTTATTTCTGAGACGCTGTGAATCTCTGGGCACGCTTCCAGTTCATCCCGAACGCAGTTGGCATTTCCACATGGCAAGAGGACAGCTTTCCACCAAAAGACGATTAGACCCAAGAAAGGATCCTTTGCCCAAGATACTGATGGAAGAACAGCTCAAAGTAGGAAATTTTTATTATGATAAATCGTGTTTCTGTCGAAAAATGTTAGTGGCTTAGGACGCCATTTTTTTTGACTTAGCTTCGCTTGGCGCAAACTGTATTGAAAAGTAAGGATAATTTAAAAAATGTAATTCCGCGATTGTATTAAGAATTAAATTGTCTATCAATCGCTGTCCACCCTATATTTTTTAGTCACGTTTATGAGTATTTATGTATACGAGTAGATCACTGTCTAATATGGCGCACGGACATTTTCTCACCAGCTGGGCTACATTTCCCATTGTCTAACCATGATTTTGGTGGCTAAATATGCACATTTTCGAACAAACTGTATATGTATGTTGTAATGTGATGTTACAGGGGTGTCATCTGAAGAATTCTGAGAAGGTTAGTGAAAAAAATAATATATTTTGGCGATGTTTACGTTATCGCTCTCTTTGGCTAGAATCAATGCTGGGGTAATTTTTGCACATGTGCTATGCTAATATAACGATTTATTGTGTTTTCGCTGTAAGACACTTAGAAAATCTGAAATATTGTCTGTATTCACAGGATCTGTGTCTTTCGATTAGTGTATGCTGTGTATTTTTACGAAATGTTTGATGATTAGTAGTTAGGTAAACACGTTGCTCATTGTAATTATTCTAGTCCATTTGTGACGGTGGGTGCAATTGTAAACTATGCCATCTACCTGAAATATGCACATTTTTCTAACAAAACCTATCCCATACCATAAATATGTTATCAGACTGTCATCTGATGAGTTTTTGTCTTGGTTAGGGGCTATAAATATCTTAGTTTAGCCGAATTGGTGATAGCTACTGGTGTTGGTGGACAAATAAAAGATGGTGGATTATGCTAATGTGTTTTTAGGTAATAGATTTACATCTTTACATATTGTGTCTTCCCTGTAAAACATTTAAAAAATCGGACATGTTGGCTGGATTCACAAGATCTGTGTCTTTCATTAGCTGTATTGGACTTTAATGTGTGAAAGTTAAATATTTAAAAAATATATTTTTTTTGAATTTCGCAGCTCTGCCTTTTCAGTGGGGGTGGGGGGGGTGTGCCGCTAGCGGCACCCTAGTCCTAGACAGGTTAATCAGCTTCTTGATATGCCACACCTGTCAGGTGGATGGATTATCTTGGCAAAGGAGAAATGTTCACTAACAGGGATGTAAACACATTTGTGCACAAAATTTGAGCGAACCAAGGTTTTTGTGTGTACGGAAAATTTCAGGGATCTTTTATTTCAGCTCATGAAACATGGGACCAACACTTCACATGTTGCTTTTATGTTTTTGTTCAGCATAGATTCCATCTGGACGCTGCCTGTAAATGTTCAGATATTCGAGAGATGACAATTAAATGAAGGGTAAAGGGTTTGGTTTAATATCATTTTGATATGTGATACAGACGGTTGGAAAAAATGTCTAGGGTTCTTAAGTTTGTTAGCCCTCTGAACACTTAAGTTTGCTCCTGAAGGGATTTTCTTTCAGCCAGAGTGATGCTTGTAAGGTTGACCAATCCCTCAAAGGCCCCATCTTCCATACTGGTCATTTGATTGTCAGCTAAATCCAAATAGTGACTTATCTTTTAAAGTTCTTTCCCAAAGGAGTTTTTGAAAGCACCATTCAAATTTAAAAGGATATCTTTAATCAGAAAGCCATTTCCTCACAGTTTTAGGATATTTAATCAAATCAAATTATTTGTCACATGCGCCGAATACAACAGGTGAAATGCTTACTTACAAGCCCGTAACCAACAATGCATTTTTAAGAAAAATAAGTGTTAAGTATTGAGTATAGATAAATAAAAAATAAAAGTACAAATCGTTAAAGATTAGCAGTAAAATATCAATAGTGAGGCTATATAGACGGGGTACCGGTACAGAGTCAATGTGCGGGGGAACCGGTTAGTCGAGGTAATTGAGGTAATATGTACATGTATTGGCCAAATCTGAGCAGTCTAGATTATTGATACTATTGTAGCTGAGATCCAGGATTTCCAATGTTGGGAGGGAGATTCCTCTACCAGTTCTCACAGTCTCACGCCAAAATAAGACTCTCTTCTCAAACGTCAAATTTCTATTTGGTTCCAAACATCAAATGTAAAAGTGTTTAAGGTTAAGTTTTTAGCCATTAACTCCACATTTTTTATGTTAGTGTTAAGTTCAGGCATTAACTCCAAATGAATAAGGTTAGGCATTAACTCCGAATGGTTAAGGGTTAATGTTTGGGATAGGCTTTAAACAAAAATATCAAAAACAACTTTCTATCACTGGTGTCACATGGAATTGACGCTGGAGAGACGAAGCAGGTACGGGGAGTAAAACATTTAATATATAATGGACATATAATGGACATCGCTACACTCGCATTAACATCTGCTAACCATGTGTATGTGACAAATACAATTTGATTTGATTTGATTTGTCAGCAAACAGGTAACACAAACAAAAAACAATTAATGCAGAAGCGGGGAACAGAGCTGGGGAACTGACAAATATAGGGGAGGTAATAACAGGTGATGAGTGAGTCCAGGTGAGTCCAACATCGCTGATGCGCATGACGAGGGAAGGTAGGCGTGCGTAATGGATGATAGGAGTGCGTGATGCAGGGCAGCCCTCAAGCACTAGGGTGAGAGGGAGCATACCTGACAACTGGATTCCAAATTGCAACCTTTGGAATCAAAGGTAGATGCTTACGCCCATTCACCATCCCCGTCCATAACGCCCTAGCAAAACCGAAACCTAATTGAAGGTAAAGGCTCTCACTGTTGCCCCAGTGGCCGGTTTCCACATTATTTCCAGATGTCCTCAGACATGGATGGTCATCGAATACTGACTTATTATTTAGACCTTTATAATATTTGTAAAGTCATCAACAGCTATTGTTTCAATTCAATCCATGATTCAACTAAAAAAAGACACATATAGGCCTAGGGTTTCAAGCTTTGTTTGATTTAAAATTTCTCTACAAATTAATAAATGATATGTTGGATTCACTTCTCCATCTCAACCAAAAATCTAAGTTAAGGATTAGGATTAAATCAAATTACACTTTAAATGCACTTTAAATCAAATTTGGCTTGATTTAGTCATATTCTTTACCTTTGATTCTTGGTTGAGATGGAGACATGAATCCAACATATCAATATTTAATTTATAGACAAACTGGAATTAATGCCAGACTAAGTCAGTGGCACAAAAGATACAGTACATCTTCTTAAAATGTTGATGTTTAGTTGTGTTGTCAACCAAACACAAATCAATAATAATTTTGTAATACAGCAAATAGCCTAAAGTTAAGGCTATACTACAATTTCATGTAAGAGCATTTATTCAACCTTAAAATGAGTAATACATCCATTGACACATTTTGAGGGTAGCCTACCCTAATAAATTCTTTCTTATGTAATCTTAGAAAGAGGGCATGTTCAAGATAGCATGCAAAAGTTGCACATCTCTGAAAATCTTCACCATTGCTATGATAATCTGTGCAGAATCTTGAACAGCATTGATCACATGTACTATGTACTTTTAATTAATTCTCAACTGCATTCCAGGTCATTTGGTTTTGCTATTAGATGAACCACAGTGATAAAAAACTAAGTTGTATAAATAAACAATGTTTTCCAGAGCTGTTGCCAGAGAATTTAATGTCCATTTCTCTACTATACGCCAACTGGGAAAATGTCCCAGTTCTTTCATGGCCTGCACACTCACCAGGCATCTCACCCATTGAGTATGTTTGGGTGCCATTTGGGGTGCAGAATATTTGCGAGAAAGGAGTGAGAAAAATATACCAAACAGCGTAGGGCCAAGCATGCACTCTTCTTCACACTGCTAAGTATGAGGAATGCCTGTATTAGAAAGGTTTGGCCTGACAGTGTCAGAGCAATGCTATATCACATGTATGTGTATATGTGAAGATTGTGTGTGTGTGTGTGTGTGTGTGTGTGTGTGTGTGTGTGTGTGTGTGTGTGTGTGTGTGTGTGTGTGTGTGTGTGTGTGTGTGTGTGTGTTTCAGGCCTGTTTGTGGCTGGCCAGTGTATTTCACACCATAGGGAAACAGGCTCAGATGAAAGGGAGATCATAGAAGGTGGAGAGAATTAATCAGCTAACGCACATTATAGCTGCATGCCTGCTTCATAAGCCAAACTCTCCGTGTCTGTGTGTGTGTGTGTGTGTGTGTGTGTGTGTGTGTGTGTGTGTGTGTGTGTGTGTGTGTGTGTGTGTGTGTGTGTGTGTGTGTGTGTGTGTGTGTGTGTGTGTGTGTGTGTGTGTGTATTTGACAGACAGGATGCTTGCACCATGCACAGAACCCTGTTAATACCATTACCGGCAGCACCTTTGAAGTTCGCCACAGCAGACAATAGAAAGGAAACCTGGAGCCTCCCAAGTGTGCGTGTGTGTGTGTGTGCACGTGTGTGACCTTGCATCAGACTCCAAGACTTGTGTTAACTCCCTGACGTAATGCCTAGGTTTTTAGCTCAATGACCTAACATGGTCTTGTGGCATGCAGGAGCCCTGGGTCCCTACCAAGTCGATCACATCTTCTTCTTTTCTCATTGTGTATTCACCTGAAAAAAGTGACAATTTGAGGACACTGGCTCAGTCATTTTGTCGCCATGGGTAAAGTACAGTGACTTCGGAAAGTATTCAGACCCCTTGTCTTTTTCCACAAGTTTTTAGGTTACAGCCTTATTCTCAAATCGATTAAATATTTTTTTCCCTCATCAATCTACACACATAACCCCTTAATGACAAAGCAAAAACAGGTTGTTAGAAATCTTTGCACATTTATTAAAAAAAAAAAAATGCACTGTCAAAATTTATAAAAACTGTTTTCGCTTTGTCATTTTGGGGTATTGTGTGTAGATTGCTGAGGATTTTATTTTATTTTATCCATTTTAGAATAAGTTTGTAATATAACAAAATGTGGAAAAAGTCAAGGGTCTGAATACTTTCTGAAGACACTGTATATGTGGTCCGGAGTTGGGAGGGCCAGACACCGGCAAAGTTTATTGGTTAAGAAAATATTTTCATAATCTCATATGTTTTATAGCAGTGGTTCCCAAACGTTTTATAGTCCTGTACCCCTTCAAACATTCAACCTCCAGATGCGTACCCCCTCTAGCACCAGGGTCAGCGCACTCTCAAATGTTGTTTTTTGCCATCATTGTAAGCCTGCCACACATACACTATACGATACATTTATTAAACATAAGAATGAGTATGAGTTGTCACAACCCGGCTCATGGGAAGTGACAATAAGCTCTTATAGGACCAGGGCACAAATAATAATAATCAATAATTTTGCTCTTTATTTAACCATCTTACATATAAAACCTTATTTGTTCTTTGAAAAACGTGAATAATTCACCACAGGTTATTAATGAGAAGGATGTACTTGAAAGGATGCACATAACTCTGCAATGTTGGGTTGTATTGGAGAGAGTCTCAGTCTTAAATAATGTTCCACACACAGTCTGTGCCTGTATTTAGTTTTCATACTAGTGAGGGCCGAGAATCCATTCATATAGGTACGTGGTTGCAAAGGGCATCAGTGTCTTATCAGCGCAATTTGCCAAGGCAGGATACTCTGAGCGCAGCCCAATCCAGAAATCTGGCAATTGCTTCTGATTAAATTAAATTTTCACAGAACCGCTTGTTGCAATTTCGATGAGGCTCTCTTGTTCAGATAGTTGACTCTAGGCAGAGAATGAAAGGGATAGCGAATCCAGTTGTTTGTGTCATCCGTTTCAGGAAAGTAACTGCGTAATTGCACACCCAGCTCACTCAGGTGCTTCGCAATATCACATTTGACGTTGTCCGTAAGCTTGAGTTCATTTGCACACAAAACATTTAAATATTATGGAAAGACCTGTGTGTTGTCAGACAAGTGAAAATTATGGTCAGTAAAGAAAACTTTAAGCTCGTCTCTCAATTCAAAAAACTGTGTCAATACTTTGCCCCTTGATAACTAGCACACTTCTTTATGTTGTAAAAGCATTACATGGTCGCTGCTGATATCATTGCATAATGCAGAAAATACACAAGAGTTCTCAGGCCTTGCTTTAACAAAGTTAACCATTTTCACTGTAGTGTCCAAAACGTCTTTCAAGCTGTCATTCATTCCCTTGGCAGCAAGAGCCTCTCAGTTGATTCTGCGGTGTACCCAAGTGACGTCGGGAGCAACTGCTTGCACGGGCGTTACCACTCCACTATGTCTCCCTGTCATGGTGTTTGCACTATCAATACAGATACCAACATGAGCAACAGCTACGTTTGGCTACATACGGACCATTAGTGGAATTCCCACGAGAGAGTAAGGGTTAATATGATTGGATGTTAATTATTTAACCGGGCTACCTGTATTTGGCATTGTGTTGTTATTTCGCTGAACACTAGATGGTTTAATTTTATTTTGGGCTGTGAAACGAGGCTACTCATGCAAGAAAAAAAAACACCCAAGCGTATAGCCCCGTTGGAAAATATAAATGAACTGTTTGAAAATGTGAATATTTTTTTAATTTTTTAAAAACTATTACAAAAAATTATATTATTGTATTATAAAAAAATAAATATGTAAATCACATTTTGATTTGGCATACCACCGGCGGCATTGTGAGTACCCCAGTTTGGGAATACCTGTTTTATAGGGAACGTGTCACATTTTGCAATCATGTGATGTCCCAAGTTTGCTCTCCACCTCTTTCTTAGTTCCTGAATCACTTAGTTCCAATTTCCCCCTACTGACCTTCTCCCCCAAATAGGATTAGTTGTAGTTTCTCAATGTCCTTGTATATTACTGCAATGTAATCATACTGATGATTGCTGATTGCTTCCTGAGTCTGCTACGTCACTTCCTCTTGAACTTGCAGACGTGTTGCTGTGCGTTTTGTTGCCAACCTTACTTTGCTAGCTGACAACTTTACGGTTTTTACTTTTTACTTTTTAATTACCGTTTATATTTTTCGTTTTTCCCTCACAACTTTTTTCCCTCATTCAACTTTTTCACTCCGGACGCTTTATCTGGACATGGTTCGTCAGCACCTTCAACAGCCGAAGCTAAGTAGTAACATTAACATGATGCCTTCTAATTGCAGTCGCTGTACTTATAATATACAGGAGAACGATCGCCTTACGGCGAGGATAGCTGTGCTGCAAGCCCAGCTTCAGACGCAATCGTTAGGCAAGGGTAATTTCAGTGTAGGAAAGGATGAAACAGCGTCTGTGCCACCACTAAGTACAGATAGTAGTATAAATCCCCCCGCACAGTCCCCGCAGCTGGACAACTTTCTCATGGTTTCTGGAGGGAAATGCTGTAGGAATGCTCAACTGGTGTCGCTCATTCAGCCGACAGAAATTTTCAACCGGTTTCCCCATTAAGTAGCGAGTCGGAGTCTGAGGCCGAGTCTTCTCTTGTCTCTACTCCTACCGTTACGGGGTCTGAGACGCCGAAGCTTCCCACCATTAGCTCTGACAAATTGAAAACCCTAGTCATTGGCGACTCCATTACCCGCAGTATTAGACTTAAAACGAATCACCCAGCGATCATACACTGTTTACCAGGGGGCAGGGCTACCGACGTTAAGGCTAATCTGAAGATGGTGCTGGCTAAAGTTAAAACTGGCGAGTGTAGAGAGTATAGAGATATTGTTATCCACGTCGGCACCAACGATGTTAGGATGAAACAGTCAGAGGTCACCAAGCGCAACATAGTTTCAGCGTGTAAATCAGCTAGAAAGATGTTTCGGCATCGAGTAATTGTCTCTGGCCCCCTCCCAGTTAGGGGGAGTGATGAGCTCTACAGCAGAGTCTCACAACTCAATCGCTGGTTGAAAACTGTTTTCTGCCCCTCCCAAAATATATAATTTTTAGATAATTGGCCCTCTTTCTGGGACTCACCCACAAACAGGACCAAGCATGGCCTGCTGAGGAGTGACGGACTCCATCCTAGCTGTAGGGATGCTCTCATCTTATCTACCAACATAGACAGGGCTCTAACTCCTCTAGCTCCACAATGAAATAGGGTGCAGGCCAGGCAGCAGGCTGTTAGCCAACCTGCCAGTTTAGTGGAGTCTGCCACTAGCATAGTCAGTGTAGTCAGCTCAGCTATCCCCATTGAGACTGTGTCTGTGCCTCGACCTAGGTTGGGCAAAACTAAACATGGCGGTGTTCGCCTTAGCAATCTCACTAGGATAAAGACCTCCTCCATTCCTGCCATTATTGAAAGAGATCGTGATACCTCACATCTCAAAACAGGGCTACTTAATGTTAGATCCCTCACTTCAAAGGCAGTTATAGTCAATGAACTAATCACTGATCATAATCTTGATGTGATTGGCCTGACTGAAACATGGCTTAACTTCTTGAGAATACAGGGGGTGCTATTTCGCATTAGCATAATTGCCTCTACAGACTAAACTGCCTCTTATTCAATTATTGCTGTTACTATATGCATATAACCATATAGCATTGGATAGAAAACAAGATATGGTTTCTAAAACCGTTCCAATTGAGTCTCTGAGTCAAACACAGGTCATTTCACAGCACTTTCCCTGAGCCTGAAAAAGATTGCAAGATGTGTATGCTCGCTTCAAAGCTCTGCCTATATATGGTCACGCCACCTATGACCCGAATGACACTTCCTTCTTCTTCCTCTGGGTGTCTGGAAGACGTCAGAGGAGAAATTTTTTGTTTATCTTGTACTGACGTGAAATAAGACTTATTTCTTTAGCGTGACCGACAACTTCCGGTTTCTGAGATGCGCGTTTTCAGAGGTGGCATTGTCTTTTGTTATGCTGACGTTACGGATGAAAACTATCTCCGTGTCGAAGTTTGTTTGATACATGTGACCATATCACCGTAATCTATGTTTTTTCAATATAGTTTAATCAGATTATTAGAATTTTTTCGGGAGTTTTGCCGTGTTCCGTTCTTTGAGTTTTTTAACTTTGGACATGGACCGTGCCAGTCGACCAGTACCCAGGCTAAATGAAGAGGGGAAGTTGCCATTGTGAATGGATTGAACGACTCATCAGGACTAAGGACACCTTGATCAACATTCTGATGAAAGACCAGCAATAGTAAGACCCAATTTACGATGTTATTTCATATATCTGTCGTGCATGTGAACTGGTCGGGCGCGTCCAGCTGGTTTTGGCTGGCCTGGTTATGCTAATTAGCTAGTTATGCTAATTTCGCTATAAAACATTTAAAAAATCTGAAATATTGTTTGGATTCACCAGATGTTGGGCTTTCAATGTCTGTACGCTGTGTATTTTTTCTGAAATGTTTTAAGACAAGTAATTAGTTATATAACGTTGGTCTCTGTAATTGTTCTAGCTGCATCAGCACTATATCAGATTGCAGCTGCAATGTAGAACTGTGATTTATACCTGAAAAATGCACATTTAAAAAAAAAAAACTATGCTATACCATAAATATGTTATCAGACTGTCATCTTATAAATTTGTTTGTTGGTTTGTGGCTATCAATATCTTAGTTTAGCCGAATTGGTGATAGCACCTGATGGAGTAAGAAACTGTTGGAGTAAGAAAATGGTGTCTTTTGCTAACGTGTTTAGCTAATAGATTTACATATTTTGTCTTCCCTGTAAAACATTTAAAAAATCTGAAATGGTGGTTTTATTCACAAGATCTGTGTCTTTCATTGGGTGTCTTGGACTTGTGATTTAATGATATTTAGATGCTACTATTTAATTGTGACGCTATGCTAGCGATGCTAATCAGTGTGTGGGGGGGGGGGGGTGCTCCCGGATCCGGGTTAGGTACTCTGTAGAGGTTAAGCCTGATGAATTTACTGTGTTAAATGAGGCCTCACCTCCTGGTTACACTAGTGACCATATCCCCCGTGCATCCCGCAAAGGCGGAGCTTTTGCTAACATTTAGGATAACAAATTTCAATTTGCAAAAAAAAAATGACGTTTTTGTCTTTTGAGCTTCTAGTCATGAAATCTATGCAGCCTACTCAATCACTTTTTATAGCTACTGTTTACAGGCCTCCTGGGCCATATACAGCGTTCCTCACTGAGTTCCCTGAATTCCTATCGGACCTTGTAGTCATAGCAGATAATATTCAAATTTTTGGTCATTTTTGGTGACCCACTCCAAAAGGCTTTCGGAGCCATCATCGACTCAGTGGGTTTTGTCCAACATGTCTCTGGACCAACTCACTGCCACAGTCATACTCTGGACCTAGTATTGTCCCATGGAATAAATGTTGTGGATCTTACTGTTTTTCCTCATAATCCTGGACTATCGGGCCAGCATTTTATTACGTTTGCAATTGTAACAAATAATCTGCTCAGACCCCAACCAAGGAGTATCAAAAGTCGTGCTATATATTCTCAGACAACACAAAGATTTCTTGATGCCCTTCCAGACTCCTTTTGCCTACCCAAGGACGTCAGAGGACAAAAATTGGTTAACCACCTAACTGAGGAACTCAATTTAACCTTGCGCAATACCCTAGATGCAGTTGCACCCCTAAAAACTAAAAACCTTTGTCATAAGAAACTAGCTCCCTGGTATACAGAAAATACCCGAGCTCTGAAGCAAGCTTCCAGAAAATCGGAAATGGCGCCACACCAAACTGGAAGTCTTCCGACTAGCTTGGAAAGACAGTACCGTGCAGTATCGAAGAGCCCTCACTGCTGCTCGATCATCCTACTTTTACAACTTAATTGAGGAAAATAAGAACAATCCAAAATTTCTTTTTGATACTGTTGCAAAGCTAACTAAAAAGCAGCATTCCCCAAGTGAGGATGGCTTTCACTTCAGCAGTAATAAATTCATGAACTTCTTTGAGGAAAAGATCATGATCATTAGAAAGCAAATTACGGACTCCTCTTTAAATCTGCGTATTCCTCCAAAGCTCAACTGTCCCGAGTCTGCACAACTCTGCCAAGACCTAGGATCAAGAGAGACACTTAAGTGTTTTAGTACTATATCTCTTGACACAATGATGAAAATAATCATGGCCTCTAAACCTTCAAGCTGCATACTGGATCCTATTCCAACTAAACTACTGAAAGAGCTGCTTCCTGTGCTTGGCCCTCCTATGTTGAACATAATAAACGGCTCTCTATCCACCGGATGTGTACCAAACTCACTAAAAGTGGCAGTAATAAAGCCTCTCTTGAAAAAGCCAAACGTTGACCCAGAAAATATAAAAAACTATTGGCCTATATTGAATCTTCCGTTCCTCTCAAAAATTTTAGAAAAAGCTGTTGCGCAGCAACTCATTGCCTTCCTGAAGACAAACAATGTATACGAAATGCTTCAGTCTGGTTTTAGACCCCATCATAGCACTGAGACTGCACTTGTGAAGGTGGTAAAGGACCTTTTAATGGCGTCAGACCGAGGCTCTGCATCTGTTCTCGTGCTACTAGACCTTAGTGCTGCCTTTGATATCATCGATCACCACATTCTTTTGGAGAGACTGGAAACCCAAATTGGTCTACACGGACAAGTTCATGCCTGGTTAAGATCTTATCTGTTGGAAAGATATCAGTTTGTCTCTGTGAATGGTTTGTCCTCTGACAAATCAACTGTACATTTCGGTGTTCCTCAAGGTTCCGTTTTAGGACCACTATTGTTTTCACTATATATTTTACCTCTTGGGGATGTCATTCGAAAACATAATGTTAACTTTCACTACTATGCGGATGACACACAGCTGTACATTTCAATGAAACATGGTGAAGCCCCAAAATTGCCCTCGCTAGAAGCCTGTGTTTCAGACATAAGGAAGTGGATGGCTGAAAACTTTCTACTTTTAAACTCGGACAAAACAGAGATGCTTGTTCTAGGTCCCAAGAAACAAAGAGATATTCTGTTAAATCTGACAATTAATCTTGATGGTTGTAAAGTCGTCTCAAATAAAACTGTGAAGGACCTCGGCGTTACTCTGGACCCTGATCTCTCTTTTGACGAATATATCAAGACTGTTTCAAGGACAGCTTTTTTCCATCTACGTAACATTGCAAAAATCAGAAATGTTCTGTCCAAAAATGATGCAGAAAAATTAATCCATGCTTTTGTTACTTCTAGGTTAGACTACTGCAATGCTCTATTTTCCGGCTACCCGGATAAAGCACTAAATAAACTTCAGTTAGTGCTAAATACGGCTGCTAGAATCCTGACTAGAACCAAGAAATTTGATCATATTACTCCAGTGCTAGTCTCTCTACACTGGCTTCCTGTTAAGGCAAGGGCTGATTTCAAAGTTTTACTGTTAACCTGTAAAGCGTTACATGGGCTTGCTCCTACCTATCTTTCCGAGTTGGTCCTGCCTTACATACCTACACGTACACTACGGTCACAAGACGCAGGCCTCCTAATTGTCCCTAGAATTTCTAAGCAAACAGCTGGAGGCAGGGCTTTCTCCTATAGATCTCCATTTTTATGGAATAGTCTGCCTACCCATGTGAGAGACGCAGACTCGGTCTCAACATTTAAGTCTTTACTGAAGACTTATCTCTTCAGTAGGTCATATGATTGAGTGTAGTCTGGGCCAGGAGTGTGAAGGTGAACGGAAAGGTTCTGGAGCAACGAACCACCCTTGCTGTCTCTGCCTGGCCGGTTCCCCTCTCTCCACTGGGATAATCTGCCTCTAACCCTATTACAGGGGCTGAGTCACTGGCTTACTGGTGCTCTTTCATGCCGTCCCTAAGAGGGGTGCGTCACTTGAGTGGGTTGAGTTACTGACGTGATCTTCCTGTCTGGGTTGGCGCCCCCCTTTGGTTTGTGCTGTGGTGGAGATCCTTGTGGGCTATTCTCGGCCTTGTCTCAGGATGGTAAGTTGGTGGTTGAAGATATCCCTCTAGTGGTGTGGGTGCTGTGCTTTGGCGAAGTGGGTGGGGTTATATCCTTCCTGTTTGGCCCTGTCCGGGGGTATCATCGGATGGGGCCACAGTGTCTCCTGACCCCTCCTGTCTCAGCCTCCAGTATTTATACTGCAGTAGTTTATGTGTCAGGGGGCTAGGGTCAGTTGGTTATATCTGGAGTATTTCTCCTGTCTTATCCGGTGTCCTGTGTGAATTTAAGTATGCTCTCTCTAATTCTCTCCTTCTCTCTTTATTTCTCTCTCTCGGAGGACCTGAGCCCTAGGACCATGCGTCAGGACTACCGGGCATGATGACTCCTTGCAGTCCCCAGTCCACCTGGCCTTGCTGCTGTTCCAGTTTCAACTGTTCTGTCTGCGGCTATGGAACCCTGACCTGTCCACCGGACGTGCTACCTGTCCCAGACCTGCTGTTTTCAACTCTCTAGAGACCGCAGGAGCGGTAGAGATACTCTTAATGATCGGCTATGAAAAGCCAACTGACATTTATTCCTGATTATTATTTGACCATGCTGGTCATTTATGAACATTTGAACATCTTGGCCATGTTCTGTTATAATCTCCACCCGGCACAGCCAGAAGAGGACTGGCCACCCCTCATAGCCTGGTTCCTCTCTAGGTTTCTTCCTAGGTTTTGGCCTTTCTAGGGAGTTTTTCCTAGCCGCCGTGCTTCTACACCTGCATTGCTTGCAGTTTGGGGTTTTAGGCTGGGTTTCTGTACAGCACTTCGAGATATTAGCTGATGTACGAAGGGCTATATAAAATAAACTTGATTTGATTTGATTTGATTGAAAGTTAGCTGGGAAAAACTTTATTTCTTCACAACAAGCTAGGCAGGGGAGCGAGATTATGAAACGCCATTTTTCTGTCATTTGCGATATGAGATGTCCAATTAAATATTGTGAAGATGTATTCACTTTCTTTTTATTATGTGTGGATTTTCCTCTCCTAGATTTTCTAAACTCAGATACAACAGGCCCCTGTGTTTATGTTTTTGCTAGTGTTCCTCTCCTCCAGAACGTGTGCCATAGATAAAAGCCTAACCTAAAACGTTTTCTCTCTCCATCACTTTGTATTCAGATTACCTTTCAAACCGGATAATTCTGCCATCACCCCCCCCCCCCCCCCCCCCTCCCCACACACAGACACAGAACTGTCTACTGATATGGAGCATGTAATCACCTCCTTCTACTTCATAATATTAAACTGTCTTTCATTCTCTATTAACCACTTTCACTCTTAAAGGCACACAGTCACACAAATCAATTTTTTCCAGCTGGAAGATGATGTCCAGAGTTTACCCATGATGTTGTACAACGATTTAGGTCAATAAGTCATCGTTTTAGTCAAAGTAAGATATATTTGGGCTTGATGTGGGAAATCCGAAGTGGGAACATTTCAATGCCCTGTCAATCCCGATAAACTTACATGCACAGTTATATCTAACTACGTGTTTTACTAGCCCACAATAAAAAAATACTACAGTTTACCATAGAATACAATAGTACTTACTATAAAACTCTATAGAATTCTATACTGAACTGTAGTATAGAGTCCTATACTCCACAATGTACTATCCTTCAATCGTGTTGCGCTTCATATAGAATTTTGTAGAATACCGGAGAATACTATACTGCACACTGTGGTATCTCCTCGAACATGTAGTGCTTACTATAAAATGTTGCAGTATATACTGTGAAATACTATACTACATCCCTTGATCATGCAGTGCTTACTTTAGAATGCTGTAGTATACTGTGTAGAATACTATACTACGCACTGTATGTAGTATCCCTTGATCACGTAATGTTACTTTGAATTTTTGCATCGATTGGTCTGCTAGCTAGCATTACTGCTAGTTTTGTCGATGCTGTTTTGATTTGAACATGCTGTCCTTGGGGAGCTCATGCTCATGCCAGGGATTTGCTCTGAGGTTCCCCCTCGATCGTGTAGTGCTTACTATAGAAGTTTGTGGTATACTGTAGAATACTATACTCCACAGTGTAGTACCCCGTGATTGATAGATTTTTTTAATTTCACTATTTAAAAACACAATACAAACACAAATGTTGAGAATAATACAAAAAAGTTGGAAATATATTTCCATTGGGCTCCTAGTTTAAACATCAAACATGTTAAACATTCACAGCTAACCCACATGAAATCATACTATAGTATACTATGGTCTAAATACTATGGTATTACTATATTTATATACTATAGTGTTCACTGTAGTGTTTTTACTGACTTTGCTGTAGTATTCACTGTAGTATTTTTGGGGGCATGACTAGTATACTGTAGTGTTTTTGCTAACTTTACTGTAGTATTCACTGTACTGTTTTTGAGGACATGACTGTAGTGTACTATAGTATTCATTCCAGTGTTTTTGCCTCCCGTGTGGCGCAGCGGTCTAAGGCACTGCATTGCAGTGCTAGAGGCGTCACTAGAGACCATGGTTCGTTCCCAGGCTGTGTCACAATCGGACGTGACCGAGAGTCCCACAATCGGACGTGACCGAGAGTCCCATGTCTTAGCTAGTTTTCCCAATCAACACCTGTGATTGCTTTATGCCTCGCTTTATGTCCCTCTCAAATGTCAATATGCCTTGTATACTGTTGTTTAGGATAGTTATCATTGTTTTAGTTTACTGTGGAGCCCCTTGTACCACTCAACATGCCTCAGATACCTCCTTTGTCCCACCTCCCACACATGCGGTGACCTCAGCCAGCACAACTAGTGCGTCCAGAGATTCAACCTCTCTTATCATCACTCAATGCCTGGGTTTACCTCCACTGTACCTGCACCCCACCATACCCCTGTCTGTACATTATGCCCTGAATCTTTTCTACCACGCCCAGAAATCTGCTCCTTTTACTCTCTGTCCCCAATGCACTAGACAACCAGTTTTGATAGCCTTTAGCCGTACCCTCATCCTAGTCCTCCGCTGTTCCTCGGGTGATGTGGAGGTTAACCTAGGCCCTGCATGTCCCCAGGTACTCTCATTTGTTGACTTCTGTAACCAAAAAAGCCTTGGTTTCATGCATGTTTACATCAGAAGCCTCCTCCCTAAGTTTGTTTTTACTCACTGCTTTAGTACACTCCGCCAACCTTGATGTCCTTGCCGTGTCTGCATCCTGGTTTAGGAAGGTCACCAAAAATTCTGAGATTTCCATCCCCAACTACAACATTTTCCGTCAAGATAGAACTGCCAAAGGGGGAGGGGTTGCAATCTACTGCAGAGATAGCCTGCAAAGTTCTGTCATACTTTCCAGATCTATGCCTAAACAGTTTGAGCTTCTAATTTTAAAAATATTATCCTGACCAACTTACCCTCCAAATACACCTCTGCTGTTTTCAATCAGGATCTCAGAAATCACTGCCTCATTGCCTGCATCCGCTATGGGTCCGCAGTCAAACGACCACTCCTCATCACTGTCAAACGCTCCCTAAAACACTTCTGTGAGCAGACCTTTCTAATCGACCTGGCCCGGGTATCCTGGAAGGATATTGACCTCATCCCGTCAGTCGAGGATGCCTGGTTGTTCTTTAAAAGTAATTTCCTCACCATCTAAAATAAGCATGCTCCTTTCAAATAATGTAGAACTAAGAACAGATATAGCCCTTGGTTCACTCCAGACCTGACGGCCCTCGACCAGCACAAAATCATCCTGTGGCGGACTGCACTAGCATCGAATAGTCCCTGCGAAATGCAACTTGTCAGGGAAGTCAGGAACCAATACACACAGTCAGTCAGGAAAGCAAAGGCTAGCTTTTTCAAACAGAAATTTGCATCCTGTAGCTCTAACTTCAAAAAGTTTTGGGACACTGTAAAGTCCATGGAGAATAAGAGTACCTCCTCCGAGCATTTTTCTACGGCTGGACATGCTTTCCTCCTGGCTACACCAACCCCGGCCAACAGCTCCGTACCCCCCGCTGCTACTTGCCCAAGCCTCCCCAGCTTCTCCTTCACCCAAATCCAGATAGCAGATGTTCTGAAAGAGCTGCAAAACCTGGACCCATACACATCAGCTGGGCTAGACACCCTCGACCCTCTCTTTTATATAATGATCTGCCGCCATTGTTGCAACCTCTATTACCAGTCTCGTTTACCTCTCTTTCGTATCGTCTGAGATCCCTAACGATTGGAAAGCTGCCGCGGTCATCCCCCTCTTCAAAAGGGGGTGACACTCTAGACCCAAACTGTTATAGACCTATATCCATCCTGCCCTGCTTTTCTAAAGTCTTCGAAAGCCAAGTTAATAAACAGATCACTGACTATTTTGAATCCCATCGTACGTTCTCCGCTGTGCAATCCGGTTTCCGAGCTGGTCACGGGTGCACCTCAGCCACGATCAATGTGCTAAACGATATCATAACCGCCATCGATAAAAGACAGTACTGTGCAGCTGTCGTCATCGACCTGGAAAAAGGCTTTCGACTCTGTCAATCATCGTATTCTTAACGGCAGACTCAACAGCCTTGGTTTCTCAAATGACTGCCTCACCTGGTTCACCAACTACTTCTCAGACAGAGTTCAGTGTGTCAAATCAGAGGGACTGTTGTCCGGACCTCTGGCAGTCTCTATGGGGGTACCACAGGGTTCAATTCTCGCGCCGACTCTTTTCTCTGTATATATCAACGATTTCACTCTTGCTGCGGGTGATTCCCTGTTCCACCTCTACGCACACGACACCATTCTGTATACTTCTGGCCCTTCTTTGGACACTGTGTTAACAAACCTCCAAACGAGCTTCAATGCCATACAACACTCCTTCCGTGGCCTCCAACTGCTTTTAAACGCTAGTAAAACTAAATGCATGCTTTTCAACCCTTCGCTGCCCGCACCTGCCCACCCGACTAGCATCACTACTCTGGACGGTTCTGACCTAGAATATGTGGACAACTACAAATATCTAGGTGTCTGGGTAGACTGTAAACTCTCCTTCCAGACTCATATTAAACATCTCCAATCCACAATGTAATCTAGAATCAGCTTCCTATTTCGCAACAAAGCCTCCTTTACTCATGCTGCTAAACATACCCTCGCAAAACTGACTTTCCTACCCTTTCCTCGACTTCAGCGATTTCATTTACAAAATAGCCTCCAACACTCTACTCAGCAAACTGGATGCAGTCTATCACAGTGCCATCCGTTTTGTCACCAAAGCCCCATATACCACCCCCAGTACGACCTGTATGCTCTCGTCGGCTGGCCCTCGCTACCTATTCGTCGCCAGATCCACTGGCTCCCGGTCATCTATAAGTCTCTGCTAAGTAAAGCTCCGCCTTATCTCAGCTCACTGGTCACGATAACAACACCCACCCGCAGCACGTGCTCCAGCAGGTATATCTCACTGGTTATCCCCAAAGCCAACACCTCCTTTGGCCACCTTTCCTTCCAGTTATTTGCTGCCAATGCCTGGAAGGAATTGCAGAAATCGCTGAAGCTGGAGACTTATATTTCCCTCGCTAACTTACACATCAGCTATCTGAGCAGCTAACCGATCGCTGCAGCTGTACATAGCCCATCTGTAAATAGCCCATCCAATCTACCACCCTCATCCTCATATTGTTTTTATTTACTTTTCTGCTCTTTTGCACACCAGTATTTCTGCTTGCACATCCTCATCTGGACATCTATCACTCTAGGGTTAATTTGCTAAATTTGAATTACTTCGCTACTATGGCCTATTTATTGCCTTACTTCCTCACGCCATTTGCACACACTGTATATAGACTTTCTTTTTTTCTATTGTGTTATTGACGGTACGCTTGTTTATTCCATGTGTAACTCTGTGCTGTTGTTTGTGTCGCACTGCTTTGCTTTATCTTGGCCAGGTCGCAGTTGTAAATGAGAACTTGTTCTCAACTAGCCTACCTGGTTAAATAAAGGTGAAATAAAAAATAAAATAAAATGTTAGCGGAGGGTTTGGCCGGCGTAGGCCATCATTGTAAGAATTTGTTATTAACTGACTTGCCGAGTTAAATAAAATAAAAAAATATCTGTAGTGTTTCTTCAGACATGACTAGTATTCTGGAGTATTTACTATAATGTTTTTGCAGACATGACTGTATTTTATAGTGTAGTAACACCTGTCGACTTGGGTTAGCTAAAATGGCTATGCCAGTTACTGTTTAATGAGGGGAACACCATAACATAAGACAGACTTGTGACAGGCCACCTATTGAGATGGGTCAACAGCTCTGAGCAATGCAACGGACCAGACAACACCTTAGCAAAAATATAAAGTTTATTACAATTGTAACATCTAAACATTAGACAAAGATTCTAGGCCCATTAAAGGGAAACAGTACAGAGGCAGATATAAAGAACCCGCAAAGTTTATTAAAGCTTAGAAGATTAGGTTTGCATGTTCCACACAGATAAATAACACACATTAACAAGAGTACACCAAAAATACTTCTTAGATCTGTCAACAAAACAAAGAAACTGATCGTGGACTTCAAAAAACAGCAGAGTTTGCACCCCCCTATCCAAATCGATGGGACCCCAGTGGAGAAGGTGGAAAGCTTCAAGTTCCTCGGCTTACACATCACTGACAAACTGAAATGGTCCACCCATACAGACAGTGTGGTAAAGAAGGCGCAACTGCGCCTCTTCAACCTCAGGAGGATGAAGACACTTAGCTTGGCACCTAAAACCCTCACAAACTTTTACAGATGCACAATTGAGAGCATCCTGACGGGCTGTATCACCACCTGGTACGGCAACTGCTCCGCCCACAACCGCAGGGCTCTCCAGAGAGTGGTGCAGTCTGCCCAACGCATCACCGGAGGCAAACTACCCGCCCTCCAGGACACCTACAGCACCCGATGTCACAGTAAGGCCAAAAAGATCATCAAGGACAACAACCACCCGAGCCACTGCCTGTTCACCCCACTATCACTCAGAAGGCAAGGTCAGTACAGGTGCATCAAAGCTGAGACCGAAAAACAGCTTCTATCGCAAGGCCATCAGACTGTTAAATAGCCATCACTTGCACATTAGTGGCTGCTGCCCTATATAAGTACATAGACTTGAAATCACTGGCCACTTTAATAATGGAACACTAGTCACTTTAATAATGTTTACATACTTTGCATGTAACGGCGGTCCTCCTCCTCTTCAATTGAAAAGGAGGAGTATTGAGGGAACCAAGGCGCAGCGGAGTTTGAACACATAATTTATTAAAGAAAACACGAACTTGACTAAACTAACAAAAACAACAAACGGTGTAGACAGACCTGAACGACGAACTTACATAAAAACACGAGAACGCACGAACAGGGAAAAAAAGCCTACACATAAAATGACGATGTACAACACAAACCGAACAGTCCCGTATGGTGCGACAAACACTGACACAGGAGACAACCACCCACAACGAACACTGTGAAAACGCCTACCTAAATATGACTCTTAATTAGAGGAACGCCAAACACCTGCCTCTAATTAAGAGCCATACCAGGCAACCCAATAAACCAACACAGAAACAGAAAACATAGAATGCCCACCCAAACTCACGTCCTGACCAACTAACACATATAACAAACTAACAGAAATAGGTCAGGAACGTGACATTGCATTACTCATCTCATATGTATATACTGTATTCTATCCTATTCTAATGTATCTTAGTCTATGCCGCTCTGACATTGCTCATCCAAATATTTGTATATTCTTAATTCCATTTCTTTACTTTAGATTTGTGTGTATTGTGGGTATTCTTGTGAAATTGTTAGATATTACTTGTTAGATATTACTGCACTGTTGGAGCTAGGAACAGAAGCATTTCGCTACACCCGCAATAACATCTTCTAAACACGTGTATGTGACAAATACAATTTCATCTGATATGAATTGTCACTTCCACAAGGGAGCTTTCTGAAATACAACAGTGCTTTTAGAGATTCAGTTGACCAAGTTCACAAGATGACCAAAAACTGTGACAAACAACAGTTAACCACTGCATTTACATAAACAATAAATATTTTACTACAGTCACCTTATTGGAGGGCGCTGCCATTTAACTGCCTGGACCTCAAACCAGCAAAGCCTCTCAAAGCTGTCACATAAACCGGTCGAGGGTGTGATGACAGAGGTTAATCCCTAGAGTCGACACAACGAGGATCTGCACATTATACATTTGTGAGGCTCTCTGAAGGGTCATATGATCTCCATAGGTCCCATGTTATGCCATACTTTGTGGGTATGTACTCCATGTCTCTCCCACAAACCTCGACAGTGGCATCCCATCTGTTGTGTATTGTTGAGATGTTAGAGCTGCAAAACTGTATCACAGAACTGAAAATTCCAATTGTGGCCAGCTGGTCAGCCATGGCAGCAAACTGGCAACTGCCGTCTGTCACTGGGTCAAGACGAATCCTCAGCTCTGAAGATACAAGTGACTCCAGTCTCTCTTCGTGTGTAGGGAATGAAATAGTTGGTTCATGGAGCTTGCTTTGAAATAGAAGACATGGGTCAAAGCTGTTCTTGCTTTCTTGTGAACTGGTCTGAGAATCATTTTCGTGTCAACGTGGAGCTATTGGGCATCTGTAATTGTTGTGTTACAGACTGAATTAAAATGGATTAAATTGATATTTATTCTCACCCACCTACACACAACACCTCATAATGACAAAGTGAAAACATGTTTTTAGACATTTTTGCTAATTTGTTGAAAATTAAATACAGAAATATCTCCTTTACGTAAGTATTCACACCCCTGAGTCAATACTTTGTAGAAGCAACTTTGGCAGTGATTACAACTGTGAGATTTTCTGGGTAACTCTCTAAGAGCTTTCCACACCTGGATTGTGCAATATTTTCTCATTATGCTTTTCAAAATTCTTCAAGCTCTGTCAAATTGGTTGTTGATCATTACTAGACAACCATTTTCAGGTATTCAGAATATATTTTCAAGTAGATTTAAGTCAAAGCTGTAACTCGGCCACTCAGGAACATGCACTGTCTTCTTGGTAAGCAATTTGCAATTTGCCCTCATATTTTAGGTTATTGAAACCTAGAATGCATTTTGACATCTTTTTCCTCAAAATCATCCACCCTGTCACAAATACGGCACAGCCTTTGAAATTGTCCAAAGGGAATCAAATTAGCGGGGTAACAACTGTCCGCCCTGAGGATAGTATTGCGGTCCTTGCTTTTCCTGTAAATGGTGGTGTGGAGTGAACCATCCTGAGTTAAGAAAATACATTTCTGTTTGACTGTATTCTAAACTCAGTATAAAATTCTCATTGAGAGAATTCACATAGTTGTTGAATTCTAACAGTTCATTTTCTCATCCGGAGAACACTAAAATAATGTCATCAATGTATCTGCTAAACCACACAATTTTAGCAAAAAAAGGGTTAGCAGAACAGAGAATTATGTTCTCTTCCCAAAATAAGTTTGCGTAGTTTGGAGCAAAGCAAGCCCCCTTAGCAGTCCCCTTCTGTTGTCTGAAAAGCTTATCCTGGAAAAGGAAAACATTTTTGTTTAATGAAGGAGAAAGTCAGCAGGGGCATACTTTCCTCTGGCCTAAATTGAAGATAATGCTTTAAAGCCTCCAGACCTTCATTGTGTACAATATCGTTGTAAAGAGATTCAACATCTATTCTTACCAAATAGGAAGATCCACAATCTTTAAGCTCAGGTAGCTTGTTAAGACTGTGAGTGGTGTTTTGAAGGAAAGAGGGAAGTTTGGAAGCCATTTTAAGCCATTTGGACACAAATGGCTTAATGTAGAAAACAACATACTTGGAGGCTGGCTCTGATATCGTATCATTGTTGCTGATGATGGGCCTTCCAGGAGGGTGTGAGGATCCTTGTGGACTTTTGGTAACATTTAGTAGCACCCCAACATAGGGTGGGAGAAGAAAGTCATATTCTTGCTTAGCAATCCACTTTTCATCTTTGGCAAGGCCCAATATATCACCCAACTCTCATTTCATATTCTCCAAAGGGTTAGAAGACAAAGGTAGGTACTAGTATTGTAGACAATGTGTGTGTATAGGCTTCCTGCTCATATTTGTCCCTACCCCATACAATAACAGCCCCTCCTTTGTCAGCACTGCGAACAATCAAATTATCATTCTCAGAAAGCCATTTAACAGCTTAATTTGATTGTTTAGGGAGATTACCTCTGTACACCTTATTCCTGTTCTCAAATAGTTTATCTTCATCGTGAGACACTTTTTTTTGGTAAAGGCATTAAGGCAAGTGTTGTTGTTGATTGGGAAAAAGGTGGACTTTGGTTTGAAAATAGGTTAAGGAATGGCATCTTGTACTTGATGATGTTGTTAGGGCTTTGCTTATACCAAACATTCCAGGGCATATTCCTACAGAATTTGAACAAGTCAATTTTAGTTTGGAACTGATTAGCACTGTAGGTAGATGCAAAAGACAAACCTTTGGAGAGAGCTGAAATGCAGTCTTTGGACAGGGGCGTGTCTGAGAGATTCATGACTGTGTCTGGCTGGTGTAGCTGAGCGTCTGCAGTCGATGCTGGTGGTGGTATTGGGAGCACTGTGGATTGATTAAACGTCCCCCTCTTCCTCCCCCTGCGTGTCTTCCACCTCTTGTCTTTCTCGTTGCATGGTTTGGCATGTCTAAAAAATATCTGATGTGCCATTTGCCTGAGAATTGAAAAAATCATCATCATCATCACTGCTTGTCAAATGAAAAGAAACAGAGCGGGACCGGGTCTGTGTGGGCCTATGAGACCCGTGCGCAGTCTTGTTGTGCGTCCAAGAGTAGAAGGACGAGCCATCTTTGTGATCATCCTTGTCTCTTTTTAACTTTTCCAATTTCTCACGTCTCAAAAAACTATGCAGTTTGTCAACGTCGTCTTTCAATTTGTTCTCTAGAGGGTGTTTTTGTTCCTCAGAATCATTATGAGCAATTTCTGCTTTGATCCCCTGTATATTTTCGTTTAGGGAATCTTTTTGACGTTTCTATCCCTCAATCAGTAACAAGATTAAATCGAGTGAACACTTGTTGAGAATTTTTCCCCATTTATGTTTCAAATCTGGCTTATCATGTTCAAAGGATGGAACCTTCTTAACACACTACCCTTGCGGAGTCACTCCCTCTCCCCAATAGTCAGACAGCGTGAATGCATGTAGAGCAAGTTTTGTTTGTTTTTTCATCATTTCTTTTCAGATCATAGTACAGTCTGCGTAAATCTGGTGAGGTCTCGACGCCATGTAGTAAAGAATCTTGAACTATTATGTTCTTGCCTTGCTCATTTGTGAAAAAGAAATTGTTTGAAAAAGCCATAGTGGGCGGCTGAAAAATACCAAACAACGTTCAGTATAATGAACAGAGAAACTCCCAAAAAGATTCACCCCAGAGTCCTTGGATAATACAGAGACACAGGAGAGGAGTGCTTATTTTGTATGTAGTTAATCCATGAGGTGCTCTTTGATCATGGGATGAAATACTATAGAACAAAAATAAGTTGATGCTGGATAATGAACAATGCCGAAATATCCTTTGTGCAAAACGAAATTCCAGAAGTAATCAAGGCACTGTCATATAGTGAAAAAAAATGTAAAAGCCTTTATTGTTCATTGTTACCACAAAATGAAATATCATGAAATGAAAATACAAAATGTGTACTCATGAACTCATATTACCAAATTTAAGAAAGAATGGAGAATAAGAAATCATGGAGAACAAAACATCTCCTATGGAGGGGAGAATAATACATTTCCTCATTTAGACCTGGCAATACAGTGGCACTTAGTTTAAAGATCCAGAATGTTTTGCAATTTAGGAGGCAATCTACTCTGTGACCCGACACAGCCAGGAGGCAGCCAGGGTTAAGGACATCATTAAATGCAACTGGAGCGTAATTGAAAATGATCCTATTTCTTGTGATGTGTTCACTGAACCCCCAGCATTCCCTTACAGAAGGGCCCCTTCCCTCAAGGATAAGTTGGTGTGCAGCAACCTCACCCCAGTAACTAAACCAAGTATCCTATAGCTAAACATTACAGACAGGTTGGCCATCGCAGCTCAAACTCTCTGGTCATTGAAATGGTTCCCAGTCCTCATGGGAACACATTTTTGTTCTCCATGATTTCTTGTTTTCCATTCCTTCTTAAGTTTGGCAATATGAGTTCATGTGTACACATTTTGTGTTTTCCAATTAGGATATTTCATTTTGTGGTATTGCATGCTCATTATTCCATGTTTATTTTTGTTTATCTTTGTATCTTGAATGTTTTTTACTTGATCAATTACATATGGTAATGAATTGTATCACGTCCTGTGAGAGTTGGGTTATACACCAGCTTGTCCACCACTATTTTTTGTCACCCTGATGAAAGCAGTTGTAGTCGCAACAGGTCAGTGTTTTTTAAAGTTCTTTCCATGCATAAGCCGTAAAACACTAAAAGCTTTTACATTTGTTCACTACATGAGAATGCCTTGATTACTTCTGGAAGATTGTTTTGCACAAAGGCTTTTTCGGCGTTGTTGATGGGTATGTGGACACCTGCTCGTCGAACATTTCATTCCAAAATCATGGGCATTAAAATGGAGTTGGTCCCCCCTTTGCTGCTATAACAGCCTCCACTCTTCTGGGAATGCTTTCCACTAGACTAAGAGCATTAGTGAGGTCGGGCATTGATGTTGGGCTATTAGGCCTGGCTCGCAGTTGACGTTCCAACTCATCCCAAAGGTGTTCGATGGAGTTGAGATCAGGGCTCTGTGCAGGCCAGTCAAGTTCTTCCACACTGTTCTCAGCAAACCATTTCTGTATGGACCTCACTATGTGCAAAGTGGCAGTGTGATGCTGAAACAAGAAAGGGCCTTCCCCAACTGTTGCCACAAAGTTGAAAGCACAGAATCCTCTAGAATGTCATTTCATGCTGTAGCGTTAAGATTTCCCTTCACAGGGAACTAAGAGTAGAGGTTGGACCATTATGATTTTTCAACGCCGATACCGATACCGATTATTGGAGGACCAAAAAAAGCCAATACCGATTAATCGGACGATTTTTTAAATTTATTTGTAATAATGACAATTACAACAATACTGAATGAACACTTATTTTAACTTAATATAATACATCAATAAAAATCAATTTAGCCTCAAATAAATAATGAAACATGTTCAATTTGGTTTAAATAATGCAAAAACAAAGTGTTGGAGAAGAAAGTAAAAGTGCAATATGTGCCATGTAAAAAAGCTAACTTTTAAGTTCCTTGCTCAGAACATGAGAACATATGAAGCTGGTGGTTCTTTTTAACATGAGACTTCAATATTCCAAGGTAAGAGGTTTTTGGTTGTAGTTAATATAGTATTTATAGGACTATTTCTTTCTATACCATTTGTATTTCATATACCTTTGACTATTGGATGTTCTTATAGGCACTTTAGTATTGCCAGTGTAACAGTATAGCTTCCGTCCCTCTTCTCGCCCCTACCTGGGCTCGAACCAGGAACACATCGACAACAGCCACCCTCGAAGCATCGTTACCCATCGCTCCACAAAATCCGCGGCCCTTGCAGAGGCCCTCTCAGAGCGAGTGACGTTTGAAACGATATTAACGCACCCCGCTAACTAGCTAGCCATTTCACATCGGTTACACCAGCCTAATCTCGGGAGTTGATAGGCTTGAAGTCATAAACAGCTCAATGCTTGAAGCACAGCAAAGTGCTGTTTGAATGAATGCTTACGAGTCTGCTGCTGCCTACCACTGCTCAGTCAGACTGCTCTATTAAATATCAAATCATAGACTTAATTATAACATAATAACACACAGAAATACGAGCCTATGTTGGTCATTAATATGGTAGAATCCGGAAACTATCATTTCGAAAACAAAACGTTTATTATTTCAGTGAAATACGGAACTGTTCCGTATTTTATCTAACGGGTGGCATCCCAAAGTCTAAATATTGCTGTTACATTGTACAACCTTCAATGTTATGTCATAATTACGTAAAATTCTGGCAAATTAGTTTGCAACGAGCCAGGCGGACCAAACTCTTGCATATACCCTGACTCTGCGTGCAATGAACGCAAGAGAAGTGACCCAATTTCACCTGGTTAATATTGCCTGCTAACCTAGATTTCTTTTAGCTAAATATGCAAGTTTAAAAATATATACTTCTGTGTATTGATTTTAAGAAAGGCATTGATGTTTATGATTAGGTACAGTCGTGCAACGATTGTGCTTTTTTCACAAATGCGCTTTTGTTAAATCATCCCCCGTTTGGCGAAGTTGGCTGTCTTTGTAAGGAAGAAATAGTCTTCACATAGTCAGGCGGCCCAAACTGCTGCATATACCCTGACTCTGTTGCAAGAGAAGTGACACAATTTACCTAGTTAAAAGAAATTCATGTTAGCAGGCAATATTAACTAAATATGCAGGATTCAAAATATATACTTGTGTATTGATTTTATGAAAGGCATTGATGTTTATGGTTAGGTACACGTTGGAGCAACGACAGTCCTTTTTCGCAAATGCGCACCGCATCGATTATATGCAACGCAGGACACGCTAGATAAACTAGTAATATCATCAACCATGTGTAGTTAACTAGTGATTATGATTGATTGATTTATTGTTTTTTTATAAGATAAGTTTAATGCTAGCTAGCAACTTACCTTGGCTTCTTACTGCATTCGCGTAACAGGCAGGCTCCTCGTGGAGTGCAATGAGAGGCAGGTGGTTAGAGCGTTGGACTAGTTAACTGTAAGGTTGCAAGATTGAATCCCCGAGCTGACAAGGTAAAAATCTGTCGTTCTGCCCCTGAACAAGGCAGTTAACCCACCGTTCCTAGGCTGTCATTGAAAATAAGAATGTGTTCTTAACTGACATGCCTAGTTAAATAAAAGTGTAAAAAAAAGAATTGGCCAAATTGGGGTAGAAAAATACCGATTTCCGATTGTTATGAAAACTTGAAATCGGCCCTAATTAATCGCCATTCCGATTAATCGGTCGACCTCGAACTAAGAGAACTAGCCCGAACCATGAAAAACAGCCCCAGACCATTATTCCTCCTCCACCAAAATGTACAGTTGGCACTATGCATTCGGGCAGGTAGCATTCTCCTGGCATCCACCAAACCCAGATTCGTCTGTCGGACTGCTAGATGGTGAAATGTGATTTATCACACCAGGTAAAGCGTTTTCACTGCTCCAGAGCACAATGCCGGTGACCTTTACACCACTCCAGCCGACACTTGGCATTGCACATGTTGATCTTAGGCTTGTGTGAAGTTGCTTGGCCATGAAAACCCATTTCATGAAGCTCTCGGCGAACAGTTCTTGTGCTGACGTTGTTTCCAGAGGCAGTTTGGAACTTTGTAGTGAGTGTTGCAACCGAGGACAGATGATTTTTACGCACTACTCTTCAGCACTCGGCGGTCCCGTTCTATGAGCTTATGTGGCCTACCACTTCGTGGCTGAGCCGTTGCTGTTCCTATATGTTTCCACTTCACAACAACAGCACAGTTGACCGGGGCAGCTCTGGCAGGGTAGAAATTGGACGAACTGACTTGTTGGGAATGTGGTGCCGCATTGAAAGTCCCTGAGATCTTCAGCATGGGCAGTTCTACTGCCAATGTTTGTCTATAGAGATTGCATGGATGTGTGCTTCATTTTATACATCTGTCAGCAAAGGTTGTGGCTGAAATAGCCTAATCCACTAATTTGAAGGGGTGCCCTGATACTTTTGCATATACATTGCATTCAGAAAGTATTCAGACCCTTCCCTTTTTCCACATTTTGTTATGATACAGCCTTATTATAAAATTAATTAAATAATGAATTTTCCTCATCAATTTATACCCAGTACCTCACAATGACAAAGCGAAAACAGGTTTTTAGAAATGTTTGCAAATTTATAAAAAATAGAAACATACATAAGTATTCAGACCCTTTGCTGTGAGACAAATCTTTTATCTCAGGTGCATCCTGTTTCCATTGATCATCCTTGAGATGTTTTTACAACTTGATTGGAGTTCACCTGTGGTCAATTCAACTGATTGGACATGATTTGGAAAGGCACACACCTGTCTATATAAGTTCCCACAGTTGACTGTACATGTAAGAGCAAAAACCAAGCCATGATGTCAAAGGAATTGTCTGCAGAGCTCCGAGACGGGATTGTGTTGAGGCACATATCTGGGCAAGGGTAGAAAAACATGTCTGAAGTATTGACGGTCCCCAAGAAAACAGTGGCCTCCATTATTCTGAAACGGAAGAAGTTTGGAACCACCAAGAAGACTCTTCCTAGAGCTGGCAGCCTGGCCAAACTGAGCAATCAGGGGAGAAGGGCCTTGGTCAGGGAGGTGACCAAGAACCTGGTGATCAATCTGACAGATCTCCAGAGTTCCTCTGTGGAGATGGGAAAGACTTCCAGATGGACAACCATCTCTGAAGTCACTCCTCAGTAAAAAGCACATGACAGCCAGCTTGGAGGTTGCCAAAAGGCACCTAAAGGACTCTCAGACCATGAGAAACAAGATTCTCTGGTCTGAGGAAACCAAGATTGAACTCTTTGGCCTGAATGCCAAGCGTGGTTTTCAGCGGCAGTGAAACAACAACACGATTAATGACAATTTAAAAGCTTCTATGAAAATGTATATAAATCAGAATTAAACAACAGTTGGACGGATCCTATAGTCTTCTTAGACTCAACAACTCTGAAGTTAAGAACACGATAACAATATGGAAGAAAATTAAACGTATTCTACAAGAACCAATATCACTCCCTATAAACACAACCTTACGGACAATCCTTGCATAGTTTTTCAGAATTCACGAACAAATTGGTCCACATAGAAAACTAAAGGCATAGAAACCGTAAATGACTTGGTAACAGGAAATACATGTATTTCCATGACATAATTAAAAAATAATTTGGGACTGACCAATGTTGATAGTTGAACTTCAAAGTTGCATATCATGAAATTTCGATTTGAAATCTTTTGGACATCAGAGCGACATTGAAAGAATCTTATTTGAGTCAGAAAAGGATATTCATAAGATAGGGAAGAAAAACTGAAAGATGCAGAGAGCATATCCAACTGAAATTACAGTTAACAAAAATGTCCTCTTAATCCAGTATAAACTAATGTATAGAATGTATTATACAAGAGACAAATCCACAAATTGTACAGCACAACGGCAGAGTCATGTCTTAAGTGTAAAACGAATAATGACTCAATAATCCATGCTTTCTGGGAATTCTATAAAGTCCAAAAGTTATGGGTGGAGCTGGAAAGTTGGTTGTCAGAAGTATTACAATGTAAATGTCCTTTTATTCCGCCTGTCTGTATGTTTCAAGACATGGCATATGGGGGTGTATTGAGATACCCAATGGGCTGGAAGATTCTCTTCTCATCACTCATCTTGAAAAACGATATACTAAAAACTTGAATATAAATCCGCCATCATTAACACAATGGAAAAATCAAATGATTTTTTGTTGAAATTTGGAAATATTAAGGGCAAGGGATAAAAACGGATTGGTACAATTTAAGGTCAAGTGTCAAACAATAATGCAGGTGCTAGGCATGGGGTTGTGAGCATGCAGGTCTGGGCAGATGAGATGTAGTCATTGTTTGTGTGCATCTGTTAGTTGTTTTTTGTATAAGTTTGTATTTGGCAAGAAGCCCAAACAGATATTTGAACATAATAATTTCAAACCTTGCTTACATGTGTATATGATCATGTGTCTCTCTATTATACGTTAGTACAATTTGGAATAGATTTCCAAAATGAAAATCACTTGGAGCTGATATGCTGATATTTCTACAGTCTTTTATGTCCAAAAACACAAAACCAAAAAAACAACACTTTGGGGGTCAAATAAAATCTCCAGTTGGGGAAGGCTGATGTAGAGTGTTTCTGTGAATGTTACAGTGTGGTAATAGTTTGATCTAACCAACAGAGGGCAGAAACACTGTGAACTTCACAGTCACGTCATAGAGAGGGAGGAATGGAGTGGGGTGGTGTGTACTGGCCACAAGGGTAGTGTGGACAGGGTCGGGGGGGAGGAGGGGGGAGGGAAAGAGGAAGGAGGGAAAGAGGGAGGAAGGTAAGAGGGTAGTGAGGTCGGGAGGGAGGAGGGAGGGAAAGAGGGAGGAGGGTAAGAGGGTAGTGAGGTCGGGAGAGAGGAGGGAGGGAAAGAGGGAGGAGGGTAAGAGGGTAGTGAGGTCGGGAGGGAGGAAGGAAAGAGGTAGAAGGGAAAGAGGATAGTAGGGATAGGGTCTGGAGGGAGGAGGGAGGTGGGAAAGACGATAGTTGGGATAGGGTCGGGAGGAGGCAAAGGGGGCAGTGAGGACAGGGTCGGGAGTAGGGAAAGAGAGTAGTGAGGACAGGGTCGGGAGGGGGGGAAAAGGGTGGTGGGGATAGTGTTGGGAGGAGGGAAAGAGAGTAGTGAGGACAGGGTCGGGAGGGGGGGAAAAGGGTGGTGGGGACAGTGTTGGGAGGAGGGAAAGACGCTAGTGAGGACAGGGTCAGGAGTAGGGTAGAATAGTTTCTCGGTATTTTACAAATGTTCCATCCAGAGAATAAATCACTTTTCTCCCTGGTAACCCGGTATTTCCTCACAAAACCAGAAGTGTCATTCAAAAGCATTTTAAAGCCTATAAATAGGCCAATGTCTGGATTTGCCCATGTCTGAATTTGATTAGAGCGTTGATCGAAAATTCAAGCTTGATGCTACCTGAGCCTGATTAAAGATTTAATGAGCCAAAGCCCGCATGTTGCAGCACATGCAGCCTACAAAGTTACAAGTATACTCTAGCGAATTTGATTATAGTTTTGAAGTATAGGTCTAGAATTAGATGCAGAAGACTTTCACTTCTCTTCAAGAAGATTGATGGATTATGGGTCTGATTAAATAACTGCTTTAGCCTACCACCATTGCTTGTTCGCTCTTCTTTTAAACTACCCGTGAATTCTATTGGCTGCTGTATTTAACATTCAGCAAGCAAGAGCTTGCATCCCTCTCCAAAAAGTCTACTGGTGTAAGAAATGCTAAAAAATGATGTCCAGCAAGCTATTCTAGTCTAGCTTTTCCTGCATGGGACTCCAAGAGCTAAGAAGCGTTTTTCAAGGAGAGGCCAGCAAGAGCACATGTGCGTGGGTATTGCGCAAGATCAGACAGAGGCTATAAGTTAGAAGTTTATAATGCATAACCCATAATTAAATAGCTAGTATAAGGCTAATACTGCTTTGAATTTATTACCTCAAAGAGGTAGGCTAGGACATCTATATATAGGCAAACTACCTGCCCTCCAGGACACCTACACCACCCGATGTCACAGGAAGGCCATAAAGATCATCAAGGACAACAACCACCCAAGCCCCTGCCTGTTCAGCCCGCTATCATCCAGAAGGCGAGGTCAGTACAGGTGCATCAAAGCAGGGACCGAGAGACTGAAAAACAGCTTCTATCTCAAGGCCATCAGACTGTTAAACAGCCACCACTAACATTTAGTGGCCGCTGCCAACATACTGACTCAACTCCAGCCACTTTAATAATGGGAATTGATGGAAATTATGTAAAAATGTACCACTAGCCACTTTAAACAATGCCACTTAAAACTTCTGGTCAATATGGGGGCGCTGTTTTCACTTTGTAAAAATTCGTTCCCAAATTAAACTGCCTCATACTCAATTCTTGCTCGTACAATATGCATATTATTATTACTATTGGATAGAAAACACTCTCTAGTTTCTAAAACCGTTTGAATTATATCTGTGAGTAAAACAGAACTCAAGTTGGAGCAAACTTCCTGTCAGGAAGTGAGAAATCTGAAATCAGGCACTCTGTTCCAGGGTCAGTTTATTAATTTGCATGTATTCTATTGGTCGACATGCACTGCATACGCCTTCCCCTAGATGTCAGCAAGCAGTGAGAATTGGAATGGAGTTGCTAGGCAGATCTGAGGCCATATAAAGGATCTTGGAACGTGGGGTGCACTCTTTTCAACGTTCGCCATGACGCGAGACAGACCTCAGGATGGCATTCTGGAAAGCTCTCGTTATAGGCCTTAGATATATCCGGCTCTGATTTTATTCGATATAGGTATTAAAACGTCATAATGTAGTTATTTTAAACCGAGTTATATCATTTTATATCAGTATATTGCGATTTTCGGAATTTTCTTTGTGCTGCGTAATGAAGAGTTGGACACGTCTGGGCCACATAGCTAATGTTTGCTGCTAATTCCTAAGCTGAAGACTACATTCTACAGCCGGAGCAACGATTATTCTGGACAAAGGACAACTTGCCCAAGATTCTGATGGAAGCTCATCAAAAAGTAAGAACTATTTATGATGTTAATTCGTTGTTCTGTTGAAAAATGTAAAACTACTATTCCGCCATTAATTTCGGTGCGGTCTCGCTTTAACGCACGCTGTATGTCGTGGTAACGTTAATTTTAAAAATCTAACACAGCGGTTGCATTAAGAACTAATGTATCTTTCATTTGCTGTCCAACCTGTATTTTTAGTTATTGATTAGATTAGATGCCTCTCCCAAGATCTCTCCCGACATTTTCTTTGCAGCTTGGCTACTATTCTCATTGTATAACCACGATTTGTGCCGCTAAATATGCACATTTTCGAACAAACAATATATGTATTGTGTAATATGATGTTATAGGACTGTCATCTGATGAAGTTTTGAGAAGGTTAGTGAAAAATGTAATATCTTTTGCTGGTTTATTCGCTAACGTGCATGAATCAATGCTGCTGTGTGGTTGGCTATTGTAGTAAGCTAATATAATGCTAAATTGTGTTTTCGCTGTAAAACACTTAAAGAATCTGAAATATTGGCTGGATTCACAAGATCTTTGTCTTTCATTTGCTGTACGCTGTGTATTTTTCATAAATGTTTTATGATGAGTATTTAGGTAATTCACGTTGCTCTCTGTAGTTATTCTAGTTGCTTTGGTGAGAGTTGTGATGGTGGCTGCAATGTAAAACTACAATTTATACCTGAAATATGCACATTTTTCGAACAAAACATATGCTATACAATAAATATGTTATCAGACTGTCATCTGATGAAGTTGTTTCTTGGTTAGTGACTATTTATATCTTTATTTGGTCGAATTTGTGATAGCTACCTATGCAGGAAAAAAATGGTGGAGAAAAAAAAGTTTTGTCTTTTGCTATGGTGGTTAGCTAATAGAAATACATATTGTGTCTTCCCTGTAAAACATTTTAAAAATCAGAAATGATGGCTGGATTCACAAGATGTGTATCTTTCATTTGGTGTCTTGGACTTGTGATTTCATGAACATTTTATTATATGATATCCCTGTGGCTTTAGGCTAGGCTATGCTAGTCAGCTTTTTTGATGGCGGGGATCCCGGATCCGGGTTTGTGACTCGTTAGAGGTTTTAATATAATGTTTACATACCCTACATTACTCATCTCATATGCATATGTATATACTGTACTCTATGTCATCTACTGCATCTTGCCATCTTTATGTAATACATGTATCACTAGCCACTTTAAACTATGCCACTTTATGTTTACATACCCTACATTACTCATCTCATATGTATATACTGTACTCTATACTATCTACTGCATCTTGCCTATGCCGTTCTGTACCATCACTCATTCATATATCTTTATGTACATATTCTTTATCCCTTTACACTTGTGTGTATAAGGTAGTAGTTGTGGAATTGTTAGGTTAGATTACTTGTTGGTTATTACTGCATTGTCGGAACTAGAAGCACAAGCATTTTCGCTACACTCGCATTAACATCTGCTAACCATGTGTATGTGAAAAATACAATTTGATTTGATTTGATTTTATACCGCTGAAGTCGGAAATTTACATACACTTAGGTTGGAGTCATTAAAACTCGTTTTTCAACCACTCCACAAATGTCTTGTTAAAAAACTATAGTTTTGGCAAGAAGGTTAGGACATCTACTTTGTGCATGACACAAGTCATTTTTACAACAATTGTTTACAGACAAATTATTTAACTTATCACAATTCCAGTGGGTCAGAAGTTTACATACACTAAGTTGACTGTGCCTTTAAACAGCTTGGAAAATTCCAGAAATTGATGTCATGGCTTTAAAAGCTTGTGATAGGCTAATTGACATAATTTGAGTCACTTGGCGGTGTACCTGTGGATGTATTTCAAGACCTACCTTCAAATTCAGTGCACCTTTGCTTGACATCATGGGAAAATCAAAAGAAATCAGCCAAGACCTCAGAAAAAAATTGTAGACCTCCACAAGTCTGGATCATCATTGGGAGCAATTTACAAATGCCTGAAGGTACCACATTCATCTGTACAAACAATAGTACGGAAGTATAAACACAATGGGACCACGCAGCAGTCATACCGCTCAGGAAGGAGACGTGTTCTGTCTCCTAGAGATGAACGTACTTTGGTGCGAAAAGTGCAAATCAATCCCAGAACAAAAGCAAAGGACCTTGTGAAGATGCTGGAGGAAACAGGTACAAAAGTATCCATATCCACAGTAAAACAAGTCCTATATCGACATAACCTGAAAGGCCGCTCAGCAAGGAAGAAGCCACTGCTCCAAAACCGCCATAAAAAATCCAGACTACGGTTTGCAACTGCACATGGGACAAAGATTGTACTTTTTGGAGAAATGTCCTCTGATCTAATGAAATAAAAATAGAACTTTTTGGCCATAATGACAATCATTATGATTGGAGGAAAAGGGGGAGGCTTGCGAGCCAAAGAACACCATCCCAACCGTGAAGCACATGGGTGGCAGCATCATGTTGTGGGGGTGCTTTGCTGCAGGAGGGACTGGTGCACTTCACAAAATAGATGGCATCATGAGGGAGGAAAATTATGTGGATATATTGAAGCAACATCTCAAGACATCAGTCAGGAAGCTACAGCTTGGTCGCAAATGGGTCTTCCAAATGGACAATGACCCCAAGCATACTTCCAAAATTGTGGCAAAATGTCTTAAGGACAACAAAGGCAAGGTGTTGGAGTGTCCATCACAAAGCTCTGACCTCAATCCTATAGAACATTTGTGGGCAGAACTGAAAAAGCATGCACTGATTTAAAGAAAAAAAGTTACCATTAGATGATAGGTCTACATGCATTGTGAACTGCGTTCCATACTGAGATGGGCTGCCTGTCCCCACCATGACCGTTGATTATTCATCATGCAGAGAAGCCAGATTTAGACATCACTTATAATTTAACAGTTTCATTTCACGCCATGCTGTTCATATAAATAATTTACTATAACCTGTTTCTCACAGTTATTTATCCCTTTTAAAATGAGTGGTTTAGAAAGGTATATCCCGGTAAATCTCAGTAACCGGGTTACCGCCATTCAACCCTAGTTGGGAGGAGGTAAAGAGGGTATTAGGGACAGGGTCAAGAGGGAGGAAGGAGGATCAGAGGGTTGTGAGGACAGGGACAGGAGAAAGAAGGGAGGGGGGTAAGGGTGAGTATCCAAGGAGGAAAGACATTCAGAATGCTGTAACCCTCCCACACAATCAGGCTGCAGTTTAGTTTGGTGGCTGCCATTTGCCTCTCACAAATGTCATATTTCGAAAGTTGTTCCAAACGTCACATTTTTAAGGTTAGGGTTATGTTCAGGCATTATCTCTAAATTCTTTAGCTTAGGCATTAACTCCGAAAGGTAATCGTTAAGGTTTGGGATAGCTTTAAAACAAAAATATCAAAACAACTTTCTATCACTGGAATCAAACTTACAACCTTCGTAATCAGAGGCATATGCTTATGACCATCTGCTATCCCCATTCACAACACTCTAGAAAAACTGAAACCTACTTGAAGGTAACAGCGCTCACTGTTGCCCCTAGTGGCCGGTTTCCATGTCATCTCACAACGTCCTCAGACGTGTATGGACTCTGCTGGGCTCTGCTGTGTCCCCTTTAACTTTGCTCTTTAACACACACACACACACACACACACACACACACACACACACACACACACACACACACACACACACACACACACACACACACACACACACACACACACACACACACACACACACACACACACACACGCACGAACACAAACACGAACACAGCGAGGGCCATTTAGTGTGATGTCCCCGGGATTTCTCTTCTAACTCAACCTTTCACATTCTATCTGACAGAAAGAGAGAAGCTATGCAGATCTGAGCTGGCTTCTGTGTATGGTCTATGCTGGCTCCTCACTTCAACTGCAATCTCTTTAGAGGGCAAATGGTCTCTTCCAGTGCTGGGCTAAAAAACACACGCGCACACACACACACACACACACACACACACACACACACACACACACACACACACACACACACACACACACACACACACACACACACACACACACACACACACACACACACACACACACACACACACACACACACACAGTGGTCAAATTACTATGTCTCAATGCTGTCAGTGACAGTGTGAGAATGATTAATCAATACCCCCCACTGGCTAAAGGAAACCAGTGATGGACCCCTTGTCTCCTCCTTCCCACTGATCCTCCCTTTCTCTCCCCCTCAACCACTCTCTCTTGCCTTCTCATCCCCCTCTCTCTCCTCTCTCACCCCCGTTCTCTCCCCCTCTCATTCCCTCTCATTCCTCCCCCCTCTCCCCCTTTCATCCCATCTAATCCCACTCTCTCTAAACCTCCATCTCTCTCTCTGTGGGACTCCAAACACAGACCCTTTAGTTCAACAAGGAGCCCACATACAAACTTCTCAGAAATGTAATAAATAAGAAAATATATTTTATAGGAAAAGAAGGTTCATTTAAATTCATCAGCTATCTGAGAGAGATTGAACAGGTTATCCAAGGAGAAACATTGTGTTGATGGGAAACTAAAACTTCCTGTCAAGGTGATGTAAGTCCCTAAATGAAAATGGTAAACATTGAGGAGTCATACTTTATTAATGACCCAGCTAGGCAGTGATATTGACATCCAATGAGATAAATCATTATGAATTGTGTGGAAGGATCAAATCCACGCCTCTCTGTGTGTGTATGTGTTTGTGTTTGGTGTGTGCGTGCATACGTGTGTGTGGGTGTGTGTCATTGCGGACTGGCCCTCGGTGCTGTAACAAGTGGTCATGTGTTTGTTTTTTAATTAAGGTTGTTCGTTAATCAGATTCCTTCACATGGTTTAAACAGCTGCAGCAAGCATGCAAAGTTTATTTAACTTCACCTTACTTTTTTTTAGTAAAGAATAGAAACCAGAAACTGCATGCTTATTTTCCTCTCTCTCTCTCTCTCTCTCTCTCTCTCTCTCTCTCTCTCTCTCTCTCTCTCTCTCTCTCTCTCTCTCTCTCTCTCTCTCTCTCTCTCTCTCTCTCTCTCTCGCACTCTCTCTCTCTCTCTCTCTCTCTCTCTCTCTCTCTCTGTTTGTGTTTGTGATGCAGAGTCTCAATTTGGTGTTTGTCCCGTTTTTGTGAATTCTTGGTTGGTGAGTGGACCCCAGACCTCACAACCATATAGGGCAATGGGTTCTATAACCGATTCAAGTCTTTTTAGCCAGATCCTAATTGGTATGTCGAATTTTACGTTCCTTTTGATGGCATCGAAGGTCCTCTCTCAGCTCATTCACAGCTTTGTGGAAGTTACCTGTGGCACTGATGTTAAGGCCGAGGTATGTCTAGTTTTTTGGGTGCTCTAGGGCAATGGTGTCCTGCCGACTGGACCTTTTTTGGAACACCATTATTTTTGTCTTGCTGAGATTTACTGTCAGGTCCCAAGACTGGCAGAATCTGTGCAGAAGATCTAGGTGCTGCTCCTTGGTTGGTGACAGAAGCATCAGATTGTCAGCAAACAGTAGACATTTGATTTCAGATTCTAGTAGGGTGAGGCCGACTGTTCTAGTGTCCACGCCAATTCATTGATATATATTTGATATATATTTTGAAGAGTGTGGGGCTTAAGCTGCATTCCTGTCTCACCCCACGTCCCTGTAGAAAGAAATATGTGTGTTTTTTGCCAATTTTAACCTCACACTTGTTGTTTGTGTACATGGATTTTATAATGTCATATGTTTCTCCGCCAAAACCACTTTCCATCAATTTGTAAAGCAGACCCTCATGCCAAATTGAGTCAAAGGCTTTTTGAAATCCACAGAGCATAAGAAGACTTTGCCTTTGTTTTGGTTTGTTTGTTTGTCAATTAGGGTGTACAAGGTGAATACGTGGTCTGTCGTACAGTATTTTGTTATAAAGCCATTTTGACATTTGCTCTGTACATTGTTCTCACTGGGGAAATGTACAAGTCTGCGGTTAATGATAATGCGGAGGATTTTCACACGGTTGCTGTTGATGCATATCCCACGGTAGACATTGGGGTCAAATTTGTCTCCACTTTTGTGGATTGGGGTGATCAGTCCTTGGTTCCAAATATTGTGAATGATGCCAGAGCTAAGGATGATGCTAAGAAGTTTAAATATAGCCAATTGGAATTTGTTGTCTGTATATTTTATCAATTCATTGAGGATACCATCAACACCACAGGCCTTTTTGGGTTGGAGGGTTTGTATTTTGTCCTGTAGTTCATTCAATGGAATTGGAGAAACCAGTTGGTTCTGGTAGTCTTTAATAGTTTCTAAGATTCTAAGATTTGTATTTGATCATGTATATGTTTTGACTGTTTGTTCTTTGTTATAGGGCCAAAAATATTGGAGAGGTGGTTTACCCATACGTAGATAACTCTTCGTGTTGTTGTTTGTTTCCCGTGGATTCTTCAATTACATTGAGCTGATTTCTGACACACTGTTCCTTCTTTTCTGCAGTGAAGGCGTAGACTCAGGTTTTCTGGGTCTCTATGTTTTTGGTTGGATAGGTTTCTCAATTTCTTTCTTAGGTTTTTACATTCTTCATCAAACCATTTGTCATTGTTGTTAATTGTCTTCGGTTTTCTGTTTCAAATGTTTAGATTTGATAGGGAAGTGGAGAGATCAAATATACTGTTTAGGTTTTCTACTGCCACGTTTACACCTTCACTATTACAGTGGAACATTTTGTCCAGGAAGTTGTCTAAAAGGGATTGCATTTTTTGTTGCCTAATAGTTTTTTGGTAGGTTTCCACATTACATTCCTTCCATCTATAGCATTTCTTAATATTATTCAGTTCCTTTGGCTTTGATGCCTCATGATTGAGTATTGCTCTGTTCAAGTAGACTGATTTTGCTGTGATCTGATAGGGGTGTCAGTGGGCTGACGCTCTGAGAGACTCTGGGTTGAGTTCAGTGATAAAGTAGTCTACAGTACTACTGCCAAGAGATGAGCTATAGGTGTAGCTATAGTAGTTGTGCCTAGGGGGGCATATGGGGGAGGGAATGCTGTCACCTCCAGGCAGGTGTTTGTCCCCCTGTGTGCTGAGGGTGTCAGGGTCTTGTCCGGTTCTGGCATTTAGGTCGTCACAGACTAGTACATGTCCCTGGGCCTGGAAATTATTGATCCCCCCCAGGATGGAGAACCTGTCTTCATTAAAGTATGGTGTTTCTAGTGGGGGGATATAGGTAGCACACTGGAGGAAACGTTTCTCTATTTATTATTGAATTTCTATCCAAATGTAAAATGTTCCTGTTTTGTCTTATTTAATAGAGGGGTTAGGTCTGCTCTATATCAAATGAGCATACCCCCTGAGTCCCTTCCCTGTTTCACACCTGGTAGTTTGGTGGATGGGACTTCCAGCTCTCTGTAACCTAGAGGGCAACCAGTGGGTCCGTCTCCTCTGTACCGTGTTTCTTGTAGGATGACAATGTCTGTATTTCCAATTTCTTTGGTGAAGTCCAGGTTCCTGCTCTTTGGGCCAAAGGCAGAAGACCTCAGGCCTTGGATATTCCAGGGTGAGATAGTGAAGGCTTTGTGTTCCATAAAGTGTCCAATGTTGTTGGTTGTATGGTTTGGCTTCAGACCAGTCAGCTTGAATAGAGCCTGCTGAGCATCTGATATATGCCATTGGCTTGGGCTAGTGTAAGAGTGGGTGTTGGGCCTGTTTGCCTGCTCACTGCTTGGGCTTATGTGTGACTACCATATTGAGGCCCTCTTTGTGGGAGTGGGGGGCATGGGGTGGGAAGAAGGGGCATAGATCTGATGGGGCCTTAATGGGGTGTGGTTATGGTTGATTTGGGGGGGTTGATTGGTTGGAGTGGGGGTGTGGATGTGGCTGGTGGTGCTGTGGTCTGGTTGTAAGTCCTCTCGGCGTGGGGGAGGTCCCGCAAGTCTGGCTGAGTGTCTTGCTGGTCTGGGCTGGGTGTCTGTTGATCTGTTGCTCCTGTGTGTAGTGTTGGGGCTGCGTTTGAGGGCAATGTCCTTCAGGGTCCGGGCTACGGTGGGCACTGCTGCCTTGTATAGGTGGACCAGGTCGTAAAGGCTGGTCAAGTCCAGGGTGGAGTGGTGGGCCAGGTAAACATTTGGTTTTGAGGCACAGTCACGGGAAATACTTGCGTTTACCACTGTATAGTAGCAGGGTGGAAGTCTTTTCATGGTAGCAAGGTGGAGATAACCACTTGTGGGTTGAGGCAAGTGGAAGAAGCTTTTTCAATCACTCCCTTGAGTGCTGTGGCCACCCCTTTCCCTTCAAAGCCCTCTGCATTTGGTTGGGGTAAGCTGTGAGACTCTCCTGCCATTGTTGGGGTCAAGGGCTTTGACACCGATCACTTCACACCTCAGTGCTAATTGAAGTTGTATCTCTGTCCCAGCAAACTTGGTAGCCTTAACTTCTCTAGGATAGGGGGCAGCATTTTCACGTTTGGATGAAAAGCATACCCAAATTCAACTGCCAGCTACTCATCTCCAGAAGATAAGATATGCATATTGTCAGTAGATTTGGATAGAAAACACTCTGAAGTTTCTGAAACTGGTTGAATCATGTCTGTGAGTATAACAGAACTTATTTAGCAGGCGAAACCCCGAGGACAAACCATTCAGATTTATTTTTTTGAGGTCACTCTCTTTTCAATGGATTTTCATTGGGAATCCAGATTTCTAATTGACCTTCTTGCAGTTCCTACCGCTTCCACTGGATGTCAACAGTCTTCAGAAATTAGTTGAGGGTTTTTCCTTTGTGTAATGAAGAAGTACGGCCATTTTGAATCAGGGTCACTTGAAGTGTCCTGATAGATAGAGGCCCGTGACCAGAAAGCATGCTACAGATTGTTTTAATCCTCTATTGAACACAGATCATCCCGTCTTCAATTTTATTGATTATTTACGTTAAAAAATACCTAAAGTTGTATTACAAAAGTAGTTTGAAATGTTTTGGCAAAGCTTACAGGTAACTTTTGAGATATTTTGTAGTCATGTTTCACGAGTTGGAACCGGTGTTTTTCTGTATCAAACGCGCCAAATAAATGGACATTTTGGATACATATCTACGGAATTAATCGAACAAAAGGACCATTTGTGATGTTTATGGGACATATTGGAGTGCCAACAACAGAAGCTCGTCAAAGGTAAGGCATGAATTATATTTTTATTTCTGCATTTTGTGTCGCGCCTGCAGGGTTGAAATATGCTAATCTCTCTTTGTTTACAATGGTGCTAACTCAGATAATAGCATTGTTTGCTTTCGCCGAAAGCCTATTTGAATTCTGACATGTTGGCTGGATTCGCAACCAGTGTAGCTTTAATTTGGTATCTTTCATGTGTGATTGATTTAATGAAAGTTTGATTTTTATAGTAATTTTTATAGTAATTAATTTGAATTTGGCGCTCTGCATTTTGTGAGAAGTGAGACAGTAGCGTCCCGCCTAAACTCAGATTTTTGGATATAAATATGAACTTTACCGAACAAAACATACATGTATTGTGTAACGTGAAGTCCTATGAGTGTCATCTGATGAAGATCATCAAAGGTTAGTGATTAATTTTATCTCTATTTCTGCTTTTTGTTACTCCTCTCTTTGGCTGGAAAAATGTCTGTGTTTTTCTGTGGCTATGTACTGACCTAACATAATCATTTGGTGTGCTTTCGCCGTAAATCCTTTTTGAAATTAGACATGTTGGCTGGATTCACAACAAGTGTAGCTTTAATTTGGTGTCTTTCATGTGTGCTTTCATGAAAGTTAGATTTTTATAGTAATATATTTGAATTTGGCGCTCTGCATTTTTACTGGCTTTTGGCCAAGTGGGACGTTAGCGTCCCACATATCCTAGAGAAGTTAACTTAGCATTCAGTATATTTCTTCTTGAATTTTGAAAATAAAAATAGCTTCAGACTAAACATCACTCAGTCAGTTCTAGGTCGGATGGTTCTGTTTGTTTGCCAAATCATTTGCTGTATAGTTTAGGAATAATAATCCTTGGTAGTAGGAAGCCTTTCAGGTAATTTTTGATTTGGAGTGAAGGTTATGTTGTGGAGGGTAAATCTATCTTTTTGTAAAAACATGCTGAGAAATGCGGGAGCTCATCTGCTCATGACCTCTCCTGTCGTCTCTCTCTCATAAATTAATTATAGTTATTGATACATGTATATGTGTTTTATTAAAAGCTGAGATCTATCAAGCAAGCACCCAGCATGTTTTATAATGATGAAACTTATTTTATAATTTTTGTATTTATTTTATTAGAGATAATGTGGTATAGTTGTTACCAAAAGATGACTGTTGGCTGAGCTAAGTATGAAGTATTGCTATTTATTACTAAGTATGAAGTATTGTAATTTATAACTAATTATGAAGTATTGCTATTAGTTACTAAGGGTTAGGGGTTGGCGCCCATGCCTCAGGACTACCTGGCATGATGACTCCTTGCTGTCCCCAGTCCACCTGGCCGTGCTGCTGCTCCACTTTCAACTGTTCTGCCTGCGGCTATGGAACCTCGACCTGTTCACCGGGCGTGCTACCTGTCCCAGAACTGCTGTTTTCAACTCTCTAGAGACAGCAGTAGCGGTGGAGATACTCTCAATGATTGGCTATGAAAAGCCTTGTTGCACCCTCGACAACTACTGTCATTATTATTATTTGACCATGCTGGTCATTTATGAACATTTGAACATCTTGGCCATGTTCTGTTATAATCTCCACCTGGCACAGCCAGAAGAGGACTGGCCACCCCTCATAGCCTGGTTCCTCTCTAGGTTTCTTTCTAGGTTTTGGCCTTTCTAGGGAGTTTTTCCTAGCCACCGTGCTTCTACACCGGCATTGCTTGCTGTTTGGGGTTTTAGGCTGGGTTTCTGAACAGCACTTTGAGATATCAGCTGATGTAAGGGCTATATAAATACATTTGATTTGATATTAAGTATTACTATTTATTACTTAGTATGAAGTATTGTTATTTGAAATGGTACCGTCTTCAGTATTTCCAAGTGGGTCAGTCAGTGTGGTAAAATATTGAGCGTGGAGATGCATTACAGTAAGTATATAGTAAGTATATAGCTCTGTGGTGCTTTACTTTGGTGTGTGTGTGGGGGGAGGGGGATACTGTGGCTGTGTGTTTGTGTGTGTGTATATGTCTCTCTCTCTCTCTGTGTGTGTGTGTGTGTGTGTGTGTGTGTGTGTGTGTGTGTGTGTGTGTGTGTGTGTGTGTGTGTGTGTGTGTGTGTGTGTGTGTGTGTGTGTGTGTGTGTGTGTGTGTGTGTGTGTGTGTGTGTGTGTGTGTGTGTGTGTGTGTGTGTGTGTGTGTGTGTGTGTGTGTGGAGAGGAGGCAGTACTGGGGCCTATATCTGTCTCTAACTCTTAATTAAGCCCTGGGCTCCAGTGGCCTTGACTTATTAAAGACACACACACTGCAGGGAACACACACCCACTGCAGGGAACCGAAGAACTGTACTTGTATGTTTTATGAATCAGTTTGCTGATTAGTTACCTTTGAAAGAAGGAAGGAAAGAAGGAAGAAATAAGGATGGAAATAAAAAATAAGAAAAGAAAGACAGAAACAAAGAATTACAATAAGAAAGAAAGTTGAATGAAAAAAGTGAGAAAGGTGAGAGGAGGGAGATAGATAGACAGAAAGTGTAGCACATCAACAATGGCTGATAGAATAATACGAGGGACCTCTCTCAATGAAATAACTCTACATCTGGCCTATTGAATTTATTAGCTGTATGTTATAAAACTGTAATGAGTGTAGGATAGGTTAATGAAGGAGAGGGGAGGATAAGAGAGGACCCAGTAAACAGGGGACATCCTTAGGACATTAGGCGACGTTCCCATTAGGTCCCTTTAAAACCTTCAGAGGTCGATGTCCGCGCCGGTGCAGACATTGCTGACATCTTAACGCTTTATTAAAAGCCCAGTACATTTGGGGAAAAAAAACAGTTGTTTTTAATGATAATTCCACACTATGAGGTCGGAATAAGACTCTAAATTGTGAAAATTATGATAATGCCCATTTTGTGAAAGTTTTGCATAAAGGGCATTACCCGGTCATACCGGGTCAAATTGGTACTCCTCATGTTGACATGCTCAGGACAGGTATCTAGTACGGCCAAAAGCAAGAGAGATTGTGCAGTAGCTTGTTGCAAGTAATTGTTCCTTTCACTTTGCACTGTTTTCCGTCAGAACAATCACTATGTCTGATTTGGCATATGCACACTTAGACAAGGTAGCTAGCTACACTTACTCTAGCCATTGGATTTGCTTCCATCAAAGTTCTGTCCCATACATCTTCCATCTGGCAGGCGGCAGCCAGCAGCAACCTTTCAAGTAGTACGTCTCTAAATAGTTATCATTCTAGCTAGCTATTATTATTAAAAGGAAAGGATATGATATTTTGGTGGTGCTGCTAGCTAATTACTAGCCTTGACCGTAACTAGCTAGCTAGCTATCTATCGTTAGCTACTGACCTGACGTGACCTTTATATTTACAATGGTACCTGTAGCTAGCTACATAAAAATGTATGTCCGAATCGTAAATGGGAAACGCTGTGCTAGGGCCTAGGCAGACGTTGTCTCCCACAATGTAAACAATGTTCCTGCATAGCCAGCTACAGCATAGCCAGAAAAGTTACACTTTTCCCCTATGTCTGGTATTGAGCTAATGTTAGCTAGTAGGAAGCTAGTTAGGTAGCTTGCTATTAATCCGAAGGGGTAGGCAAGAGAATGGTCTGCCTATGCCCACACATATTGTTAGGCATACCTAATTTCGAAATAGGCCATCTGTCACACCCTGATCTGTTTCACCTGTCTTCATTATTGTCTTCACCCCCTCCAGGTGTCGCTTGTTTTCCCTAGTATATTTATCCCTGTGTTTCCTGTCTCTCTGTGCCAGTTCATCTTGTATGTTTTCCAAGTCAACCAGCGGTTTTCCTGTTCTCCTGCTTTTTGCATTCTTCTTTTTCTAGTCCTCTCGGTTTTGACCCTTGCCTGTTTCTGGACCTTGTACGCCCCTGCCTGTCCATTCTGCCTGCCTTGACCACGAGCCTGTCTGCCACTCTGTACCTCCTGGACTCTGATATGGTTTTGACTTTTTGCCTGTCCACGACCATTCTCTTGCCTACCCCTTTGGATTAAAATACATTGTAAGACTCCAACCATCTGCCTCCTGTGTCTGCATCTCGGTCTCGCCTTGTGGCATGATACATCATCACAGTCAATCGTGAAGGATAATTCTTCACGTTTTATCGGTGAAACATCAAACTGCATTTGAAAACCAATTTGATCTCAATCAGTTTCATGGGAATATACATTTAGATCTTCTTGAATTACTGCTTAGTGAGTGAATTAGAGCAGATGGTGTTAAAACTATATGGCCTTCATGTATGTTTTTTCAATTCAAGCACATTCTATCTAGTAATGCGTGCTGTTGAGTATTGGACGCATTAGTTTTTGTTGTTGCTATTATTCACCTAACCATCCTAAAATCTCATAAGAAATGAGCAGCATTGTGAGAAGTGGCAGAGGTACAGTAGACTACACCCCTGCTTCCGCTGCACTGAACGAAGCCAAGTAAGCTATAGCCTGCCTTGCATAATATTTGGTGATGTAGAAATGAAAGCACGGGATGGGACACAGAGCCACGCACAGACTGGCCTAGCCCATGGGGAAGGGGGGGGGGGGGGGGGGCAGTCTGCACATTCGAACTAAAACAATGTAACTAATAATGGCATCCTTTCATTAATAAAATAATGATAAAAATACTCTTTCAAAATGACAATGTTTATTTAGTTATGGATCCATAACGAATTCCTATGGGAATAAATATCACTGAATTACAGAAATATCCTCCAATCCTCTATATATTAATTATTGGCGGAGAATCACGTCATATTTTTCAATATACTGTAGGTCTACTGTAGGCGACATGAGTCTCACTAGTGTTGAGTGTGTGCTGTTAAAAGTGGTGTAGGTCTTATTTATTTGTAGAGCATATTGAAGTTAGAAGCAATAGGATTTGAAGCAATAGTCTACAACTATTTTAGCACCGTTTCGCGCAGTTCTGAGACAAGCATGGGGACTGGTCTTGATGAATCAATGCGATTTTTATTTTCACTGAATCTCCGTTTGGGTTTTGGTTAGACTAGAATTATACAATTATGGTTTAGAAATGTTATGCTCTTAGTGTAAACTTTATTTAACTAGGCAAGTGAGTTGTACTCCTGACCATCACATTGTACAGCGTCATATTTTACGTTCCATCCTAACGGAAACCCAGAGGGTTTTTCATTTTTCTTTAAAAAGAAACACCATAAAATGTATCAAATTAATTAAGAAAAATGTATTAAAATCAGTCCCATATACTGTGTTCTTACAAAAAAGTTCAAATTTCTCTAGTCAGACTCTATTGAAGGCTATCAAATACTTCTCAAAGATGCCCTCTGGTGGTCAAACTAGCACTAACCAGCATTAATGGTACCAGTGGTTCACACTTAAATAACGTGCCATAGATTTCTGCGGCACCATGCAAGCTGCACCTCAGTACGCTGCAACCTTTAGAAGACGAACCACTGTACAGGGTTGCAGGTGTCATTGCAGGGTACAGTGCAATCGGAAAGGCTCTGGGACTTTTTCCACATTTTGTTACGTTACAGCATTATTCTAAAATTGATTAAATAAATAAAACATTTCATCAATCTACACACAATACCCCATAATGACAAAGCAAAAACAGGTTTTTATAAATGTTTGCACATTTATTAAAAATAAACTCATTAAAGGGTCTGAATACTTTCTAGGGATCTGAATACTTTCCGAATGCACTGTACAGTGAAAATATTTGGCTCTGAGCTCCAACATGCAGCACTAAGTGAAATAAAATAATGAAAATGGTGATAAAAACAATAGAAATAGCACTATTTACATAATAATAACTGTGGCAGTGATGAATAAATCAATTTCCGTTGGGGTGGAAGCAGAGTAAAAACTGTTGAGGGGGTGTGGGAGAATTACCAAAGTGGGAGCAGCATGACCATTGAGGGGGTGTGGCGACAAAGTGAAATACATATTAACAACTGCAACAGTGATGAATGTCATTGGGGTGGGGGCAGAGTAAAAGTCCATGGGGGGGTGGAATGTCCATAGGCGGGGTAGCAGGAGAAAGAATGTCCATAGGGGGAGGTAATGTTGCCTGCCTTCACCACATGGGGGTGGCCCGTGAGGAAGTCTAGGACCCAGTTGCATAGGGAGGAGTTCAGACCCAGGGCTGTGAGCTTTGTAATGAGCTTATAGGGCACTATGGTATTGAATGCCAAGCTGTAATCGATGAACAGCATCCTCAGATATGCATTCCTTGTGTCCAGGTTGGTAAGGGCAGTGTACAGTGCAATGGTGATTGTGTTGTTCGTGGATCTGTCAGGGCAGTAGGCGAATGGGAGAAGGTCAAGTGTGTCGGGGATGGAGGAGGTGATATGGTCTCTGCCTCTCGAAGCAATTCATGATGACAAAACTCAGTGCTACTGGTCGGTAGTCATTCAGTTCAGTTACTTTCCTTTTCTTGGGCACGGGATGATAGTGGACAGCTTGAAGCAGGTGGGTATAGCGGCCTGAGCTTGGGAGAGATTGAAAATGTCCTAGAACACAACAGCCAGCTGGTCTGCACATGCTCTGAGGGAATGGTTAGGGATGCTGTCTGGGCTGGTAGCCTTGTGAGGTTTAACACGTTTGAAGGACTTACATACTGTACGTCCTCAGTGGAAAATGTGAGTGTTTAGCCAACATTGTTTAGCTCACACTCTTCTTGAAAGCTTTGGGTGCTCGAATCTTGAGAAAAAGGTGTTTACTCTGGATGTTACTTATTGATATGGTGCTGATAGACAACATACGTCACTTCCTGTTGTACGCGGAACGAGGAAGAGCTCGGTTTTGTTTGTTTGGAAAGTTTGTTGTTTAAAACTATGTTGGAAAGTTCTTGGTAGGTTCTTATGTTGGATCCTACGACGCAGTTGGCCATCATGTTGGTAGCTGCTAGCTAGCTGGACATCAAGCTAGCAAGGTGTTCTTGAAGCAGCCCACGACGCGGTTATCCAATGTGTCTGGGACCGCGGATTGTCCCGGTTTGTGGCTGTCTAGATCCATGCTGTTTGTTGTTTTCAATTTTCCCCATTACCTGCCCTGTTTGGAACTGCGAGGAGTAACATACGTTGCTAGCTAGCATGACAAAGATCAAAACGGGATTACCGTTGAGGACAGTGCCAGTGGTGTCTCTCTATGACATGTGAAGGATCTTTTAAATGAACAAAAAGAGGCCTACAAGCAGTTGCTACAACAACATGGTTGTGGACGGAATTGCAGAATCTCCACATGAGACCTGGATGGAGTCTGAGGACAAAGTGAGAGAAATTATCTCTGAGAAATTGACCACAGGAAGATTGGGGTGGAGCGCGCCCACAGGACTGGAAAACCCACCACCGGCCCAGGTGATGGGCCCAGGCCAAAAGTGGTAAAGTTCCTGAGGATCTAGGACAAGGTAGCTGTTCTGGAAAGAGCCAAGAACTTGAGAGGAACGTATATCTTCCTCAACGAGGACAATCCTGAAGCTGTGCGCCAGAAGAGGAAAGAACTGATCCCAGCCATGAAAGCTGCCAGAATGCGTGGGGACATAGTGTACATCCGCTATGACAGGCTCATTGTCCACCCTCCCTCCCAGAAGCCTGGTAGGGATGAGAGAGCCAAGCCTATGGGTTCGTAGCCTCAACCCCGCAGCACACACAACAATTGATTAATGGACTGCTAAATGTATATATTTTTCTCTTTTTTTGTCTGCTCTTTTCAATATGTCTGTCTCTGATAAGCTACCCAGAAAAGGGCTGAAAATAGCCCATATTAATATATGTTGCCTTAGAAATAATGTTCATGAAATCAATAACTTGCTAATATCAGATAACATTCATACATTAGACATTTATAAGACTCAGATAATTCATTTGATGATACAGCAGTAGCAATACAAGGATATCACATCTATAGAAGAGACAGAAATGCTTATGGGGGAGGTGTTGCTGTATATATTCAGAGCCATATCCCTGTAATGCTTAGAGAATATCTCATGTCAATTGTTATTGAAGTCTTGTGGTTGCAGGTTCACTTGACACATTTAAAGCCTTTTCTTTTGGGGTGTTGCTATAGGCCACCAAGTGCTAACAGTCAGTATCTACATAATACCTGTGAAATGCTTGATAGTGTATGTGATGTAAACAGAGAGGTCTACTTTCTTGGGGACCTGAATATCGAATGGTTTTCATCATCATTATCATCACCTGTAATCTGGTTCAGGTTATTAATCAACCTACCAGGGTGTTTACAAACCCTACAGGAACAAGATCATCCACATGTATCGATCACACTTTTACTAAAACTGAAGAACTTTGTTCTAAAGCTATATCAAAACCCATTGGATGCAGTGATCACAATATAGTGGCTATATCCAGGAAGGCCAAAGTTCCAACAGCCGGGCCTAAAATAGTGTATAAGAGATCATACAAAATATTTTGCTGTGACTCTTATGTGGATGATGTTAAAAATATTTGTTGGTCTGGTGTGATTAATGATAAGCATCCAGATGCTGCACTTGATGAATTTCTGAAATTGCTTCTTTCAATTATTGATAAACATGCACCTGTTAAGAAACTGACTGCTAGAACTGTTAAGGCTCCATGGATTGATGAGGAATTGAAAAACTGTATGGTTGAAAGAGATGGGGCAAAAGGAGTGGCTAATAAGTCACATCTGACTGGGTTACTTAATGCAAATTGAGAAATGATGTGACTAAACTCAACAAAAAGAAGAAAAAACTGTGTTTTGAAGCCAAGATCAATGATATAAAGAATGATGGAAAAAAACTTTTGAGTACTTTAAATGAAATGATGGGCAGAAAGACAAATTCAACTCCATCTTTCATCGAATCAGATGGCTTATTCATCACAAAACCATTTGATGTTGCCAATTATTTTAATGATTATTTCATTGGCAAAGTGGGCAAACTTAGGCAGGAAATGCTGACGACAAACAGTGAGCAATTATATTAATGCATAAAAAAAACAAATAATGAAAGGAAAGCAGTGCAAGTTTGAATTTTGTAAAGTTAGTGTGGGAAAGGTGGATTTTTTTTTGTTAATCATCAATAATGACAAACCTCCTGGCATTGACAACTTAGATGGAAAGCTACTGAGGATGGTAGCTGACTCTATAGCCACTCCTATCTGTCATATTTTTAACCTGAGCCTAGAGGAAAGTCTTTGTCCTCAGGCCTGGAGGGAAGCCAAAGTAATTCCGCTACCCAAGAGTGGTAAAGCGGCCGTTTACTGGTTCTAACAGCACACCTATAAGCTTTCTGCCAATTGATAATAAGAAGATTGTGGGATCTGTACTGTTAGATTTCAGTGCAGCCTTTGATATTATTGACTATAACCTGTTGTTGAAAAAACTTAAGTGCTATGGCTTTTCAACCTCTGCCATATTGTGGATTCAGAGCTATCTATATAATAGAACTCAAAGGGTTTTCTTTAATGGAAGCGTCTCTAATGTCAAACATCTAAAGTGTGGTGTACCGCAGGGCAGCTCTCTAGGCTCTCTACTCGTTTCTATTTTTACCAATGACCTGCCACTGGCATTAAACAAAGCCTGTGTGTCCATGTATGCTGATGATTCAACCATATGCACATCAGTAACCACAGCTAATGAAGTCACTGAAACTCTTAGCGCTAGGGGTCAGAATTTTTTTCTTTCTTAAATTAACGTTCCCAAGGTAAACAGACATTTTCTCTGGCCCAGATCATAGAATATGCATATAATTTACAGATTGGGTAGAAAACACTCGAAAGTTTCCAAAACTGTCAAAATATTGTCTGTGAGTATAACAAAACGTATTCTGCAGACGAAAACCTGAGAAAATCCTCCGAAAAGTTCCTGCGCGCGCGAGAGGAGCTCTCCATTTTCCTTTTCTCTCTTATTGAATAGGTTATGGTCCGGTTGAAATATTATTGATTATGTTTGTTAACTTCTTGTCAATAGGGGGGCGCTGTTATCACTTTGGAAAAAATCGTGCCCAAATGAAACGGCCTCGTACTCTTTTCTAGATCATACAATATGCATATTATTATTACTATTGGATAGAAAACACTCAGAAGTTTCTAAAACTGTTTGAATTATGTCTGTGAGTAAAACAGAACTCATTTTGCAGCAAACTTCCATGCAGGAAGTGAAAAATCTGAAAACGAGGCTCTGTTTCAGGGCCTGCCTATTCAATTGCCTTATATTTATCGATATGCATGCACTTCATACGCCTTCCACTAGATGTCAACAGGCAGTGGAAGGTGGAATGGGGTGTCTAGCTTGATCTGAGGCCGATCTGAGGCCGAGCAAACTACCTGTATGGAAGTTTGCTGCCAAATGAGTACTGTTTTACTCACAGATATTATAATATAACAGTTTTAGAAACTTCTGAGTGTTTTCTATCCAATAGTAATAATAATATGCATATTGTATGATCTAGAACAGAGTACGAGGCCGTTTAATTTGGGCACGATTTTTTCCAAAGTGAAAACAGCGCCCCCCTATTGACAAGAAGTTAACAACAAGCTAAGCTGTGTTTTGGTATATTTCACTTGTGATTGCATGATTATAAATATTTTTAGTAATATTTTTGCATTTGGCGCCCTGCAATTCTAGCGGTTGTTTAGGAAAGTGATCCCGCTAATGAGATTCGTAGTGCAGAGAAGTTAACAAAGAGTTGCAGTTTGTTTTGAAATGGGTGGCCAGTAATAAACGGGTCTTGAACATCTAAAACTAAGAGCATTGTATTTGGTACAAATCATTCCTTATGTGCCAGACCTCAGCTGAATCTGGTAATGAATGGTGTGGCTGTTGAACAAGTTGAGGAGACTAAATTACTTGGCGTTGCCTTAGATTGTAAACTGTCATGGTTCAAAACATATAGATTCAATGGTTGCAAAGATGGGGAAAGGTCTACACGTAATAAAGAGATGGTGTGCTTTTTGACACCACACTCCAGAAATGTCAAAAAATGCTGCAAAGAAATACCTAGTTAAGCTGCAACTGGCCCAGAACAGAGCGGCATGTTTGCTCTTAATTGTAATCAGAGGGCTGATATAAATACTATGCATGTCAATCTCTCATGGCTAAGAGTTGAGGAGAGACAGACTGCATCACTTCTTCTTTTTATAAGAAACATCAATGTTTTGAAAATCCCAAATTGTTTGCATAGTCAACTTACACACAGCTCTGACACACACACTTATCCCACCAGACATGTCACTAGGGGTCTTTTCATAGTCCCCAATTCCAGAACAAATTCAAGAAAGCGTACAGTATTATATAGAGCCCTTATTGCATGGAACCTCCTTCCATCCCATATTGCTCAAATAAACAGCAAACCTGGTTTCAAAAATCAGATAAAGCAACACCTTGCGGCACAACGCCTCTCCCCTATTTGACCTAGATAGTTTGTCTGTATTTATTGATATGTAGGCTGTGTGCCTTTTTAAAAATCTATGTAGTTCTGTTCTTGTCTAATGATGTTCTGTATTATGTCATTCTGTATCATGTTTCATGTTTTGTGTGGACCCCAGGAAGAGTAGCTGCTGCTTTTGCAACAGCTAATGGGTATCCTAATAAAATACCAAGCTCGCCCTGTAGGGTGGAGTTTGGTGACCATGATGTGGATGGCCTTCTTTTTGTAATTTGTGATTGTTAGGAGCCCCTGCCACATGCGTCTTGTGTCCGACCCGCTGAATTCCTCCTCCACTTTGTCCCTAAATTTGTGTTTTGCCATCATGATCTATCTGCGTAATTCATATTTGTACTGTATAACTATTTTCCCTGGTTACCTTGCTCTGTTTATAAGCAGCAACTCTCTCTTTCAGTTTCCTACAAGGCTGCTATCAATCCACAGGTTTTAATTTCGGGAACGTTTTGGAAGAACTTCCCTCTTGAGTCTTTGTTTGTAGGTGGGGAGAAGCAAGATGGAGTCATGGCCGTATTTTCCAAAAGGATGATGGGAGAGGTACTTATACCCATGTCGAAAAGGTGTGTAGCAGTGGTCAAGAGTAGAATTTCTGCAAGTTACACAGTTAAGTTTGGGCTGCAGGGGCAGTATTGAGTAGCCTGGATAACAGGTGCCCATTTCAAACGGCCTCGTACTCAATTCTTGCTCGTACAATATGCATATTATTATTACTATTGAATAGAAAACACTCTCTAGTTTCTAAAACCGTTTGAATTATATCTGTGCGTAAAACAGAACTCATTTTGCAGCAAACTTCCTGACAGGAAGTGGAAAATCTGAAATCGATGCTCTGTTCTAGGGCCTGCCTATAAATGTGCTTGATATGTATTAGTATACATGCACTTCATACGCCTTCCACTAGGTGGCAACAGGCAGTGAGAGAAGAAATGGAGTGTATAACTTGATCTGAGGTCGAATAAAAGCTCTTGGCATGACGTGACACCAATTTCCTGTTTTCTGGAACGCGCGAGAAGGGACCTGGTATTGCCTTCTGAAAAACTGTCGTTATAGACGACTAATATCTCTGGCTTTGATTTTATTTGATAAATGTGACAATATCATCGTAAAGTATGTTTTTTCAATATAGTTAGATATTAGATATTAGATTATTGAAATTTTTTCAGGACGTTAGGCGTGTTGCTTTGTCTGCGTTTGTTCACGAAGGAGAGCTTTGCGCCACTTTGCTAGCTTTCCGTGCTAATTGACTGGAGAAGAGGACATTCTAAAACCAAACAACGATTGTTCCCGACAAAGGACTCCTTGTACAACATTCTGATGGAAGATCATCAAAAGTAGGACCCATTTTATGATGCTATTTCATATATCTGTCGAACATGTGAACTATTAGTTTGCGCCCAGATTTTGGGCGCTCTCTCGCTATAACTAAGCTGGATGTCGTAATGAAGTTATTTTTAGAATTCTAACCCGGCGATTGCATTAAGAACTAGTGTATCTATCATTTCCTATACAACATGTATTTTTTAGTAGTGTTTATGAATAGTTATTTGGTCAGAATATTTGAGTGTCATAAAAATATCCGGACATTCTGGGAAAAAGATGTCACGTTAGCACAATGTATAACCACTGATTTCAGCTCTAAATATGCACATTTTCGAACAAAACATAAGTGTATGTATAACCTGATGTTATCGGACTGTCATCTGTTGAAGCTTATCAAGGTTAGTCAAAAATTATATATCTTTTGCTGGTTTGTTACGATCGCTAACTTTTGCTGCTGGTAAATGGCTTGTGTTTCTGGCTATTGTGGTAAGCTAATATAATGCTATATTGTGTTTCGCTGTAAAACACTTAAGAAATCGGAAATATTGGCTGGATTCACAAGATGCTTGTCTTTCATTTGCTGTACACCATGTATTTTTTTCATAAATGTTTTATGATGAGTATTTAGGTATTTCACGTTGGTGTCTGTAATTACTCTGGCTGCTTCGGTGCTATTTGTGACGGTAGCTGTGATGGTAGCTGCAATGTAAAACTGATTTATACCTCAAATATGCACATTTTTTGAACAAAACATAGATTTATTGTATAACATGTTATAAGACTGTCATCTGATGAAGTTGTTTCTTGGTTAGTTTGGTGCTTCCTGTGCTGTGAAAAATGTCTGTCCTTTTTTGTATTTGGTGGTGAGCTAACATAAATATACGTGGTGTTTTCGCTGTAAAACATTTTTAAATCGGACATGCTGACTGGATTCACAAGATGTGTACCTTTCATTGCTGCATTGGACTTGTTAATGTGTGAAAGTTAAATATTTCTAAAAAATATCTTTTGAATTTCGCGCCCTGCACTTGAAGTGGCTGTTGTCATATTGTGCCCGGCTTCGGGCTTGCAGCCCAAAGAAGTTAAAGGCCCCTGCAACAATGAATGCTCCCTCCAAGAATGTGGTCCTTAGTTTTTTCATGGTCCAATGAAGATCTTTGATTACCTTTTTGGTGTTGGCTTGAGGCAGGATGTACACAGCCATGGCGATGATCCCTGAGAACTCTCTCAGAAGGTAAAAAGGCAGACATTTGATGACCAAGTATTCCAAGTTGGGGTAGCAGAAGCTTGCAAGTTCCTGTACATTTCCCCCATCGCACCATGTGTTGTTGGTCATAAAGCAGTGCCCACCACTCTTGCTCTTGCTAGAGAAAACCTGCTTCCTATCCTCTAGAAAAATGTAAAACCCACTGGTTGTAAATTATCAGTTTGGATGTCAGAGAAATTACAACTCTCAGAAAAACAGACTATGTTGCAGGATCTGATGTCCCTCTGGAATTAGATCCTCGCTCTGAGTTCGTCAAGTTTGTTCATTCATGATTGAACATTGGCGAGTAGTATGTTCAGTAATAGACGATCGGTCACCCGCCTTCTTAATCTCATTAATCTCACTTCTTAATCTCACTGCCACGTCTGCCTTTCCGTCGGCGTCTTCACTTCCTACTCTCTGGTAGGCCTCCCAAGCAGCTCGACGGCTCACCAAAGAAGCTAGTCCATTGTTCTGTCGTCTCAGGGAATTCGGGGAGGTCAGGCAGACGGTGAGTACCCAGAAATTCGTATTCTAATAGTTCTACCCAGGTGAGTGTAGTAATGCCTGAAACAAACTGATTAAGAAAATTTGATAAAAACACAAAGTAAACCAAATCGGCAATATTTTATCGGAGCTCGAGGCGAGGAGCCCTCTGTCGGCGTCATTTAGAACCTGATCGCGGCCTCCAGCTTCTTCATAAAGGCTTTCCAGAGCCGCGACGTGAATTGGGGACCACGGTCAGAAACAGTGTCCTCCGGAAGGACATAGACCTGCTGGAATAGTGCCTCAGCAACCTGGAGAGCGGTAGGTAGAGAGGGGGATACATGGCAGGATTTGGAAAACCTGTCAACAACAACCAGAACAGTGATAAAACCATCAGAACGTGGGAGATCCGTTACAAAGTCTATGGACAGATGTGACCAAGGCCGCTGAGGCACGGGAAGGCAAAGTAGTTTCCCTGCTGGAGCGTGCCGGGGAGATTTGAATTGAGTACATACCGAACATGAGTTGACATAGTAGGCAACATCCTGCGCCGTGGTGGGACACCAGTATTTATCGGAGATGGATTGGATGATGCGGGTGATACTTTGTTGTCCAGCGGCAAGGGATGTGTGTGCCCAGGTCGACCCCTGTGGGGACATAGATGTGCTCTGAAGGGCAGGTGGCAGGAGCGGGTTCCTTTTCCAGAGCTTGGCGGATGTCCACATCTATGTCCCAAAACATGGGGCCAACGATACGTGAGGACCAATTGATGGGCTGGAGGACACTCACTTGACCCTCCAACGATGTGGAACCACAGGGTGCAGGAAAGCAGGTAATCCGGCATCCTGGTCCCCAGGCAGTCATTCTCATCTTTGACCAGGAGATGGTGGGTTTATGAAATTGGAGCCACGGGAGGCAGAGGTTGACTTTGTGTACGTGTGCAGTGATTATGAGGAAGGGAAGCTTTTCCTGGTGCTTGGGTCCTACAGTGAGGGTGAGTGGTGCTGTGATGTGCGTAATTGTGCCAGATCCCAATGGTCGCATATCCATGGCTTGGACAGGAAAAGGTATGGAGAGCGGGTATGAAGTTAAGTTCATGTCACGGTTGTCATAAGGACGGGACCAACGCGCAGCGGATGTTGAGTTCCACATATTTATTTCAAAGTGAGACTTAAGCAAAAATAATAAATCAGTAAACGAACAACGAAACGTGACTAAGTGGTACGATATCTTCGGTTTCTTGGCAATTTCTTGCATGGAATAGCCTACATTTCTCAGAAAAATAATAGACAGACGAGTTTCAGAAGAAAGGTCTTTGTTTCTGGCCAATTTGAGCCCACAAATGCTGATGCTCCAGATACTCAACTAGTCTAAAGAAGACCAGTTTAATTGCTTCTTTAATCAGGACAACATTTTTCAGCTGTGCTAAAATAATTGCAAAAGGGTTTTCTAATGATTAATTAGTCTTTTAAAATTATAAACCTGGATTGTCTAACATAACTTGCCATAGGAACACAGGAGTGATGGTTGCTGATAATGGGCCTCTGTACGCCTATGTAGATATTCCATAAAAAAATCTGCTGTTTCCAGCTACAATAGTCATTTACAACATTAACAATGTCTACACTGTATTTCTGATCAATTTGATGTTATTTTAATGGACAAGAAATTTGCTTTTCTTTCAAAAACAAGGACATTTCTAAGTGACCCCAAACTTTTGAATGGTAGTGTATGTCAAAGTGTGTCAAATATGTATGTTGAAAACACTATGTTAAAAGCACTGTGTGGGTGTCCCTAACATTGCCAACAGACAAAGAGCTGTGAATGTATCAGTAGTTCACCAATCAGGGCCTTGATGGGCTTGGCAATAGTAACAAGGGCTGAAAGGAGAGGATAATGGGAGGAGAGGAGAAGGGAAGGGAAAGGAACAGAGGAGACTGGAGGAGAACAGAGAATAAAAGAGGATAGAAATGGGGAAGAAAAGATTGATAGGCTGTCAAGGCAGAGAAAGTCTCATTCAGATGCATTTTTGCTCTGTGGGACTGGGGATAGAGAGAATTCCACTCCACATAGTCAGTCTTTTGTTAGATCTGAACAATACACTGTTCTACATTAGATAGAGGGGAGCTGTACTCAATGGAAAATATCCACTAAAACATCTCAATTGTGGAAAAGTTTGCAACAGTTTTTCTTTGAAGACATTTTGAGAAATATAAGTGAGGTTAAGAAAAAGTTTATAAAATAGATAATACATAAAGGTCAAGTATAAATACGTCCATTCTATTTTTTCATTGTGTTTTGTTGGGCTTCATTCACCTTGAGACAAAAGTTTGGAAAACAAGTTTGGAAAAAGTACTCACATTGCAAATGTGATTGTCTATGTACTTCTGTTTCCTTCTGTTTGATTTTGTATGAATTGATAATGCTCTTTATTGAATGCTGTACAACAGTGGCTGTCTACGAAATCTGTCTAGACTATTTATTACTTAATGAAACTACATACGGTGTACTAATCATACTAAACTCAGCAAAAAAAGAAACGTTCCTTTTTCAGGACCCTGTCTTTCAAAGATAATTCGTAAAAATCCAAATAACTTCACAGATCTTCATTGTAAAGGGTTTAAACACTGTTTCCCATGCTTGTTCAATGAACCATAAACAACTAATGAACATGCACCTGTGGAACGGTCATTGAGACACTAACAGCCTACAGACGGTAGTCAATTATGGTCACAGTTATGGAAACTTGGGACACTAAAGAGGCCTTTCTACTGACTCTGAAAAACACCAAAAGAAAGATGCCCAGGGTCTCTGCTCATATGTGTGAACGTGCCTTAGGCATGCTGCAAGAAGGCATGAGGACTGCAAATGTAGCCAGGGCCATAAATTGCAAGGTCCGTACTGTGAGACGCCTAAGACAGCGCTACAGGGAGACAAGACGGACAGCTGATCATCCTCGCAGTGGCAGACCACGTGTAACAACACCTGCACAGGATTGGTACATCCGAACATCACACCTGCGGGACAAGTACAGGATGGCAACAACAACTGCCCAGGTTACACCAGGAACGCCCAATCCCTCCATCAGTGCTTAGACTGTCCGCAATAGGCTGAGAGAGGCTGGACTGAGGGCTTGTAGGCCTGTTGTATGGCAGGTCCACACCAGACATTTTTTTATTTGATTTATTTCACCTTTATTTGACCAGGTAGGCTAGTTGAGAACAAGTTCTCATTTACAACTGCGACCTGGCCAAGATAAAGCAAAGCAGTGCGACACAAACAACAGCACAGAGTTACACATGGAATAAACAAGCGTACAGTCAATAACACAATAGAAAAGAAGAAAGTCTATATACAGTGTGTGCAAATGGCCTGAGGAGGTAAGGCAATAAATAGGCCATAGTAGCAAAGTAATTACAATTTAGCAGATTAACACTGCAGTGATAGATGAGCAGATGATGATGTGCAAGTAGTGAAACTGGTTTGCAAAAGAGCAGAAAAGTAAAAAAAAACAATATGGGGATGAGGTAGGTAGATTGGGTGGGCTATTTACAGATGGACTATGTACAGCTGCAGCGATCGGTTAGCTGCTCAGATAGCTGATGTTTAAAGTTAGTGAGGGAAATGTAAGTCTCCAGCTTCAGCGATTTTTGCAATTTGTTCCAGTCACTGGCAGCAGAGAACTGGAAGGAAACGCGGCCAAAGGAGGTGTTGGCTTTGGGGATGACCAGTGAGATATACCTTCTGTAGTGCGTGCTACGGGTGGATGTTGTTATCGTGACCAGTGAGCTGAGATAAGGCGGAGCTTTACTTAGCATAGACTTATAGATGACCTGGAGCCAGTGGGTCTGGTGACGAATATGTAGCGAGGGCCAGCCAACTAGAGCATACAGGTCACAGTGGTGGGTGGTATAAGGGGTGTTGGTAACAAAACGGATGGCACTGTGATAGACTCCATCCAATTTGCTGAGTAGAGTATTGGAAGCTATTTTGTAGATGACATCGCCGAAGTCGAGGATCGGTAGGATAGTCAGTTTTACTAGGGTAAGTTTGGTTGCGTGAGTGAAGGAGGCTTTGTTGTGAAATAGAAAGCCAATTCTAGATTTGATTTTGGATTGGAGATGTTTGATATGAGTCTGGAAGGAGAGTTTATAGTCTAACCAGACACCTAGATATTTGTAGTTGTCCACGTATTCTAGGTCAGAACCGTCCAGAGTATTGATGCTAGTCGGGCGGGAGGGTGCGGGCAACAACGTCACCTAGGGCACAAACCCACCGTCGCTGGACCAGACAAGACTGGCAAAAAGTGCTCTTCACTGACGAGTCGTGGTTTTGTCTCACCGGGAGTGATGGTCGGATTCGCGTTTATCGTCGATGGAATGAGCGTTACACCGAGGCCTGTACTCTGGAGTGGGATCAATATGGAGGTGGAGGGTCCGTCATGGTCTGGGGCGGTGTGTCACAGAATCATCAGACTGAGGTTGTTGTCATTGCAGGCAATCTCAACGCTGTCCATTACAGGGAAGACATCCTCCTCCCTCATGTGGTACCCTTCCTGCAGGCCCATCCTGACATGACCCTCTAGCATGACAATGCCACCAGCCATACTGCATGATTTCCTGCAAGACAGGAATGTCAATGTTCTGCCATGGCCAGCGAAGAGCCCAGATCTCAATCCCATTGAGCACGTTTTGGACCTGTTGGGTCGGAGGGCGATGGCTAGGGCCATTCCTCCCAGACATTTTCGGGAACTTGCAGGTGCCTTGGTTGAAGAGTGGGGTAGCATCTCACAGCAAGAACTGGCAAATCTGGTGCAGTCCATGAGGAGGAGATGCACATCAGTACTTAATGCAGCTGGTGGCCACACTAGATACTGACTGTTACTTTAGATTTTGACCCCCCCCTTTGTTCAGGGACTTATTATTCCATTTCTGATTTCTGTTAGTCACATGTCTGTGAAACTTGTTCAGTTTATGTCTCAGTTGTTGAATCTCGTTATGTTCACACAAATATTTACACATGTTAAGTTTGCTGAAAATAAACGTAGTTGACATTGAGAAGACGTTTCTTTTTTTGCTGAGTTTACAATGTACTGTTTAATGAAAATGTACGCAGTAAGCAACAAATATCAACAAATGTACACAGGCAGCCCATTTCTGATATTTTTTTCACTAATTGGTATTTTGACGAATCAGATCAGGTCTGAAATAGAGTGTAAAGTTCTGATGTGATTGGTCAAAATACCAATTAGTGGAAAAAATATCAGAATTGGGCTGCATGTGTAAACGCAGCATTACTAATCTCACCCATACTGAGAAAGCTATCTAATGTGCATTGCGTTGTTTCCCGCCGACTCGTTCATTTTGGTACAGCCGTTCCCTTATCTGATTATCAGCTGATTTTCAGCTGTCGTCAGACACACCTGGGTCTGAAAATAATATTCTCTTCCTCAATAGTATTAAGCAAATTTGTACTAGAGGAAAATCCAATATAAGTATGACATTTAAAGCATACTTAATTTTCGAAATGTCATATACTATAAATGCTTTTTGCATATCCCAATGGCATATTAATTAGGACGCAAGTACGGGTATGACCCAGGATGCATTCCAAATGGTAGCCTATTCCATGTATAGTGCACACATTTTTTTTTACCAGGGCCCATCAGGTTCTTTTCAAAAGTAGTGCTGTATATTTTATACCTGTTGTAAACTGTGTATGTGACAAATGCATTTGATTTGATTTTAAATCCAAATATACATTTTCAAGCTGGGAGAGATGGAGATTTTGAGAAATGTTTTTTGAATGATTCTGCAATTCTTTGAAACCCCCTTCTGTGCATATCTCTCGCCCCCCTCCCCCCTCTTTCTCCACTCTTCCCCCCACTAAAATTCATTTGCTTCACTAGATAGGTGTTTTCCCAAAAATGGGTAATGGTTGTGGTTAATATATGCAGCGAAAGGAAGTACAAATGGCATATTCCTCTTTTACAGAAGTAGGGGATGAAATAAGCATGACTTCAGAGAGCTGTCTAAGAGATGGGAAAGGAAAGGGGGAAGGGGAGAGGGAGGTAGAGATAGAGAGAGGGGTATAGGCGTGGAAGAGGGGTGAGGGGGAGAGAGGGGATCCCAGGAGTTTTGACACTGATGTTGGAGGAGGATGAGGACAGTATGCACCCCCTCCCTCCCTCCTTGCCACCCTGACTCCCTTCCTCCCTTCCTCAGCTCCCTCCTCCCCTCCTTCCTCTGTTCCTATTTCCACTCTCATCTCATCCCTCTCTCTTGCTGGGGGCAGCTGGACTGCTCTTACCACCTGTTAGCACTCTCCTCTGACCTCTCTCTCTTTCTCTTCTATTCTGCTCTCTTCCACTTTCTCTCGACTCCTCTTTCCTTTCTATCCCTCTCTCTCTCTGTGTACCCCCAACTCAGCTCTTTCTCCCCCTGTCTCAACCAAGAACAGAGAAACACTCTCTGTGTCAACTATTTTGTAGAGTATCACCACTTACTTAACATAAAAAAATTCACCAGAATAATACACATGGAGTAACTTCAAAGATTTTCATTTGTCATTCACCACAAGTTTGTCAGCTAGGACTGCGACAGCCCTTTCCTCCCTCTCTCCCTTCTCTCTTCTTCTTCTCTACTCCCTCTGATCTCTCTCTTCCTTTGCTGTAAAGGAATAACTTACCACTCTGAAGTGACAGAGCAGACTTAGGAAATAACTTAGAAAATGTCAAGAGGGATCATGTCAGGAGAGAAAAAAAGAGGAGGGTTAGCATGCTGTCTTCTGGTTTATATAAACTACCTTGCTCCGAGTGTGTTCTTCGAGGGCGTTCTTTTGAGTATGTTCTTATGAGGACGAGAGTGTGGAGAATGCATACATTTTACATTTGAGAAGCACTGCATAACCTTTGACATTTTAGAGTAAATTGTGCCATTAACATGTTGGCTGCTCAGTGCTCATTTATGCTGGACTTTCCTGGATCACGACTGAAACTAATGTTAGATGTCAAACGTTTGTAGATCTTAACATCTGATATAGTTTAACATTGCACCATTGTCAGTAAAGCAATTGAGACTGTTAATCCGTTTGTGTTTTGTATTGTTCAGCTACATAGAAATTGGGTTAACAAAAGTACAAGCAAGAGACAACGTGTTTACATTACAGTATATGCTTTAGCTTGCAATATACTTAACTTTAACATTAGTATAGATAATGACCCAACTGGTCTACTAGCAAAAGGTAACTTGGTAGTCACCTTTGAAGTTGGGAGTTTACATGCACTTAGGTTGGAGTCATTAAAACTCGTTTTTCAACCACTCCACAAATTTCTTGTAAACAAACTATAGTTTTGGCAATACGTTAGGACATCAACTTTGTGCATGACACAAGTACTTTTTACAACAATTGTTTACAGACAGATTATTTCACGTATTATTCACTGTATCACAATTCCAGTGGGTCAGAAGTTTACATACACTAAGTTGACTGTGCCTTTAAACAGCTTGGAAAATTCCAGAAAATTATGTCATGGCTTTAGAAGCTTCTGATAGGCTAATTGACAACATTTGAGTCAATTGGAGGTGTAATTCTGGATGTATTTCAAGGCCTACCTTCAAACTCAGTGCCTCTTTGCTTGACATCATGGGAAAATCTAAAGAAATAAGCCAATACCTCAGAAAAAAATTGTAGACCTCCACAAGTCTGGTTCATCATTGGGAGCAATTTTCAAACGCCTGAAGGTTCCACATTCATCTGTTCAACCAATAGTACGCAAGTATAAACACCATGGGACCACGCAGCCATCATACGGCTCAGGAAGGAGACGTGTTCTGTCTCCTAGAGATGAACGTACTGTGGTGCGAAAAGTGCAAATCAATCCCGGAACAACACCAAAGGACCCCGTGAAGATGCTGGAGGAAACAGGTACAAAAGTATCTATATCCACAGTAAAACGAGTCCTATATCGACATAACCTGAAAGGCCGCTCAGCAAGGAAGAAGCCACTGCTCCAAAACTGCCATATAAAAGCCGGACTACGGTTTGCAACTACACATGGGGACAAAGATTGTACTTTTGGAGAAATGACCTCTGGTCTGATGAAACACAAATAGAACTGTTTGGCCATAATGACCATCGTTATGTTTGGAGGACAAAGGGGGAGGCTTGCAAGCCGAAGAACACCATCCCAACCGTGAAGCACAGGGGTGGCAGCATCTTGTTGTGGGGGTGCTTTGCTGCAGGAGGGACTGGTGCACTTCACAAAATAGATAGCAGCATGAGGAGGGAAAATTATGTGGATATATTGAAGCAACATCTCAAGATATCAGTCAGGAAGTTAAAGCTTGGTGGCAAACGGGTCTTCGAAATGAACAATGACCCCAAGCATACTTCCAAAGTTGTGGCAAAATGTCTTAAGGACAACAAAGGCAAGGTATTGGTGTGGCCATCACAAAGCCCATCACAAGCTTCCCACAATAAGTTGGGCGAATTTTGGCCCATTCCTCCTGACAGAGCTGATTTAATAACTTCTTGGAACTATAGGGGGTGCTGTTCTGCATTAGCATATTTGGGTCTCCAAATTAAACTGCCTCGTGCTAAATTCTTGATCGTACAATATGCATATTATTGTTATTATTGGATAGAAAACACTTTCTAGTTTCTCTAAGCGTTGAAATTTTGTCTCTGAGTGGTACAGAACAATATCTACAGCACTTTTCATGACAGGGGTCAGATTTCAGAAATTTTTACCCCTGATCTGGAGTCTGTTTTTAAGGCGACAGTGAATGCTATGAAGAAACCGACACTGCCTACGTCTTCCTCTGGGTGTCTGTACGTCATCACGTTTTGAATGGAGTCGATTGCACAATCACAGCCACTATAATCCACGAAAACGTAGAAGTACCGCTCTCTCCCTGCATGCGTCATGCGCCAAATGGACATCAGACCTGCCTCCTTCCAAATCGTTTTTTAGAGAGTGATATTTCTCCGGTCATGTTTTCAGTCGTTATAGTTGTTAAAAACATCATAATGTAGTTAGTTTGAACCGTTTTATAGCAATTTATATCCGTTTAGTGCGATTTTGAGGAATTTCTTTGTTGTGCACTCTGAAACTTTGGACACGTTTTGTGGTCCCGTTCGATCGTTAGTGGATATTTCGAAGGACAGAGGACATCTATCGACCAAAAGAAGATTACAACATAGAAAGGATACATTGCCCAAGAATCTGATGGAAGAACAGCTCAAAGTAAGCAATATTTAATATGATAAATCGTTGTTCTGTCGAAATATTTTAAACGCATATTTCGCCATTTTGTTTGTTATCGCGTCACTTGGCGAACCCTGTATTGAAAAGTAAGGATAATTTTAAAAATGTAAGTCAGCGGTTGCATTAAGAACTAATTTGTCTTTCGATTCCTGTCAACCCTGTATTTTTTAGTCAAGTATATGATTAGCTTTCAATTAAACTAGATCACTCTGATAGATGACGTCAGACATATTGAGGCTTGATTTCCTAGTATTTTTATTGTGTAACCACGGTTTTGTATGGCTAAATATGCACCTTTTCGAACAAACTGTATATGTATGTTGTAAAATGATGTTACAGGAGTGTCATCGGAAGAATTCTGAGAAGGTTAGTGAAAAAATTAATATATTTTGGCGGTGATTACGTTATAGCGCTCTTTGGCTGGAATCGATGCTCTGGTAACGTTTTCACATGTGGTATGCTAACTTATCGATTTATTGTGTTTTCGCTGTAAAACGCTTAGAAAATCTGAAATATTGTCTGGAATCACAAGATCTGGGTCTTTCCATTGCTATGCTTTGTCTATTCTTATGAAATGTTTTATTAAGAGTAAATTGGTCATACACGTTGCTCTCTATAGTAATTCTAGTCGTCTTGTGATGGTAGGTGCAATTGTAAACTGTGATTTCTACCTGAAATATGCACTTTTTTCTAACAAAACCTATCCTATACCATAAATATGTTATCAGACTGTCATCTGAAGAGGTTTTTTCTTTGTTAGTGGCTATCAATATCTTAGGTTAGCCGAATTGGTGATAGCACCTGAAGTAGTAAGAAACTGATGGAGTTAGAAAAGTGGTGTATTTTGCTAACTGTTTAGCTAATAGATTTACATATTTTGTCTTCCCTGTAAAACATTTTAAAAATCTGAAATGGTGGCTTTATTCACAAGATCTGTATCTTTCATCTGGTGTGTTGGACTTGTGATTTAATGATATTTAGATGCTACTATTTACTTGTGAAGCTATGCTAGCTATGCTAATCAGTGTGGGGGGGGTGGGGGGTGCTCCCGGATCCGGGTTTCTGAGGCAGTAGAGGTTTTAACCGAGTCAGATTTGTAGGACCTCAATCCAATATACAATTTGTGGGCAGAACTGAAAAAGCGTGCGCCTACAAGGAGGCCTACAAATCTGACTCGGTTAAAACCTGATGAGGATAGAGGGCGCTATTTACACTTTGGGGGAAAAACGTGCCCAATTTAAACGGCCTCGTACTCTATTCTTGCTCGTACAATATGCATATTATTATTACTATTGGATAGAAAACACTCTCTAGTTTCTAAAACCGTTTTTGAATTTTGTCTGTGAGTAAAACAGAACTCATTTGGCAGCACACTTTCTGACCAGGAAGTGGAAAGTCTGAAAATTATGTTCTGTTCAAGGGCCTGCCTATAAATGGGCGTGACACGTATGAGTATACATACACCTTCCCCAGGATGTCAAGATGCAGTGAGAGAAGAAATGGAGTGATTATCTTGGTCTGAGATGGAATACGTCCTCTTGGAATGACGTGTCACCCATTTTATGTTTTCAGGAAGGCGCGAAGTTGGTCCTGGATTTGCCATCGGAATAGCTGTCGTTATAGGCGATTACTATCTCCGGCTTTGATTTTATTTGATACATGTGACCATATCATCGTAAAGTATGTTTTTTCAATATAGTTTTATTAGATTTTTGAAATTTATTCGGGACGTTAGGGGTGTTGCGTTGTGTGCCTTTGTTCAGAAAGGAGAGCTTCGAGCCACTTGGCCAGTGTGCTTGCTAAATCAGGAGGGAAAAACGATGTTCTAAATCCAAACAACGACTGTTCTGGACAAAGGACCCCTTGTCTAACATTCTGATGGAAGATCACCAAAAGTAGGACCCATTTTGTGATGCTATTTCATATATCTGTCGAACTGTATACTAGTAGTTTTGCGCCCAGATTTTGGGCACTCTCTCGCTATAACGTAAGGTGGATGTCGTAATGAAGATATTTTTAGAATTCTAACACTGCGATTGCATTAAGAACTAGTGTTACTATCATTTCCTATACAACATGTATTTTTTTGTAATGTTTATGAATAGCTATTTGGTCAGAATAGGTGAGAGTCTAATAGAAATATCCGCACATTCTGGGAAAAAGAAGCTACATTAGCATAATGGATAACCACTGATTTCAGCTCTAAATATGCACATTTTCGAACAAAACATAAGTGTATGTATAACCTGATGTTATAGGACTGTCATCTGAGGAAGGTTTATGAAGGTTAGTGAAAATTGATATCTTTTGCTGGTTTATTTGCTAACGCTAACGTGCCTATTGCTATTGCTAACGTGCCTTGATGAATGAATGCGGTTGTGTGTAGGCTATTGTAGTAAGCTAATATAATGCTATATTGTGTTTTCGCTGTAAAACACTTAAAAAATCTGAAATATTGGCTGGATTCACAAGATGCTTGTCTTTCATTTGCTGTACACGATGCATTTTTCAGAAATGTTTTATGATGAGTATTTAGGTAATCCACGTTGGTCTCTATAATTACTCTGGCTGCTTCGGTGCTATTTCTGACGGTAGCTGTGATGGTAGCTGCAATGTACAACTGATTTATACCTCAAATATGCACATTTTTCGAACAAAACATAGATTTATTGTGTAACATGTTATAAGATTGTCATCTGATGAAGTTGTTTCTTGTTTAGTTTGGTTGGTTCTTGGTTAGTTAGGTTGGCTTTGTGCATGCTACCTGTGCTGTGAAAAATGTCTGTCCTTCTTTGTATTTGGTGATGAGCTAACATAAATATACGTGCTGTTTTCGCTGTAAAACATTTATAAATCGGACATGTTGACTGGATTCACAAGATGTGTATCTTTCATTTGCTGTATTGGACTTGTTAATGTGTGAAAGTTAAATATTTCTAAAAAATATTTTTTGAATTTCGCGCTCTGCCTTTTCAGTGGAATGTGGGAGGAGTTCCGCTAGCGGAACGCCTGGGCGAGACAGGTTAAACCAGCTCTGTCAGGAGGAATGGGCCAAAATTCACCCAACTTATTGTGGGAAGCTTGTGGAAGGCTGCCCGAAGCCTTTGACCCAAGTTAAACAATTTAAAGGCAATTCTACCAAATACTAATTAAGTGTATGTAAACTTCTGACCCACTGGGGATGTGATGAAAGAAATAAAAGGTGAAATTAATCATTCTCCCTACTATTATTCTGACATTTCACATTCTTAAAATGAAGTGGTGATCCTAACAGAACTAAGACAGGGAATTTTTACTCAGATTAAATATCAGAAATTGTAAAAAACTGTTTAAATGTATTTGGCTAAGGTGTATATAAACTTCCGACTTCAACTGTATATATATATATATATGTATACAGTGGGGAGAACAAGTATTTGATACACTGCCGATTTTGCAGGTTTTCCTACTTACAAAGCATGTAGAGGTCTATAATCATAGGTACACTTCAACTGTGAGAGACGGAATCCAGAAAAAAATCCAGAAAATCACATTGTATGATTTTTAAGTAATTCATTTGCATTTTATTGCATGACATAAGTATTTGATGACCTACCAACCAGTAAAAATTCCGGCTCTGACAGAGCTGTTAGTTTTTCTTTAAGAAGCCCTCCTGTTCTCCATTCATTACCTGTATTAACTGCACCTGTCTGAACGTGTCACCTGTATAAAAGACACCTGTCCACACACTCAATCAAACAGACGCCAACCTCTCCACAATGGCCAAGACCAGAGAGCGGTGTAAGGACATCAGGGGTAAAATTGTAGACCTGCACAAGGCTGGGATGGGCTACAGGACAATAGGCAAGCAGCTTGGTGAGAAGGCAACAACTGTTGGCACAATTATTAGAAAATTGAACAAGTTGAAGATGACGGTCAATCACCCTCGGTCTGGGGCTCCATGCAAGATCTCACCTCGTGGGGCATCAATGATCATGAGGAAGGTGAGGGATCAGCCCAGAACTACACGGCAGGACCTGGTCAATGACCTGAAGAGAGCTGGGACCACAGTCTCAAAGAAAACCATTAGTAACACTCTACGCCATCATGGATTAAAATCCTCCAGCGCACGCAAGGTCCCCCTGCTCAAGCCAGCGCATGTCCAGGCCCGTCTGAAGTTTGCCAATGACCATCTGGATGATCCAGAGGAGGAATGGGAGAAGGTTATGTGGTCTGATGAGACAAAAATAGAGCTTTTTGGTCTAAACTCCACTCGCCGTGTTTGGAGGAAGAAGAAGGATGAGTACAACCCCAACCCCGTGAAGCATGGAGGTGGAAACATCATTCTTTGGGGATGCTTTTCTGCAAAGGGGACAGGACGACTGCACCGTATTGAGGGGAGGATGGATGGGGCCATGTATCGCGAGATCTTGGCCAACAACCTCCTTCCCTCAGTAAGAGCATTGAAGATGGGTCGTGGCTGGGTCTTCCAGCATGACAACGACCCAAAACACACAGCCAAGGCAACTAAGGAGTGGCTCCGTATGAAGCATCTCAAGGTCCTGGAGTGGCCTAGCCAGTCTCCAGACCTGAACCCAATAGAAAATCTTTGGATGGAGCTGAATGTCCGTATTGCCCAGCGACAGCCCCGAAACCTGAAGGATCTGGAGAAGGTCTGTATGGAGGAGTGGGCCAAAATCCCTGCTGCAGTGTGTGCAAACCTGGTCAAGAACTACAGGAAACGTATGATCTCTGTAATTGCAAACAAAAAAGGTTTCTGTACCAAATATTAAGTTCTGCTTTTCTGATGTATCAAATACTTATGTCATGCAATAAAATGCTAATTAATTACTTAAAAATGTGATGTGATTTTCTGGATTTTTGTTTTAGATTCCGTCTCTCACAGTTAAAGTGTACCTATGATAAAAAATTACAGACCTCTACATGCTTTGTAAGTAGGAAAACCTGCAAAATCGGCAGTGTATCAAATACTTGTTCTCCCCACTGTATATATATATTTTATTGCATGACATAAGTATTTTATACATCAGAAAAGCAGAACTTAAACCTCTTTGGGCTAGGGGGCAGTATTTTCACGTCCGGATGAAAAGCGTGCCCAAAGTAAACTGCCTGCTACTCAGGCCCAGAGGCTAGGATATGCATATTATTAGTAGATTTGGATAGAAAACTCTGAAGTTTCTATAACTGTTTGAATAATGTCTGTGAGTATAACAGAACTGATTTGGCAGGCAAAACCCCGAGCACAATCCATCCAGGGATCTTTTTTTTGAGCGCAATGTGTTTTTTCCATTAGTTTTCTATGGGAAGCTCTTTTAATAGAAATATGCTTGCAGTTCCTATGGCTTCCACTAGATGTCAACAGTCCTTTGAAATTGGTTGATGTTTTTCCTTTGAGAAATGAAGAGGTAGCCCTGTTCTTTCCATGTGTCACACAAAGGGACTCAAGTATTTTGGAGCGCACGACCTGGAACGCGCTTCAATTTGTTTTCGTCCGGTATTGAGCACAGTATTTCCCGTCTTAAATTTTATCGATTATTTACGTTTTAGTATACATAAGTTTGGATTAGGAACGTTGTTTGAAATGTTTGGACCAAGTTTACAGGTAACTTATTAGATACTTTGTTGGCGAGTTGGAACCGGTGTATTTCTGAATCAAACACGCCAAATAAATGGACATTTTGGGGATATAATGAAGGAATTTATCGAACAAAAGGACCATTTGTGATGTTTATGGGACATTTTGGAGTGCCAACAGAAGAAGATCTTCAAAGGTAATTATATCGTTATTTCAGATTTTTGTGTAGCACCTGCCTGGTTGAAATCTGATTTTCATGTGTTTGTATGCGGGGTGCTGTCCTCAGATAATCGCATGGTCTGCTTTCGCCGTAAAGCCTTTTTGAAATCTGACACTGCGGCTGGATTAACAAGAAGTTAAACTGTATTTTGATGTATATGAATTCTTATTATGAGTATTTCTGGTTTTGAATTTGGCGAGTTGCAATTTCACTGGATGTTGTCAAATCAATCCCGTTAACGGGATCCGAGTGGGAATGAGGGTGAAGGGATCCCCAAGAGGTTAACCTGTTGGGGATGGGGGCGCTGTTTAGACTATTTATGCTAATGTGGCTAATTTTTTAAACGGCTTCCCACAAAATCCTTGATCGTACAATATGCATATTATTATTATTATTGGATAGAAAACAGTCTATAGTTTCTATAGGAGTTGAAATTTTGTCTCTAAGTGGAACAGAGCCCATTCTACAGCAATTTCCCTGACATGGAGTCAGATTTGAGAAACGTTGGCCACTTTTCTGAAGTCATTTAAACGGGCACTGTCGTTGCTATGACTATACGGACACTTCTTACGTCTTCCCCTGGATGCCTTTACGTGATGACGATTCCAACGGGCTCGATTGCTCGTTCACAGGCCCTACAAATGAAAAAAACCTTTAGCTAGCAAGTCTTTTCTTGCTGCGTAACGCGCGTGGAAGACACCGACCCTCTCCTGTTCCAAGCGTTAGTTTAGCCTGTTATATTTCTCCGGTCATCTTTTCACTCGTTATAGGAGTTACAAACATCACAAAGTAGTTAATTTAAAGCGTTTTATAGCAATTTATATCCGTTTAGTGCGATTTTGGGACATTTATTTTTGCAACGATGTGAAAAGTTGGGCACGCTTTTCAGTTCATCCCGAACGTAGTTGACATTTCCACATGGCAAGAGGACAGCTTTCCACCAAAAGACGATTTCTCCCAAGAAAGGATCCTTTGCCCAAGATACTGATGGAAGAACAGCTCAAGGTAGGACATTTTTATTATGATAAATCGTGTTTCTGTCGAAACATTTTAGTGGCTTAGGACGCCATGTTTTTTGACGTAGCTTCGCTTGGCGCAAACTGTATTGAAAAGTAAGGATAAATTAAAAAATGTAATAACGCAATTGTATTAAGAATTAAATTGTCTATCAATCCCTGTCCACCCTATATTTTTTAGTCACGTTTATGAGTATTTATGTATAAGAGTAGATCACTGTCTAAGTGGCGCAAGGACGTTTTCTTTACCAGCTTGTCTACATTTCACATTGTCTAACCATGATTTTGGTGGCTAAATATAAACATTTTCGATCAAACTGTATATGCATGTTGTAATGTGATGTTACAGGAGTGTCATCGGAAGAATTCTGAGAAGGTTAGTGAAAAAATTAATATCTTTTGGCGATGTTGACTTTTATCGCTCACTTTGGCTAGAATCAATGCTGGGCTGCTAATTGCTATGTGCTAAGCTAATATAACGATTTATTGTGTTTTCGCTGTAAGACACTTAGAAAATCTGAAATATTGTCTGTATTCACAGGATCTGTGTCTTTCGATTCGTGTATGCTGTGTATTTTTACGAAATGTTTGATGATTAGTAGTTAGGTAAACACGTTGCTCATTGTAATTATTCTAGTCCATTTGTGATGGTGGGTGCAATTGTAAACTATGCCATATACCTGAAATATGCACTTTTTTCTAACAAAACCTATCCCATACCATAAATATGTTATCAGACTGTCATCTAATGAGTTTTTTTGTTGGTTAGGGGCTATAAATATCTTAGTTTAGCCGAATTGGTGATGGCTACTGGTGTTGGTGGACAAATAAAAGATGGTGGATTATGCTAATGTGTTTTTAGGTAATAGATGTACATCTTTACATATTGTGTCTTCCCTGTAAAACATTTTAAAAATCGGAAATGTTGACTGGATTCATAAGATCTGTGTCTTTCATTAGCTGTATTGGACTTTAATGTGTGAAAGTTAAATATTTTAAAAAAATATTTTTTTTGAATTTCGCGGCACTGGTTTTTCAGTGGGGGGGGGGGGGGGTGTGCCGCTAGCGCCACGCTGATCCTAGACAGGTTAACCCTAAACCCCTTAGAAATAGCATTTGACCTCGTGGGGACTTAACATGTCCCCAGTTGGTCAAATTTGTGTTTGTTTATTATTCTTGTGCGGATTTCTGGTCCCCACAAGAATAGTTGAACACATCCGCACACAAACACAGTGGTGACAGCCCCTATCCCCAAAACAGACTTCCAGACAGTCTGTGTTGTATAAATTATAGAGGTTTGCCAGCAGGGCTGTGACTGGCTGAAATGTATTTAGTGCTTCTCCAAGGTGCCAACGCCATGTGACAAATCTGCCTCCGAGCACTGACTGTGTCTGTGTCTGTGTGTATGTGTGTGTGTGTGTGTGTGTGTGTGTGTCTGTGCCTTTGACTGTGTGCGTGTCTGCCCCCAAGCCCGGGGATATGGCAGAGGTTAGGATAGATGATATCAGGACAATGACACTGGGTTGTAAAGAGATAACCCTGCAGGGTTTGAGAGTTAGAGGGTGGGAGTGATGGAGGAAGAGTCACTGGAAAGAGACGTGAATTGTTCATTCCATAAGTATGATCCATGCATAGTAAGTTTAGTTAGTGATAAACCTATGTGGGCCGTTAGGTCTAGCTGTCTGTCTCTTCTCTCTCTCTCTCGCTCTCTCTCTTCCATCTCTTCCCTCGCTCTCTTCCTCCCCATCTCTCTTTCTATCTCTCTGCCCCCTCTCCTTCTCTTTCTCCCCTTATCTCCCTCTCTCTCCCCATCCTCAGTCTCTCTCTCTCTCTCTCTCTCTCTCCCCTTTCTCTCTCATTCTCTCTCCCTCTCCCCCTTCTCTCTCTGTTACTCTCTCATTCTCTGCTTCTCTCTCTCCCTCTCCACATTCTCTCTGTTCCTCTCTCATTCTCTCTTTCTCTCTCACTCCCTCACCCCCATAGCCCTCTCTATGTATTTTCTCTCTGCCCCCTCTCTTTCTCTCCCATCTCCGTCTCTCTTGCTCTCACTCTGTTAGTGTGAAATATGCGCCTCACACTGGGTTTATGTTGCAGAAGCTGCAGGATTCTACTGAAGGCTAATCTGTGAATCCTTGTCACCAGGCGCTTTACACCACAAAGCTGTTGAGCTGACGTGTGTTTGTGTGTGTGCGCAAGTGCGTTTACGTGTGCATGAGTGTGTGTGTTGCTGAGCTCCTGTTTTGACAGGTGCTTGAGTCAGGGCTTTAGGCAGTGATGAAGATTTTATTAATGGTGAAGGGATGAGGGATGGCAGAGAAGGGTGGAGCGGGGAATATGGAAAGAAAGAGGGATAGTGAGAGAGGAATGGAGAGGGGGATATGGAGTAGAAGAGGGATAGAGAGAGGCTGGAATGGAGAGGGGATAGGGAGGCAAGGTTTTATTAATCGCATGGATTCAGACTTGGGTGTTATTTTCACACCTCATGCTAAATTTACAGAAGGGAGATTGGAGGGGGATAGAGAGAGTGAGAAAGGGAGAGAATGAGAGCAACTGAGAAAAGAGCAGTTGAGTGGGGAGAGCGAGGGAGGGAGGGATGGAGAGAGGGATAGGGAGAGAGGAGGAACAAAGTAGGATGGAGAGCGATAGAAAGAGCGTTGGAGGGTGTAAATGTCTGATTTGAGGTGTCAGAGTATTTACAGCTAGAGGCTATGAATATGGTTTCCTAGGGACAGTATGTCTTTGTGTGTGTGTTCAGCTTAATTTTCTCTCTCTTTCAAGGCTGCAAACCTGTATCTTCAAACCCACTGACCCAACAAATAGCCTTTGTAACCTTTCTTTGTTCCATGGTGTAAAGGCAGTCATTGTTGTTCTCCTCCTCAAACGAGGAGGAGCATGGATAGGACCAAGATGCGGATTGAGGGAAATAAGCCATCTTTTAATGAAAACAGCAAACAAGACACTACAAAACAACAAACGTGACTAACCTTCAACTGTCCATGTGTGGACACAGGAACAAACACCCACAAAACCCCAGTGAAACCCTGGCTGCCTTAGTATGACTCTCAATTAGAGACAAACGATACACACCTGTCTCTAATTGAGAATCATACCAGGCCGAACACAAAAACCAACCTAGAAATACAAAACATAGACTGCCCACCCAAAACACACGCCCTGACCAAAAACACATACAAAAACAACATAAAACAGGTCAGAACCGTTACAGAACCCCCCCCTCAAGGTGCGAACGCCGGGCGCACCAGCACAAAGTCCAGGGGAGGGTCTGGGTGGGCAGTTGACCACGGTGGTGGCTCAGGCTGAGGGCGAGGTCCCCACCCCACCATAATCAATCCCCGCTTCTTTATCCCCCTCCCAGTGACCACCCTCCCACTAACACCACCTAAATGAAGGGGCAGCACCGGGATAAGGGGCAGCACCGGGATAAGGGGCAGCACCGGGATAAGGGGCAGCACCGGGATAAGGGGCAGCACCGGGATAAGGGGCAGCACCGGGATAAGGGGCAGCACCGGGATAAGGGGCGGCAGGTCCTGGCTGTGGGACTCCGGCAGGTCCGGGCTGAGGGACTCCGGCAGGTCCGGGCTGAGGGACTCCGGCAGGTCCGGGCTGAGGGACTCCGGCAGGTCCGGGCTGAGGGACTCCGGCAGGTCCGGGCTGAGGGACTCCGGCAGGTCCGGGCTGAGGGACTCCGGCAGGTCCGGGCTGAGGGACTCCGGCAGGTCCGGGCTGAGGGACTCCGGCAGGTCCGGGCTGAGGGACTCCGGCAGGTCCGGGCTGAGGGACTCCGGAAGGTCCGGGCTGAGGGACTCCGGAAGGTCCGGGCTGAGGGACTCCGGAAGGTCCGGGCTGAGGGACTCCGGAAGGTCCGGGCTGAGGGACTCCGGAAGGTCCGGGCTGAGGGACTCCGGAAGGTCCGGGCTGAGGGACTCCGGCAGGTCCGGGCTGAGGGACTCCGGCAGGTCCGGGCTGAGGGACTCCGGCAGGTCCGGGCTGAGGGACTCCGGCAGGTCCGGGCTGAGGGACTCCGGCAGGTCCTGGCAGGACGGCTATGGCAGGTCCTGGCAGGACGGCTATGGCAGGTCCTGGCAGGACGGCTATGGCAGGTCCTGGCAGGACGGCTCTGGCTGGTCATGGCAGGACGGCTCTGGCTGGTCATGGCAGGACGGCTCTGGCTGGTCATGGCAGGACGGCTCTGGCTGGTCATGGCAGGACGGCTCTGGCTGGTCATGGCAGGACGGCTCTGGCTGGTCATGGCAGGACGGCTCTGGCGCTAGGCAGACGGCAGACTCTGGCCGGCTGAGACGCACTATAGGCCTGGTGCGTGGTACCGGAACTGGAGGTACCGGGCTGAGGGCACGCACCTCAGGGCGAGTGCGGGGAACAGGAACTGGGCACACTGGACTCTCGTGGCGCACTCTAGGCCTGGTGCGTGGTACCGGAACTGGAGGTACCGGGCTGGAGACACGCACCATAGGGAGAGTGCGTGGAAGAGGAACAGGGCTCTGGAGATGCACTGGAAGCCTGGTCCGTGGTGTAGGCACTGGTGGTACTGAGCTGGGGTGGGAAGGTGGCGCCAGATATACCGGACCGTGAAGGAGGACACGTGCTCTTGAGCACCGAGCCTCCCCAACCTTACCAGGTTGAATGGTCCCCGTAGCCCTGCCAGTGCGGCGAGGTGGAATAGCCCGCACTGGGCTATGCAGGCGAACCGGGGACACCACCTGTAAGGCTGGTACCATGTACGCCGGCCCGAGGAGACGTACTGGAGACCAGATACGTTGGGCCGGCTTCATGGCACTCGGCTCGATGCCCAACCTAGCCCTCCCAGTGCGGCAAGGTGGAATAGCCCGCACTGGGCTAAGCACGCGTACTGGGGACACCGTGCGCTTTACCGCATAACACGGTGTCTGACCAGTACGACGCCCTCTTACTCCACGGCAAGCCCGGGGAGTTGGCTCAGGTATCCAACCCGGCTTCACCACACTCCCCTTTAGCCCCCCCCCCCCCAAGAAATTTTTGGGTGAGCCTCTCGGGCTTCCAGCCTCTCCTATGTGCTGCCTCCTCATACCAGCGCTCCTGGGCTGTGGCTGCCTTCCTCTCCTCCCGAGAGCGGCGATTCTCTCCAACCCTTCCCCAGGGTCCCTTTCCGTCCATGATCTCCCAAGACCATTCCTCCTGTGTCCAGTGCCTTAGTTCCTTTTCTCTCTCCTCAATCCGCTTGGTCCTGTTGTGGTGGGTGTTTCTGTAAAGGCAGTCATTGTTGTTCTCCTCCTCAAACGAGGAGGAGCATGGATAGGACCAAGATGCGGATTGAGGGAAATAAGCCATCTTTTAATGAAAACAGCAAACAAGACACTACAAAACTACAAAACAACAAACGTGACTAACCTTCAACTGTCCATGTGTGGACACAGGAACAAACACCCACAAAACCCCAGTGAAACCCTGGCTGCCTTAGTATGACTCTCAATTAGAGACAAACGATACACACCTGTCTCTAATTGAGAATCATACCAGGCCGAACACAAAAACCAACCTAGAAATACAAAACATAGACTGCCCACCCAAAACACACGCCCTGACCAAAAACACATACAAAAACAACATAAAACAGGTCAGGACCGTTACACATGGCTTTATGAAGCAATAGAAAACCACTTATAGTTGATTTCTATTGTAAAACCACCTTGGGTGAAGGTCACAGGATATTGTATTATTTTAACATTCTTGGAAGAACTACAAACGAATGACAAGCGTCTTTCTCAAGGGCATCAGTGTGTTGTGAAGGATTCCACCCTGGTATCAACTGATAAGCGTCATTCTGTGAAGCTTTTGCCTGCCTGTCTGAGTGTTTCACCAATTTACCCATTGCAGCTTTATCTCAAAATTGTTGCTTTGAATGCAATTTATTGACTTATGAGTCAATACTGGGAAGCATATATTTTTGCAAAAGAATCAAAGATTGATGCTTGTCAATTATATCCTGTTCACAGGAAATGTAATTATTGTAACATTCTTGGAAGAACTAGAAAATAATGAAAAGTGTGTTTCTCACGGGCATCAGTAGATCAGAAACCATGGAAGTTTTTACAACAATTACCTATTATAGTTAAGATGTTTCTAAATCCAGCTATGGTTCAAACTTTGAGGAGAAAGTTCAGCCATCAATTCAAATGTATTTGTCACATGCTTCATAAATCGTTGAAGACCAACAGTGAAATGCTAACTTCCTAACAATGCAGAGACAAAAAAAAGAGAAATAATAGAAAAACAGAAAAATAATAACACAAGTAATAAATACACAATGAGTAATTACAACTTGGCTATATAGAAGGGTTACAGTACCAAGTAAATGTATAGGGGTATGAGATAATTGAGGTAAATATGTACATATAGGTAGGGATAAAGTGACTAGGCAACAGGATAGACAAATAAACAGTAACAGCAGCGTATGTGACGAGTCAAAAGAGTGCAAAAGGGTCAATACACATAGTCCTGGTAGCTATTGCTAAACTATTTAACTAACTATTTAGTCGTCTTATGACCTGGGGGTAGAAGCTGTTCAGGATCCTGTTGGTTCCAGACTTGTTGCATCGGTACTGCTTGCAATGCAGTAGCAGAGGGGCTTGGGTGGCTGGATCTTTGACAATTTTTAGGACCTTCCTCTGACACGCCTGGTATAGAGTTCCAGGATGACAGAGTGCTCGGCCCATTTATTTACTGGGCCGTACGCATTACCCTCTGTAGCATCTTGCGGTTGGATTCCAAGCAGTTGCCATACTAAGCGGTGATGCAGCCGGTCAAGATGCTCTCAATGGAGCAGCTATGTAACTTTTTGAGGATATGAGGGCCCATGCAGAATATTTTTCAGCCTTACTGTTTGACTGTTTGTACACCATGGTGGCCAAATGGTCATGTACATGTGCGTGCGTGTGTGTGATGCAAGGAGTATGTAATCAAATGTTACAAAGTTTTAGCCCGAATCGTCTCGCTGACAGGTTGATCCTCCTCCCTGTAAAAACATACAGTACCAGTCAAAAGTTTGGACACACCTACTCATTCAAGGGTTTTTCTTTATTTTTACTATTTTCTACATTGACAAAATATTGTGAAGACATCAAAACTATGAAATAACAAATATAGAATCATGTGGTAGCCAAAAAAGCGTTATACAAATCAAAATATATTTTATATTTGAGATTCTTCAAAGTAGCCACCCTTTGTCTTGATGACATCTTTGCACACTCTTGGCATTCTCTCAACCAGCTTCACGAGGAATGCTTTTCCATCAGTCTTGAAGGAGTTCCCACGTATGCTGAGCACTTGTTGACTGCTTTTCCTTCACTCTGCAGTCCAACTCATCCCAAACCATCTCAATTGGGTTGAGGTCAGGTGATTGTGGAGGCCAGGTCATCTGATGCAGCACTCCATCACTCTCCTTGGTCAAGTAGCCCTTACACAGCCTGGAGGTGTGTTTTGGGTCATTGTCCTGTTGAAAAACAAATTATAATTCCACTAAGCACATACCAGATGGGATGTCATACTGCTGCAGAATGCTGTGGTAGCCAGGCTGGTTAAGTGTGCCTTGAATTCTAAATAAATCACAACAGTGTCACCAGCAAAGCACCCCCACACCATCACACCTCCTCCTCCATGGAACCACACATGCGGAGATCATCCATTCACCTACTCTGTGTATAACGAAGACACGGCAGTTGGAACCAAAAATCTCAAATTTGGACTCATCAGACCAAATGACAGATTTACACTGGTCTAATGTCCATTGCTTGTGTTTCTTGGCCCAAGCAAGTCTCTTCTTATTATTGGTGTCCTTTAGTAGTGGTTTCTGATTCTGATTCACGCAGTCTCTGAACAGTTGATGTTGAGATGCGTCTGTTACTTGAACTCTGAAGCATTTATTTAGGCTGCAATCTGAGATGCAGTTAACTCTAATGAACTTATCCTCTGCAGCAGAGGTAACTCTCGGTCTTCCTTTCCTGTGGCAGTTCTTGAAATTTTCCAGATTGACTGACCTTCATGTCTTAAGGTAATGATGTACTGTCATTTCTCTTTGCTTATTTGAGCTCTTCTTGTCATAATATGGACTTGGTCTTTTACCAAATAGGGCGATCTTCTGTATACCACTCCTATATTGTCACAACACAACTGATTGGCTCAAATGTATTAATAAGGAAAGAAATTCCACACATTAACAAGGAGCACCTGTTTATTGAAATGAATTCCAGGTGACTACATTGAAGCTGGTTGTCAGATAGCTAACTTTGCCTGAGCAAACAGAAAATTCAACAAAACACATTTTGCTTTCTCCATACTCGAATACCTGTATCCCATTATAAACATCCCAACAGCAAAAACCACCCCCAACCTCTCACACAGACATTCCAACAGAGACATTAATGGCATTAACCTGGTGCACACAGAAAACACATGAATCACAGTTTCTTTCATTTGACAGAAAGGACACCCCTGCCCGATTCCCGGTTCAACCTGTGCCAACCAGCTGTTAGTGGCCAGGGCTCCATGAAGAACCCTCCACTGGAGGTCCCCTGACCTCTTTGGTACTGGGGGTTTGTAGAGCGCCCTCCATCTAAAACCCACTATACTCTCCACCCCACATACCCCCTGCCACTGATGTGCCTTCACTCCTGTTAGGCTTCTAATGTTCCTAACCTTAACGCAGAGGTTGTAGAGGGCTTTACCTCCCACCCCTTCAAACTCCCCCAGGCTCGGAGTGTTAAAATCTAACAAGTCCTCCAGACCCCCTTGCCAGTCTCCAGTCTCTGCCGTCACCTGCAGTGGCGGAAACATTGGTGGCCCCTCTCCCTTTGGCCTCTCAAACACCCCCCCTTACCGGCTCAGACAGTGCCTCCTGGACCTCCTCCAGGAATCTCTCCAGCAGCCTAAGAAACGTTATTCCTGTTTGTTGCACCAGACCTCCGGGGTTTTCCACCCCTCCTCTCCCAGCAGTCTCAGGTCACCCAGCCGTTGTAAACCCGCTGCCATCAGTTGCCTCTGCAGGGTGGCAGACTGAACCGATCTTAAAGGGATGGCTGGGTTGTGGAAAATAGGCTCCTCCCACACCCACAGCCCAGGCTCCACACCCCCTTCTCGTGTGGGCCTTAGCAGCTGCCAGGCCCTCAGCATTGCAGAGTAAAAATCTGAGAGACCTGCTGTACTCAGCCTCTCCAGCTTCATGAGGAACAGCTGCCGGTCCAACCCTAATCTGCCAGCTCTCCTCAGCAGCGCGCATGCTGGTTCCCTCCAGCCAACATCCGTATGGTACAGCAGTCTCTGCACCGCCTTTAGCCGGAAAGCAGCCATCCTGCTCTCCAGTTCCACCAGGCCCTGTCCTCCTTCGTGAACGGTCATGTACAACACTGCTGCCTTCAGCCAGTGATGCCCCGACCAAAAGAAGTCCACCAGCTTACGTTGCCGGTCTGCGAGCAGACCGGCGGGAGGGTTGAGGACAGCCAGTTTATGCCACAAGGAAGATGCAACCAGGCTGTTAATTATCAGCACCCTCCCTCTATATGACACTTGGGACAGGAGCCACCTCCACCTGGCCAGTCTTGACACCACTGCCTGTGACAGCTCCTCCCAGTTCTTCCTAACCCTCCTCTCCGAGCCCATGTACACCCCCAAAACTTTAAGCCCTTCACAGCCCCACTGCAAACCCCCTGGAAGCAGAGGAGGAGCCCTATCCCCCCATGCCCCACATAACAGAGCTTTGCTCTTGCCCCAGTTTACATTGGCTGATGAAGCTCCCTCGTACACCTTCTCTGGTGCCTGCATATCTTGACCATCCCTGACCATCACATAAACATCATCTGCATATGCTGACACTGCTATTCCTGTCACCACATCCATGCCTGTCCAGCACACTCCCTGCGGTCTCCTGCGTAGCAGGCCCAAAAAAGGCTCAATGGCTAGTGTGTATAACTGCCCAGATAGAGGGCATCCTTGTCTAATGCCCCGTCTCACCCAGACTGGCCTACTGAGCCCCCCTCCCACCTTGACCATACATGACGCCCCAGCATACAACAGCTTCACACAGGTCAAAAAACTCTTCCCAAACCCAAACACAGACATCACATAAAACAGATACTCATGATCCACTCTATCAAAAGCCTTCTCTTGATATAAAGAGACCAGTCCAAAGTTCACATTAGAACCTCTCGACAAGTCCAACATGTCCCTAATTAAGAACAAGTTGTCCGTGATTGAGCGTCCCGGTGCACAATATGTCTGGTCCTTGTGTATTATAGAGTCCAGATGGGACTTCAGTCTGTTAGAGAGGACCTTGGCAAATATCTTGTAGTCCGCACAGAGTAATGCCACAGGCCTCCAGTTCTTAAGTTCACACAAGTCCCCTTTTTTGGGCAGGAGAGTCAGAGCTGCCCGACGGCAGCTCATCAACAACTCTCCTACCCCGACGCATTCACGCAACACGCAAAAGAAGTCCTGTCCAATTGCTCCCCAGAATTTTTTGTAAAACTCCACTGGGAGTCCATCGACCGCCGGTGCACGACCGGGGGACATCTGGGTTACGGCCTCTGCCAGTTCATGTGACAACAGAGGAATGTCCATTTCATCCCTCTGTGCCCGAGAGAGCTTAGGGAGTCCTGCGAACAAGACCTGAGCACACATAGGATCACACATTTCTGCCCTATACAGTTCAATATAAAACTCCATAGTCCGCTCCCGCATCTCCCCCACCACAGAGGTCACCCGCCCATCAGACAGCCGTAGACAATGCATACCCTTGGCTTCACTGCTCTGTCTTTCCAAACCAAAGAAGAAGGACCTGGGAGCATCCATCTCCTTGAGCATGGAGAACCTAGCTCTTACAAGTGCTCCCTTTGCTTTAACCTGGAAAAAACTGCCCAGGTCCCTACGTAATTCAGCTAAATTAGCCTGGAGGCCTACATTGCCTTGCCCCACCATCTCTACCTCCATCTCACTAATACACCGCTCTAGTTCCCCCAATACTCTCCTAGCCTCTGAGGATGAGAGAGCTGTATACTGTTGACAGAAAAGCCGAATTTGCACTTTCCCCACATCCCACCATTGACTCAGAGACTCATACTCCTCTCTTCGCTGCCCCCACCTTTCCCAAAAGGTCTGGAAACCTGAGCAAAAAGTGGCATCCTGTAAGAGCTTTACATTGAACTTCCAATAAGATGCCTGCCAGGGCCCTGGTGAAATAGACAGCCGAGCATGGTTATGTGATGATCCGAAAACCCCACCGGGAGAATGGTAGCGCCCACCTTCACCCATGTATACTGTCTTGTGTTTGGATGTTTAGTTCTCCTAACATCCACTAGGTCAAACTGATTAATGATGTCACTTAACACTCCCACTGATACTGAATGAGGCTCTTCCCCATTTCTGTCTTTTGTAAAATCCATTGTACATTTCCAGTCCCCTCCGACCACCAGCGTCTCCTCAGGCGCTACCTGTGAGTTCCTGTCTAAGACTCCCAAATAGAACCCCTCTTTCTCTCCCTGTGTCAGGCGCATACACATTTATAAAGACAAAACCCATGTTGTTAACCTGTCTAGGATGAGCGTGCCGCTAGCGGCACACCCCCCCCCCCCCCCCCACTGAAAAACCAGTGCCGCGAAAATCAAAAAAAATAATTTTTAAAAATATTTAACTTTCATAAATTGAAGTCCAATACAGCTAATGAAAGACACAGATCTTGTGAATCCAGCCAACATGTCCGATTTTTAAAATGTTTTACAGGGAAGACACAATATGTAAAGATGTACATCTATTACCTAAAAACACATTAGCATAATCCACCATCTTTTATTTGTCCACCAACACCAGTAGCCATCACCAATTCGGCTAAACTAAGATATTTATAGCCCCTAACCAACACAAAAACTCATCAGATGACAGTCTGATAACATATTTATGGTATGGGATAGGTTTTGTTAGAAAAAAGTGCATATTTCAGGTAGATGGCATAGGTTACAATTGCACCCACCGTCACAAATGGACTAGAATAATTACTATGAGCAACGTGTTTACCTACTTACTAATCATCAAACATTTCGTAAAAATACACAGCATACACGAATCGAAAGACACAGATCCTGTGAATACAGACAATATTTCAGATTTTCTAAGTGTCTTACAGCGAAAACACAATAAATCGTTATATTAGCATAGCACATAGCACATAGCAGCCCAGCATTGATTCTAGCCAAAGTGGGCGATAACGTCAACATCGCCAAAAATATATTAATTTTTTCACTAACCTTCTCAGAATTCTTCAGATGACACTCCTGTAACATCATATTACACAATCCATATAGAGTTTGATCGAAAATGTTTATATTTAGCCACCAAAATCATGGTTAGACAATGTGAAATGTAGCTCAGCTGGTCAGAAAATGTCCTTGCGCCACTTAGACAGTGATCTACTCTTATACATAAATACTCATAAACGTGACTAAAAAATATAGGGTGGACAGGGATTGATAGACAATTTAATTCTTAATACAATTGCGGAATTACATTTTTTAATTTATCCTTACTTTTCAATACAGTTTGCGCCAAGCGAAGCTACGTCAAAAAACATGGCGTCCTAAGCCACTAACATTTTTCGACAGAAACACGATTTATCATAATAAAAATGTCCTACTTTGAGCTGTTCTTCCATCAGTATCTTGGGCAAAGGATCCTTTCTTGGGAGTAATCGTCTTTTGGTGGAAAGCTGTCCTCTTGCCATGTGGAAATGCCAACTGCGTTCGGGATGAACTGAAAAGCGTGCCCAGCTATTCACAGCGTTTCAAAAATAAATGTCCCAAAATCGCACTAAACGGATATAAATTGCTATAAAAGGCTTTAAATTAACTACCTTATGATGTTTTTAACTCCTATAACGAGTAAAAAGATGACCGGAGAAATATAACAGGCTAAACTAACGCTTGGAACAGGAGCGGGTCGGTGTCCTCCACGCGCGTTACGCACCAAGAAAAGACTTGCTAGCTACAGGGTTTTTTAATTTATAGTGCCTGTGAACGCGCAATCGACCCCATTGAAATCGTCATCACGTAAAGGCAGCCAGGGGAAGACGTAAGCAGTGTCCGTATAGTCATAGCAATAACAGTGCCCTTTTAACTGACTCCAGAACAGTGGCCAACATTTCTGAAATCTGACTCCATGTCAGGGAAATTGCTGTAGAATGGGCTCTGTTCCACTTAGAGACAAAATTTCAACTCCTATAGAAACTATAGACTGTTTTCTATCCAATAATAGTAATAATATGCATATTGTACGATCAAGGATTTTGTGGGAAGCCGTTTCAAAAATTACCCGATTAGCATAAATAGTCTCAACAGCGCCCCCATCCTCAACAGGTTAATTTCTGCTTTAACAACAAGCAGCCTACCCCTACACACCTCCTTTGAGGAGCAAATTTTTACAGACAGACCCGGTGCAAAAAGGACTGCCACCCCTTCACTAAGATTTGTCCCATGGCTCAACACACTTGCCCCTTTCCACCAGAGCCCCCAATCGACATCATTCAACTCATCACTATGCGTCTCCTGCAGAAACAACACCTGTACTTTTTTTTGTTTTACATATTCACCCAACACAATCCTCTTTCCCGCATCTCTGGCGCCATTTATATTGAGCGAGCCTACCCGAAGAGTCTCCATAAGAAGTGGGAGAAAAGCCAGCAGAGAAATAGACCAATAGCAAAGCTCAAAAAGCCTAATGTCAGAAATAAATTAAACAGTGTCTGAAGGTAAACCTTTACGCACTGTTGTGACCCACTTCCTCAACCTAAACCGTTTCTTGGGTGAGAGGACACCATGCCCCTCATTTCTCATAGCATGTTGTACTGATCTTACAAACTTTCTAGGATCAGGAAAAAAAGCCCCAAGATTAACTTTTTTCCCCTTAGTTTCACTCAGGAACCTTGTCAGTTCTCTCAACGTGTACTTAGAACCCTCTGCTTGACTAGGGCCTCACCCACAGCAACAGGCAACATTTCCATGGTGCCTTTGTCCACACCCTTTTTCCTTTTCCCGCTTGACAACCTCCTCCTCCCCCCCTAATCTCTTACACTTCCACACTATACTCTCCTCATCCACTAGAATACCTGACTAGACCCAGTATCATCTACACCATCTCTAGACTGACTAGGTCCAGCCTCTGCTGTCTGCATCTCCTTACCCCCTGCACTTTGACCTCAATTTCCCCCACTGGTGCTTGTACCCTCACCTTGTCTACGGCCTTTATATGGGCACGCAAAACTCTTGTGCCCCAAATCCCCACATTCAAAACACCATAGACTATCTGTGCTGGCAAACCCTGCATAGAGCCCTTCCCCATGCCTCACTTTGAAGTGCACATTTAGCTGTTGCTCGTTGTTGTTCAGAAACATAAACAGTTGCCTCCGGAACGAAACAACGTGCTTAACGGCATCTGCCTGAAAACTTGCCGACAGTACACGGAAACCGCTAGCAAACTTACCAAAACGACTCAGCTCTTTCCTCCACCTTAACTCCATTCTCAGGAACACACCTGAATCCATGCCGTATCGACAGAGTCTCCTCTGCGCTAGGCTGAGAAGCCATCTCGCACACCACACCTTCCAAACCCCAGGAAAGTTACTCTGTCCTCTTCCACCCTAACTTTGAAAAAAAACTTTGGATACCACTAAAACAAATATTGCATTAACCTTCCACCATAGAAAAATAACATGTAAAGAAAAGTATGAAGAAAGTTAGTTAGGATAGAACCCTCCACACCAAACACTCAACACCCAGCATGCACTGAGAGAGAGAGAGAGAGAGAGAGAGAGAGAGAGAGGAGAGAGAGAGGAGAGAGAGAGAGATGAGAGAGAGAGAGAGAGAGAGAGAGAGAGGAGAGAGAGAGAGAGAGAGAGAGAGGAGAGAGAGAGAGAGAGGAGAGAGAGAGAGAGAGAGAGAGAGAGAGGAGAGAGAGAGATAGATAGGAGAGGGAGAGAGAGAGGAGGAAGAGGAGAGAGAGAGAGAGAGAGAGAGAGAGAGAGAGGAGAGAGAGAGAGAGAGAGAGAGAGAGAGAGAGAGAGAGAGAGAGAGAGAGAGAGAGAGAGAGAGAGAGAGAGAGAGAGAGAGAGAGAGCATATCTAGCTGGGGCTGGCTGAGTTCACAAACCTGTTCTACTAACACACTAAAGCATCAGGAACAGAACATCGAATCAATCAGAATAAATACAACACAGTAAAGTCAAAACTACATTACCTATTGGGAAACACAAAGCAAAATGCAGTGCTATCTGGCATGAAATCGACAGTACACTGTGAGCACAGCCTTGCCATTGAGAAGGGTAGACACACAAAAACCTGTGCAACCACTGCACCACATCAGAACCTGAGACAGAGCTGCATTTCCTGACTAAAATGTAAAAAATATAAAACAATTAGAGAGTGTCATTTCCCCAAATTTGAAACCCTTATTCTGATGAGACTGGGCTACCCGTCCTGTTGGGGGAGGACGCAGAGAGCTGTGGGTTGGCAGCGCACTACATTGCTGCCTGCCATAAAATGAGGACAGTACCCTCTCTCTCTCTTTCTCTCTCTCTCTCTGTCTTTATCTCTGTCTCTCTCTTCTTTGTTCTGCTTCGTGTGCTGGCCTTTGGTTGAATGTGTGTGTATGTGTTTTGTATTAGCCCACAGTTGATTGGGTCATTTCCTGAGGTTAGTTTGTTTTAAATGGACAATCCCCAACTGACTCAGATTATAACATAATGAAACACAGAGGAGTGCTGCCATAGTCTCTGACCTGCAGTTAAGTACAGTACTTGGATAAGCCTACACTGACACGTCTCTCTTTCTCTTTCTCACTCTCATTACCTTATCACGGACACCTCTCTCTTTCTCTTTCTCACTCTCATTCCCTTATCACGGACACCTCTCTCTTTCTCTTTCTCACTCTCATTCCCTTATCACGGACACCTCTCTCTTTCTCTTTCTCACTCTCATTCCCTTATCACGGACACCTCTCTCTTTCTCTTTCTCACTCTCATTACCTTATCACGGACACCTCTCTCTTTCTCTTTCTCACTCTCATTACCTTATCACGGACACCTCTCTCTTTCTCTTTCTCACTCTCATTCCCTTATCACGGACACCTCTCTCTTTCTCTTTCTCACTCTCATTACCTTATCACGGACACCTCTCTCTTTCTCCTTCTCACTCTCATTACCGTATCACGGACACCTTTCTCTTTCTCACTCTCATTACCTTATCACGGACACCTTTCTCTTTCTCACTCTCATTACCTTATCACGTACACCTTTCTCTTTCTCACTCTCATTACCTTATCACGGACACCTTTCTCTTTCTCACTCTCATTACCTTATCACGGACACCTCTCTCTTTCTCTTTCTCACTCTCATTACCTTATCACGGACACCTCTCTCTTTCTCTTTCTCACTCTCATTACCTTATCACAGACACCTATGTCTTTCTCTTTCTCACTCTCATTACCTTATCACGGACACCTCTCTCTTTCTCTTTCTCACTCTCATTACCTTATCACGGACACCTCTCTCTTTCTCTTTCTCACTCTCATTACCTTATCATGGACACTGGCATTGGATGCAATGAAAACACTCAAATGATATTGATAGGCTAAAGCATTAGCCTAACATTAATGGTTTGACATTTGTGAGTCATTATTCCTATCCTCAATAGAGCCTACACTTTCTATTTCCGTTTTGAAGTTCTAATGAGGTAGGGATAATAAGGAACGGTTTATGACACACAAGAGCAGCCGCTCACCGATATAGTTACAATCAAGTTGTAGAAACATCTGATGAATGATCAATGGAAACAGGATGCACCTGAGCTCAATTTCGACACTCATAGCAAAGGGTCTGAATACTTATGTAAATAAGGTTTAAATTTATGTTTTTATTTGTTATGAATTTGCAAAAAAATCTAAATACCTGTTTTGTCATTATGGGGTATTGTGTGTAGATTGAATAAAAAAAAAATATATATTTTAGAATACGGCTGTAACGTAACAAAATGTGGAAAAAGTGAAGGTGTCTGGAAACTTTCTGAATGCACTGTAAGTGTCTAGACAATATTTTTAACCCCCAGGCCCTTATAGATCTTATAGATGCAACACAAAGACAATGTATTCCATTGAGCCCATTTCATTTTGCTGCACCAGGACAACCCACAGTTGAGCCTACTCAACGCTGATTGGTAAATTATTTTATATATTTCTTATCAAGTGTGGCCAAATGCTTGCTGGCATCAATCAATCAAATGCTACGGTGGCAACATCAGTTACATGGGCTACATATACTGAGACAGAGGGGCGCTGTTTCTCTTGCTCAGATGATTTCACCAGTGAGATTCAGCCACATGCGAATTGACAAAAAATTATGAAAACACAGACAGACAAAAGAGAAATTATTTCATAATTTGTTTTTATTATTATTCATATATTTGGGGAAACATTGCTTCGCTTGGCGTCCATGAATACACTCCACTGCACCTGTGTGAGGGCAGTACACAGTGGTAATAAAAACATTAGAGAATCACCGATTGTTACAATATACATAGAAATAAATATACAAATATACAAATCAGTGGAATAAACTCGCTAAATAGCATTAGATATTTTGATGACATGTAGGACATTTTAGAAATGTTTGCCTCATTTCCTTTCTTCCTGTTGCACAGTAAAGCCTACAAAAATATCGATTTTTTTTACCCCTTTTTCCAATTGGTAGTTACAGTCTTGTCCCATCGCTGCACAGTCTTGTCCCAGTCTTGTCCCATCATATGGACTTGGGAGAGGCAAAGGTCGAAAACCATGCGTCTACCGAACATGACCCTGCCAAGCCGCCCTACTTCTTGACACACTGCTCGCTTAACCCGGAAGCCAGCTGCACCAATGTGTCGGAGGAAAAACCGTACAACTGCCGACCGTGTATGCGCCCGGCCTGCCACAGGAGTCACTAGAGCCCGATGGGACAAGGACATCCCAGCCGGCCAAACCCTCCCCTAACCTGGACGACTTGTGCGCCACCTCATGGGTCTCCCTGTCGCGGCTGCGACACAGCCTGGGATCAAACCCGGGTCTGTAGTGACACCTCAAGCACTGCAATGTAGTGCCTTAGACCTCTGTGCCACTCAGGAGGCACATTTTTTAAAATTAAGTATTGACCTTGGGTGAAATGAAGCCTCTTCACAGCTCGACTCCGTTGGTGGAGTTCATCATAAACGTCATTCACCATAGAGATGAGTTAAGTCGGCTATTTATCTTCAGCTATTCATCTATTAGGAAGAACTGTTCAGGAGCCTTCCATAGTACTATTGGCCCTATATCCTCCCATCAGAATGGCCTAAAAAGTGCAGCCAGGTCTCTCAAGATCCACTTCAAAATCCAACGTCCGTCCAGGTACCCAGGATGTCAGGGTAACGGTGAGAGCTATTACCATCAAGTAGGCTTGGGTTTTGCTATGGCATTGTGGACAGGGGTGCCGGATGGGCGTAAGCCTCGAGCTCTGGCTCTGAGGGCTGCGTGTTCAATCCCAATGATAGGCAATAGTTAATTTTATTGTTGTTTTAACCCTATCCCAAATATTAACTCTTAACTTAACTACACTGAATGAATGCCTAACTTAACCATGTTTGTTTTTGTTTTAACCCTATCCCAAACCTTAACTCTTAACTTAAACGTACTGAATGAATGCCTACACTTAACAAGCCGCGAGGCTCTGGCAACAGAAGTGGAACAACTCAGGGTGCAAAAACACTTTGAAATTTGACATTTGAAGCACCTTCGAAATTTGACGTTTGGACAAACATGGAAAATTATTGGAATCTGAAATTAAATTGGTCAAACCATGAGATCTTGTAAAAAGATTGTGTGTGTGCATGCGTGCCTTTGTGCTTGCATATGTGTGTGTGTGCTGCATAGAGTAATCCTAGTCTTTCTGTACCGTGAGATTTAAGTCGTCAGTACAGTGCTTACAGCAGCCAATGTAATCAGGCACAAGTTAAAAAGCACGTAAATAAGTCTCTATATTTCAAACCTGGATACAACAGCCCCCTGTGTCCTGATGTGTGCGTGCCTGTGGTGTGTTTGTGTGTGTCTGTGCTAGCGCGGTGTGCTTGCATCAGTGCGTGTGTCCTGAATTGGGGGCACTGTGCAATCATTTTTGGCAGAACCTCTTGATATGGACTGTGGTGCCATGGGGTATTATTGGGCTGTGGATTTAGTTCTCTTCAGACATCCAGAGCTGCAGTGTGTGTGTGTGTGTGTGTGTGTGTGTGTGTGTGTGTGTGTGTGTGTGTGTGTGTGTGTGTGTGTGTGTGTGTGTGTGTGTGTGTGTGTGTGTGTGTGTGTGTGTGTGTGTGTGTGTGTGTGTGTGTGTGTGTGTGTGTGCGTGCATCCATGTACGTGCATGATTGTGTGTGTGTTCTATGGCTTACCTAGAGCAATAATCCAGGTCACAGACACACACACTCCAAGTCAGTGATGCATATTTAAATATGTATGAGGCAGTGACAACCTCAGAGTTATAATGAAGTCATTTCTCCAGTCTAAATACCAGGCTAGTCCAACACTTAGCTATTTATGTATGCACAATTAACCTCTCAACAGCTCACGCTAATATTTTAGTGTATGAAGAAAGACATATCGGAAAGGTTGTGAGTGTGTGTGTTTGTGAGTGAGCGAGCGAGCGAGCGATAGAGAGGGAGAGAGAGAGAGAGTGTGTGTATGTGTGTGTATGATATTATGCTAGTCAACAGGCTGACAGCTAAATGGAGTTGCTCTCTTTCTTTGGTCCTGGAAGTGAATTCCTCCTGAATCTTAATCTTATATTTCACACTAAATCCTGCTGCTCCATTGTGTGTCTGTGTCCGTGTGTGTGTGTGTGTCTATGTGTTTGTGCGTACTGGTGTGTCAGTGTATGTGCTCTCCAGTACTGTCATATTACATTCCCAGGAAGGCAGGACATTCTCTTCCCCGGATGTTATCCACCTCATTTCATCTCCCTCTTCACATCCTCTTCTAGAATGCTACAGTCAGGACGACATGTACAAGCCCACATTTCCCACACAACTTATTCCTCCCTCAATTAAGATATGACAGAAACATACTAAGTAAGTACATGTTTGTGTATTGCATCACCTTGCACTTCAACACTGATTCATGTAGCTGGGTTGGCCTTGATGTTAGTACATTTTCATGACGTAAAGAGAGCTAAGAGGACGGAAACCTCAAAATGTGTATTTCAGTCTAAAATAAAACAGTGAATGAATCTCATGTTTTTCGCAAAAGCGGTTTATGTGTGATGTGCAGGAAATCCGTTCTTATTTTCCACACACTGAAATAGCAAACTCAGAGACAGTCGTATTGTTGTTTAGTCGTAGGGTTCTAAGAATAGCTTCTGCTTCTTCAACAGCTAATGGGGATCCCCATAAAAATCATAAACAGATAAAAAATTCCAAGTCACAAAATAACAAGCAAAATCTCCTGTAAGATTATACAAATATTTCCCGCAATGATTTAACAATGATATCATGGTCGTTTGGCAGTTTTTTGTTTATCCTAAGCGACAATGTCCCAGTATTTGTTGCCCTTGGGGCATTAAAAATCCCCAACAATATTCAATGGAAATAAACAGGCTTGTCATCACTTAACTTTACGATTCCATTAAGGGGATGAAAGTGCATAATACACTAGAGTTTTGGACTCAAAAATAATAGAAGTGTATGGTTCTTGTCTTCGTTTAGACAGAGATCTTTCTGCACCCGCCAATACCAGCCAGACACACAGAGAAATATAGAGAATGGTTTTGATAAATGGCTTAAGTTAACTTAATGTGACTGACCGCCTTGATTCGGGCTTATGTAGCAAAATTAGAAATTGTGTTTTTTACATTGGCTAAAACTACAGACTCAGAGCTACAAAATGGTATATCATACACTGCATTTGAGGAATAATGGGAAATTTATTCTGCTTTGAAAGTTATTCTGCTTTGGAATGTTTTAGTACACCTACTGGAGAGCTCTTTTGTCTACACCTATTCAGCACTGTCAGGTCATGGTCATGTCATGTCCTAAAGGTCATGTAGTGTGGGAAAGATTAAGACTGAAAGTGGTCAAAGTAGTAGCCTACAATAAGGAAACATTCCAGGTAAACAGAAAGTGTCCAGATAAAAATATTTTATAAACATTAGATGACGTTTACCCAGACACACTTGTCTAAATTGATGGGTCATGTGAAGAAATGCAATAACCCCCAGCCACATCAAATCAAATGTTATTTGTCACATGTGCCGAATACAACAGGTGTAGATCTTACAGTGAAATGCTTATTTACAAGCCCTTAACCAACAATACAGTGTTAAGAAAGTCTTTACTAAAATAAACTGAAGTAAAAAAATGTATAAATAAAATAAAAAATTATACTCAAGGAGCCACAATAAAATAACAGTAGTGATGCTTTATACAGGGGGTACCAGTACAGAGTCAATGTGCGAAAGGAGGGTTTCCAATGCCTCACAGAAAAGGGCACATATTGATAGATGTGTAAGAATTTAACCTGTTTGGGCTGCAGGGGCAGTATTGAGTAGCCAGATAAAAGGTGCCCATTTCAAACGGCCTCGTACTCAATTCTTGCTTGTACAATATGCATATTATTATTACTATTGGATAGAAAACACTCTCTAGTTTCTAAAACCGTTTGAATTATATCTGTGAGTAAAACAGAACTCATTTGGCACAAACTTCCTGACCAGGAAGTGGAAAGTCTAAATTCGAGGCTCTGTTCTAGGTCCTGCCTATAAATGGGCATGATATGTATTAGTATACATGCACGTCATACACCTTCCCCTAGATGTCAAGAGGCAGTGAGAGAAGAAATGCAGTGTTTATCTTGGTCTGAAGTGGAATAAATCCTCTTGGCATGACGTGTCACCCATTTCCTGTTTTCAGGAAGGCGCGAGAAGGAACCGGGGATTGCCTTCAGAAAAACTGTCGTTATAGGCGACTACTATCTCCGGCTTTGATTTTATTTGATACATGTGACAATATCATCGTAAAGTATGTTTTTTCAATATAGTTTATAACAGATTATTGAAATTTTTTCGGGAGTTTTGCCGTGTTCCGTTCTCTTCCGTTTGTTGACATGGAGAGATTCGTGCCACTTGGCAAGTGTGCTTGCTAAATCGAGAGGGAAAAAGGCCGTTCTAAATCCAAACAACGATTGCTCTGGACAAAGGACCCCTTGTACAACATTCTGTTGAAAGATCAGCAAAAGTAGGACCCATTTTATGATGCTATTTCATATATCTGTCGAACATGTTGTGCTAGTCCTTTGCGCCTAGCTTTTCGGTACTCTCATACCTAAGCTGTATGTCGTAATGAAGTTATTTTTAGAATTCTAACACGGCGATTGCATTAAGAACTAGTATCTATCATTTCCTATACAACATGTATTTTTTAGTTATGTTTATGAATAGCTATTTGGTCAGAATATGTGTGTCAGAAAAAGTGTCAGAAAAATATCCGGACGTTGTGGGAAAAATATGCTACATTAGCACAATGTATAACCACTGATTTCAGCTCTAAATATGCACATTTTCGAACAAAACATAAGTGTATGTATAACCTGATGTTATAGGATTATAGGACTGTCATCTGATGAAGCTTATCAAGGTTAGTCAAAAATTATATATCTTTTGCTGGTTTGTCACGATCGCTAACTTTTGCTACTGGGAAATGGCTTGTGTTTCTGGCTATTGTGGTAAGCTAATATAACGCTATATTGTGTTTTCGCTGTAAAACACTTAATAAATCGGAAATATTGGCTGGAATCACAAGATGCCTGTCTTTCATTTGCTGTACACTATGTATTTTTCAGAAATGTTTTATGATGAGTATTTAGGTATTTGACGTTGGTGTCTGTAATTATTATGGCTGCTTTCGGTGCAATTTCTGATTGTAGCTGCAATGTAAACTTTGATTTATACCTGAAATATGCACATTTTTCGAACAAAACATAGATTTATTGAATAACATGTTATAAGACTGTCATCTGATGAAGTTGTTTCTTGGTTAGTTTGGTTGGTTCTTAGTTAGGTTGGCTTTGTGCATGCTACCTGTGCTGTGAAAAATGTCTGTCCTTTTTTGTATTTGGTGGTGAGCTAACATAAATATACGTGCTGTTTTCGCTGTAAAACATTTAAAAAATCGGACATGTTGGCTGGATTCACAAGATGTGTACCTTTCATTTGCTGTATTGGACTTGTTAACCTCTAACGCCTCACTAACCCGGATCCGGGAGCACCCCCATCATAAAAGCTGAATAGCATAGCCTAGCCTAAAGCCACAGGGATATCATATAATAAAATGTTCATGAAATCACAAGTCCAAGACACCAAATGAAAGATACACATCTTGTGAATCCAGCCATCATTTCTGATTTTTAAAATGTTTTACAGGCAAGACACAATATGTAAATCTATTAGCTAACCACGTTAGCAAAAGACACCACTTTTTTACTCCACCAGTTTTTTACTCCATCAGTAGCTATCACAAATTCGACCAAATAAAGATATAAATAGCCACTAACCAAGAAACAACTTCATCAGATGACAGTCTGATAACATATTTATTGTATAGCATATGTTTTGTTAGAAAAATGTGCATATTTCAGGTATAAATCATAGTTTACCATTGCAGCCACTATCACAACTCTCACCAAAGCGACTAGAATAACTACAGAGACCATCGTGTATTAGCTAATTACTCATCATAAAACATTTCTTAAAAATACACAGTGTACAGCAGATGAAAGACACAGATCTTGTGAATCCAGCCAATATTTCAGATTTTCTAAGTGTTTTACAGCGAAAACACAATATAGTGTTATATTAGCTTACCACAATAGCAAACATCACAACAGCATTGATTCAAGGCAAAAATAGCGATAACGTATAAACCACCAAAATACACTGCTCAAAAAAATAAAGGGAACACTTAAACAACACAATGTAGCTCCAAGTCAATCACACTTCTGTGAAATCAAACTGTCCACTTAGGAAGCAAAACTGATTGACAATAAATTTCACATGCTGTTGTGCAAATGGAATAGACAAAAGGTGGAAATTATAGGCAATTAGTAAGACACCCCCAAAAAAGGAATGGTTCTGCAGGTGGTGACCACACACCACTTCTCAGTTCCCATGCTTCCTGGCTGAAGTTTTGGTCACTTTTGAATGCTGGCGGTGCTTTCACTCTAGTGGTAGCATGAGACGGTGTCTACAAGCCACACAAGTGGCTCAGGTAGTGCAGTTCATCCAGGATGGCACATCAATGCGAGCTGTGGCAAAAAGGTTTGTCGTGTCTGTCAGCGTAGTGTCCAGAGCATGGAGGCGCTACCAGAAGACAGGCCAGTACATCAGGAGATGTAGAGGAGGCCGTAGGAGGGCAACAACCCAGCAGCAGGACCGCTACCTCCGCCTTTGTGCAAGGAGGTGCACTGCCAGAGCCCTGCAAAATGACCTCCAGCAGGCCACAAATGTGCATGAGACTCCATTTCAAGTCTCTCTATTCGCTAACAACCAGGGGAAGGCATATGCTGTGCATCTCATCCAATAGAAGACAGGCAGAGTTATACACAGGTCTCAGAGCAGCTTGGAAAATTTGGCATTCTCACATCCACATAGGAAAATTGCTCTAAGTCCAGTTCTGTTTCAATCACAGATATAATTCAAACGGGTTTAGAAACTAGAGAGTGTTTTCTATCCAATAGTAATAATAATATGCATATTGTACGAGTAAGAATTGAGTACGAGGCAGTTTAATTTGGGAACGTCATAATTACAAAGTGCTAACAGCACCCCCTATTGACGAGAAGTTAATGTGTGAAAGTTAAATATTTCTAAAACATACATTTTGAATTTCGCGCCCTGCACTTGAAGTGGCTGTTGTCATATTGTGGCCGGCCTCGGGCTTGCAGCCAGAAGAAGTTAAAAGGTTTGCTTCCTAACTCAATTGCCGGAGAGGAAGGATACCTCTTAGAGATTTCACAATGAGGCCAATGGTGACTTAAAACAGCTGCAGAGTTTAACCGTTTACTGCAGTGGGCTAAACCAGGGTCACACAGGGTGTTTTTTGGTAGTCTTAACCTGTTTGGGCTGCAAGCTGAATATTGAAAAAACTGGAAAATGTGTGCACATTTTCAAACGGCCTCCTAAGAAACTTTTTATTTTCCAATATGCATATATTTACTACTGTTGGATAGATAACAGTCTATAGTTTCTAAAAAGGTTTGAATTGTTTCTCTAAGTCGAACAGAAATATTTTTACAGCCATTTTCCCAGCCGAATTGAGATTTTCAAAATGCGATGTGTCTCTTTAAGACCTTCTCTATAAAAGGCCCTTTGACTTAGGACCATAGGGACACTTCACACGCCTTCCTCAGGCTGTAATGCGGAAGTGAGAATTGAAAGGAGTCGAATATCTCGTCCATGGACTGAATAACACACCTTCTTGTGAGACCTGCGCAGTTAAAAAAAAATTCCGGGCGCGAAGGATAATTTGGTCTCGGCTTCTGGAACAAGGTAGATAACGTTGAATATGATGTCTGACTACGATATTATTTGATACATGTCACAAAATCATCCTAAAGTATGTTTTTTCAATATACTTTAATTATATTATTGCAATTTATTCTGGACTTTAGATGTGATACGACGGAAGAATTTTTTGAAGAAACGCTGTGTAGCGCCGCAATGCTATTGTGCTAGCTAACCAAAGAGGGAAATAATTCGTTCTGGAACCCAACTAAAGACTCTACTGGACATTGGACCCCGTTACAACATTCTGATGGAATATCAAGAAAGATAAGACCCAATTTGGGATGCTTTTTCATATATCTGTTGAGCTGTGTTGTGCTAAGTGGGCTAACTGTACTAGGCTAGCGCTTGACCAATGCTAGTGCTGACTTATGCTAGCTTATGTTGTTAGCTAATATAACGATATATTGTGTTTTCGCTGTAAAACACTTCAAAAATCGGAAATGTTGGCTTTATTCACACGATATCTGTCTTTCATTAGTTATCCACCATATGTTTTTCTGAAATGTTTTATGAGGTGTAATTAGTAGCCGACGTTGGTGTATGTATTTTCTCTGGCTACTCCCGTCTGGATTCAGACTCTAGCTATGTGTTAGCATTTTTGGGTAGCATCAATGTAAAACTGATTTATAGCTAAAATATGCACTTTTTATGAACAAAACATAGATTTATTGTGTAACATGTTATATGACTGTCATCTGAGGTAGTTTTTTCTGGGCTCTTTAGGTTGGTTTTAGTTTATTTCGGTTGGCTTGTGCATGCTACGTCAATCATAATTCATACTTCATAATCATATCCATACGTGTCTGTCCACTTTTGTATTTGGTGGTGAGCTAACATAAATATATGTGGTGTTTTCTCTGTAAAACATTTAAAAAATCGGACATGTTGGCTGGATTGACAAGATGTTTATCTTTCAAATGCTGTATTGGACTTGTTAATGTGTAAAAGTTAAATATTTTTAAAAAATAGATTTTGAATTTCGCGCCCTGCAGCTGTTGTCATTGTCGTACCGAATTCGGGCTTGCAGCCCAAACAGGTTTTAAACAAATCTACTTTGAAACAACTTTGCAACCACATATACATTGTTATGGGCTTAAAAAACAAGAGATCTGTAAAAGAAGACACCATGTCAGAAATAGAATTGAAATGTATTATATTTTGAGTTTGCATCCCATTATTACACTTTATATACATCACAGAAGACTGAAAAATAACAGAACTGTTTGACATAGAAACACTGGATTTTAGCCAGGCTTTTGGAAATAATGGAATTAATAACATTCCACCCATGATGCCACTAGGTAATTTGACTGCAGAAAAACTGAGGATGGATCAACAACATTGTAGTTACTCCTCAATACTAACCTACATGACAGAGTGAAAAGAAGGAAGCCTGTACAGAATACAAATATTCCAGAACATGTATCCTGTTTGCAATAAGGCATTAAAATAAATCTGAAAAGAATTGGGAAAAGAAATTAGCTTTATGTCCTGAATAGTGCAAATTATATTTGGTGCAAATCCAACACAACACATCATGTGTCAAGATCGTCTTTAGGTGAAAGAGAGGACCAAGGCGCCGCGTGATATAAATACATCTTCTATTTATTTGAAGATGAAACGAACACGAACACTAATACAAACTAGACAAAACAACAAACGACCGTGAAGCTAACAAACGAAAGTGCAGACACAAGCTACTAACAATTACCCACCACCTACCTAATGCCTATGGCTGCCTTAAATATGGCTCCCAATCAGAGACAACGATAGACAGCTGTCTCTGATTGAGAACCAATCCAGGCAACCATAGACTTACATAAACACCTACACTGAACACAACCCGGGTGGCGCAGTGGTCTAGGGCACTGCATCGCAGTGCTAGCTGCGCCACCAGAGTCTCTGGGTTCGCGCCCAGGCTGGGCTGGGTTCGCGCCCAGGCTCTGTTGCAGCCGGCCGCAACCGGGAGGTCCGTGGGGCGACGCACAATTGGCATAGCGTCGTCCGGGTTAGGGAGGGTTTGGCCGGTAGGGATATCCTTGTCTCAGTATGTAAAATGTAATAAAATGTATGCACTCTACTGTAACTCGCTCTGGATAAGAGCGTCTGCTAATTGACAAAAAAATGTAATGTAAAAAAAAATGTTAAAAAAAACAACCCCATGAACTCTACAAAACCCCCTATACAATACGAACACCCTAAACTAGACAAAAACACACAAACATCCCCCATGTCACACCCTGACGTAACTAAAATAATAAAGAAAACAAAGATAACTAAGGCCAGGGCGTGACAATACCCCCCCCCTCCCCCCCCCCCAAAGGTGCGGCATCCGGCCGCAAAACCTGACACAGAAGGGGAGGGTCCGGGTGGGCCTTCTTATGGTGGCGGCTCGGGTGCGGGACGTGGACCCCACTGCACCATAGTCAATACCCGCTTTGGTGGCGCCTCTGGAACGGCGACCCTTGCAGCGAGTCCCGGACTGAAGACCATCCCAGAGTGCGCCACTGGACGGAGGGGCAGCTCCGGACTGAGGGGCAGCTCCGGACTGGGGGGGCGGCTCCGGACTGGGGGGGCGGCTCCGGACTGGGGGGCGGCTCCGGCGGCTCCTGACTGGCGGGCGGCTCCGGCGGCTCCTGACTGGCGGGCGGCTCCGGCGGCTCCTGACTGACGGGCGGCTCCGACGGCTCGGGACAAAGGGCGGCTCCGACGGCTCGGGGCAGGCGGGCGGCTCCGGCGGCTCGGGACAGGCGGGCGGCTCCGACGGCTCGGGACAGGCGGGCGGCTCCGACGGCTCGGGACAGGCGGGCGGCTCCGACGGCTCGGGACAGGCGGGCGGCTCCGACGGCTCGGGACAAAGGGCGGCTCCGACGGCTCGGGGCAGGTGGGCGGCTCCGACGGCTCTGGGCAGGCGGGCGGCTCAGATGTCGCTGGTGCAGACGGCAGACTCTGGCCGCAGTAGGTCTGGTGCGTGGTGCCGGAACTGGAGGTACCGGGCTAAGGACACGCACTTCAAGGCTAGTGCGGGGAGCAGCAACAGGGCGCACAGGACTCTGGAGATGCACAGGAGGCTTGGTGCATGGTGCCGGAACTGGTGGTACTGGGCTGGAGACACGCACCACAGGGCGAGTGCGTGGAGGAGGAACAGGACTCTGGAGACACACTGGAAACCTGTTGCATGGTGTTGGCACTGGTGGTACTGGGCTGGGGCGGGGAGGTAGCGCCGGATATACCGGACCATGCAGGTGTACTGGCCTCCTTGAGCTCCGAGCCTGCCCAACCTTACCTGGTTTAATGCTCCCCGTAGCCCCGTAGGGCTGTGTTGGCAAACCGGGGACACCATGCGTAAGGCTGGAGCCATGTATGCCGGCCCGAGGAGACGCACTGGAGACCAGACGCGTTGAGCCGGCTTCATGGCACCTGGCTCAATGCCCAATCTAGCCCGGCCAATACGAGGAGCTGGAATGTACTGCACCGGGCTATGCACACGTACAGGAGACGAGTTTTTTAGGATAATAAGAAACGGAATAGAGCTAAGCACAGATAAAATCCCAGAAGAAAACCTGGTTCAGTTTGCTTTCCAACAGACACTGGAAGACAAATGTACCTTTCAGCAGGACAATAACCTAAAACACAAGGCCAAATATACACTGGAGTTACTTACCATGGCGACATTGAATGTTCCTGAGTGGCCTAGTTAAAGTTTGACTTAAATCGGCTTGAAAATGTATGACAAGAATTGAAAATGGCTGTCTAGCAATGATCAACAACCAACTTGACTTTACTTAAAGACATTTTTAAAGAATAATTTGTAAATACTGTGCAATTCAGGTGTGCAAAGCTCTTAAACCGTGTTCACATTGGCAGTTTGAAGTGACTCAAATCCTATTTATTTGCATATCCGATTTGAATCTATTCTTTTTCCTGCAGTCTGAACAGCAAAAAACTACATTAAATCCGATATTTCAAGCCGCATTTCAAACCACGTTCACAAATCTGATTCCTGGACACGTAACTTGTGGTTTTTAGACTTTTATTTGGCATATGTTGTTGCTTGCTACCTACTCTGTTGACAGTTTGACAAGAACATGTGGTTGCTAACCAGCTTGTTAAGTGTTACAAATAAATGAGTGAATGTGCTAGAAAGCTAAACAGCTACCCATCTAGCTAGTTGAATAGACTCGTTTTGAATGTTGAATCATCAAAGCAACTGGGAGGTGTCCATGGCAGGCATTGTTGTCACCTTAGCTTGCTACATAACTTCTGAGTGACAGGACGCACAAGCACCACCAATCAGACTACACCACTGCACACACCCATCATTAGTATGACAACTTGTACAGCCTTGTCAGCAAATGACTGCTGTCTGAACACACACAAATCCGATTTGTTCACTTGTAACTTGCTGTTTGGACAGTCAGCAGTCCAAAGCGGATTTGAAAAGCAAAACTGATTTGAGCATTAAGGCCTGCAGTGTGAACAAGGCTTTATAGACTTACCCAGAAAGACTCACAGCTGTAATCGCTGCCAAAGGTGATTCTAACATGTATTGACTGAGGGGGTTGAGTGTTTTATTTTTCATACATTTATTTATTTTTTTACTACAAATGTTAGTATTTTGTGTAGATCGCTGACAAAAAATTACCATTAACCTCTACCGAGTACCTAACCCGGATTCGGGAGCACCCCCCACCCCCCCCCACACTGATTAGCATCGCTAGCATAGCGTCACAATTAAATAGTAGCATCTAAATATCATTAAATCACAAGTCCAAGACACCCAATGAAAGACACAGATCTTGTGAATAAAGCCACCATTTCAGATTTTTAAAATGTTTTACAGGGAAGACACAATATGTAAATCTATTAGCTAAACACGTTAGCAAAAGACACAATTTTTTTACTCCAACAGTTTTTTCCTGCGTCAGTAGCTATCACTAATTCGACTAAATGAAAATATATATAGCCACTAACCAACAAACAAATTCATAAGATGACAGTCTGATAACATATTTATGGTATAGTGTAACAGTATAACTTTAAACCGTCCCCTCGCCCCGACCCGGGCGCGAACCAGGGACCCTCTGCACACATCGACAACGGTCGCCCACGAAGCAGCGTTACCCATCGCTCCACAAAAGCCACGGCCCTTACAAAGCAAGGGGCAACACTACTTAAGTCTCAGAGCAAGTGACGTAACTGATTGAAATGCTACTAGCGCGTACCCGCTAACTAGCTAGCCATTTCACATCCGTTACACTCACCCCCCTTTCAACCTCCTCCTTTTCCGCAGCAACCAGTGATCCGGGTCAACAGCATCAATGTAACAGTATAACTTTACGTCGTCCCCTCGCCCCGACACGGGCGCGAACCAGGGACCTTCTGCACACATCAACAACGGTCGCCTACGAAGCATCGTTACCCATCGCTCCACAAAGGCCACGGCCCTTACAAAGCAAGGGGCAACACTACTTAAGTCTCAGAGCAAGTGACGTAACTGATTGAAATGCTACTAGCGCGTACCCGCTAACTAGCTAGCCATTTCACATCCGTTACAATAGCATAGTTTTTTTTTTTTAAATGTGCATTTTTCAGGTATAAATCACAGTTCTACATTGCAGCTGCAATCTGATATAGTGCTGATGCAGCCAGAACAATTACAGAGACCAACTTCATATAACTAATTACTTGTCTTAAAACATTTCAGAAAAAATACACAGCGTACAGATATTGAAAGCCCAACATCTGGTGAATCCAAACAATATTTCAGATTTATTAAATGTTTTATAGCGAAAACAAAATGTAGCGCTAAATTAGCATAGCCACGCCAGCCAGAACCAGCTGGGCGCGCCCGACCAGTTCACATGCACGACAGATATATGAAATAACATCGTAAATTGGGTCTTACTATTGCTGATCTTTCATCAGAATGTTGATAAAGGTGTCCTTAGTCCTGATGAGTCGTTCAATCCATTCACAATGGCAACTTTCCCTCTTCATTTAGCGTAGGTACTGGTCGACTAGCACGGTTCTGTCCAAAGTTAAAAAACTCACAGAACGGAACACGGCAAAACTCCCGAAAAAACTCAAATAATCTGATTAAACTATATTGAAAAAACATACATTAAGATGATATGGTCACATGTATCAAACAAACTTCGAGACGGAGATAGTTTTCATCCGTAACGGCAGCATAACAAAAGACAATTGCACCTCTAAAACGCGCGTTTCAGAAAACCGGAAGTTGTCGGTCACGCTAAAGAAATAGGTCTTATTTCACGTCAGTACAAGATAAACAAAAAAATTCTCCTCTGACGTCTTCCTGACACCCAGAGGAAGACGAATGAAGTGTGTTTCGGGTCATAGGTGGCGTGACCATATATAGGCAGAGCGTTGAAGCGAGCATACACATCTTGCAATCTTCTTCTTGCTCAGGGAAAGTGCTGTCAAATGACTTGTGTTTCACTCAGAGACAAAATTGAAACGGTTTTAGAAACCATAGCTTGTTTTCAATCCAATGGTATATGGTTATATGCATATAGTAACAGCAATAATTGAATAAGAGGCAGTTTAATCTGTAGAGGAAATTATGCTAATGCGAAAACAGCACCCCCTGTATTCTCAAGAAGTTAAATCAATTTTAATCCCACCTTGTAATACAACAAAATGTGGAAAAAGTCAAGGGGTGTGAATACTTCCTGAAGGCACTGTGGTTGGCATGTGTGTGGCTCTAATGTATTTTTTTGTTTTGTTTTTAGAGCTCACAGAAGAACACAACACACACACACACACACACACACACACACACACACACACACACACACACACACACACACACACACACACACACACACACACACACACACACACACACACACACACACACACACACACATGCAAGCACTTGTATACGCACACTCTCTCTCTAACATTACCCGGTCGGTATGAGCTAGTCCAACAGGGATCACAGCAAAGATAAACCGTTTGATTGACAGCTATGATATTCCTAGCGGGGAGGTGTTGACAGCTCAGTGACAACCAAGAGAGGTCACAGACAAGGGAGTGTGTGTGTGTGTGTGTGTGTGTATGTGTGTGTCGATGAAAGATACATATGGATATAACACCACTTGGCTGGCTACCTCTGCCACCTCATAAGGCATAAGGGAGAGAAACAGACACACACAGGCTGCGGCTAGACTAAAATGTATTTATTGCAGAAGGGAACAGGGTGTAGAAATGATATGTACTACTATGCAGTGCATATTTAGCCTGACTCCATGACAAATAGCTAGATACATTATATAGCAGAGAACAGGGTGTGAGTAAAGACTAGCATTAGTGTCTCGACACTCAGTTTAATACTTTAAGTATTACACAGACAGCAGGCTACTGACAGGTTGTGAGCAGGAGAGGCTTTGATTCTTTAATTTTTTATTTCACCTTTATTTAACCAGGAAGGCTAGTTGAGAACAAGTTCTCATTTACAACTGCGACCTGGCCAAGATAAAGCAAAGCAGTGCAACACAAACAACAACACAGAGTTACAGATGGAATAAACAAACATACAGTCAATAACACAATAGAAAAAAGTTTATGTACAGTGTGTGCAAATGAGGTAAGATAAGGGAGGTAAGGCAATAAATAGGCCATAGTGGTGAAATAATTACAATTTAGCAATTAAACACTGGAGTGATAGATAAGCAGAAGATGAATGTGTAAGTAGAGATACTGGGGTGCAAAGGAGCAAAAATTTTAAAAATAACAGTATGGGGATGAGGTAGTTGGATGGGCTATTTACAGGTGGCTATGTACAGGTACAGTGATCTGTGAGCTGCTCTAACAGCTGGTGCTTGAAGTAAGTGAGGGAGATATGAGTCTCCAGCTTCAGGGATTTTTGCAATTCGTTCTTGTCATTGGCAGCAGAGAACTGGAAGGACAGGTGGCCAAAGGAGGTGTTGGCTTTGGGGGTGACCAGTGAAATATACCTGCTGGAGCGGGTGCTACGGGTGGGTGCTGCTATGCTGACCAGTGAGCTGCGATAAGGCGGGGCTTTACCTAGCAAAGACTTATAGATAACCTGGAGCCAGTGGGTTTGGCGACGAATATGAAGCGAGGGCCAGCCAACGAGAGCATACAGGTCACAGTGGTGGGTAGTATATGGGGCTTTGGTGACAAAACGGATGGCACTGTGATAGACTGCATCCAATTTGCTGAGTAGAGGGTTGGAGGCTATTTTGTAAATGACATCGCTATTTTGTAAATGACATATACTGCTGTAACAATGTACGCTGAGAGTCGGGAAGCAAGTTCAGGGAGTTAATACATTTAATTAATAAATGAACAAAACAAGAAACACGAACAGCGCACCGACATGAAACAGCAACAATGACGACTGGGGAAGAAACCAAAGGCAGTGACATATAAAGGGCAGGTAATCAAGGAGGTGATGGAGTCCAGTTGAGTGTCATTATGCGCGTAATGCTGGTGACAGGTGTGCGCCCTGACGAGCAACCTGGTGACCTAGAGGCCGGAGAGGGAGCACATGTGACAACTGTAGCTCCATTCTTGTCTATTTTATTTTATTCCTCGTGTTAGTTACATTTTTATTTTTAATTGCATCATTGGAAGGTTCTTAACCAAGCATTTATCTGTCACGTCTACACCAGTTGTATTCGGCGCATGTGATAAATAACATTTGATTTGACATGAGAGGATGCCGAAAAGTTACTTTTCATGAAAGCGTGCGTGAAGTCCGAATGGTTTAAGCGAGAAACTATTTTGACCCCACTATCGAAAGTGTGTTTTGGCTCTATGACGCCCAGAAGTTCCACAGGACTCATCTCAAGTCGGTGACCCCCAGGTTTTCTCCCCAAATCGTCTGTAAGTATCAGGTTTCAGGTAAGTGTCACAACTTCTGCCGAAGTCAGCCCGGGTCTGGCTCTCGACCCATAACCTGCCCCTCCGCCTGCCCTGCCGGAAGCTGGGTCCGCGGTTTGTGGGGCCATTTAAAGTCCTGAGGAGGGTGAACGAGGTATGTTATAGATTACAGCTTCCCTCTGATTATTGTATTAACCCCTCGTTCCATGTGTCTCTCCTCAGGCCGGTGGTGGCTGGTCTGCTCCAGGAATCTGAGGTGTGGGAGGTCCCTCCGCCCCCTTTGGACATCGAGGGGGCCCCGGCGTACATCGTTCGTTCCATCCTGGACTCGATGCGTCGGGTGGGTGGCCTTCAGTACCTCATGGAGTGGGAAGGGTACGGGCCAGAGGAGAGGTGCTGGGTTCCGGTTGCAGATGTTTTGGATCCTGAACTGCAGCGTGAGTTTCACCGTCGCCGGCCGGATCGCTCTGCGCCTCGCCCTCCGGGTCGCCCTCGAGGCCGGTGAAGGGGGATGGGGGGGGGGGTACTGTCACGACTTCTACCGAAGTCAGCCCCTCTCCTTGTTCGGGCGGCGTTCGGCGATTGACGTCAGCGGCTTTCTAGCCATCGCCGCTCCATTTTTCGTATATCCATTTGTCTTGTCTTGTTTCCATACACACCTGGTTTTCATTTCCCCAATTAAGCTACTTGTATTTAACCCTCTGTTTCCCATCATGTTTTGTGTGTAATTGTTTCATGTTATGTGGTGTTAGTTTACACGCTCTACTTTTATGTTCCGTTTTTTGAGCGTGTTTGATTCATGTAGTGCGCTCGTTTTTTGGAACTATAATAAAAGTGTGCCTATTCATTATACTCTGCTCTCCTGCACTTGACTTCGCCTCCAATACACCATCCTGACAGTAAGACCCAAGTGCAGACCGTGTTGAAGTAACAATGTTTATTGCAACAACAGGGGCAGGCAAACGTCAAGGCAGGCAGGGGTCAATAACCCAGAGTAGTGGGACCAAGGTACAGGACGGCAGGCATGCCCAGGGTCAGGTCAGGCAGAGATCGGTAATCCAGAGTAGGGGCAAAGGCACAGGACGAGGATGAGAAAAAGAGAGACTGGGGGAAAAGACCTGAGACAAAACGCTGGTTGACTTGAACAAACAAGACGAACTGGCACAGACAGACAGAAAACACAGGTATAAATACCCAGGGGATAAGTGGGGAAGATGGGCGACACCTGGAGGGGGGTGGAGACAAGCACAAGAACAGGTGAAACAGATCAGGGCGTGACAGTAAGGTCTGAACGGTTTGAGCCTAACACAATTAAATAGATGGTAGGATGTGCCAAAAAAAGGGGTGAAACACGAGTCTAAAAACCCTTTTTCTGACCCTTCTTATATCTCTCAGATATAGGACAGACATTTTGTTACATACAAACGTTCCTTTTGATTTATTTTTGGACTGTCTGTCTTGCCATGGTGCATGTGTTATTCAATCCGCTTCTAAGGGGTAATAGCAAAGGTCAAATTCAATGTTGTTTCTATATTTTCTTTGATACAAGGGTCCTAAAATTCAAAATCAAATAGGGAAATGATCCATGGTATGACCAACTTAAAACATTTCCATAAATTAGCTTAGTAGAACCCCCACCCCCAAAGGCTTAGACTCAAGAGGGGCTTTAGAGAGCAAATCTACATTCTAGAGTGTGCAACGTCATTAATTCAAATATCATATTTGATTTCCAACAAACAAGAATGTACAGTAACTTGAAATATACCTGTCATAGATTTTTTGTTGACCTCTAGACCATAAACGAAACAAACTGTTTATGCTGATGTTGTGCAAATATGCAAATTCAACCAACCAGCCAGGTTGATGCAACGGGATTACATTGACAAAGAACGTTGAAATAATGAAGAGATTATATTGACACAATTGTGAAAAAGAATCCAAATAGCTGACCTGACACTTATATTTGTTTAGTATTTGTCTCTGACAGGTGGGGTTTAATGAACAGAAACTCAATGCTAATTCTGCCGCATGTTTTATGCATATTCAGAGAAACGCAGTCAGTCTAATCTGATTACGGCTCCTTTCTGCCAAGCAGCCACAGGCACCGCTCTGAGAGAGCAGAGAGAAACACACACAGACAATCCGACTATACACCATTAACATACCTGGCTAGAGCTTTCAGAGCAGAAAGTCTAGGAGCAGAGGTTTAATTGTGTGTATGTGTGGGTTCATGTGTGCGCGTTTGTGTTTTTATGATGCTCAGCCAAACGTCACTATTCCAAATTTTACTTACCTAGGGGTTTGTCAAAGAAGAGGCCGACATCAGAGCAGCTTCGTCTGCAGGTTTTCAATGGGGTTCAAGTCCAGAGACTGAGATGACTGAAATGACCATTGCAAAAATTTGATTTTGTGGTCCATTAACCATTTCTTTGTGGTTGTTGATGTGTGCTTGAGGTTATTGTCTTGCTGGAAGATCCACCAGGTTTTTGGCTAAAATGTCCTGGCACTGGGTAAAGTTGGTGATGCCGATGAATTTAATAAGGGCCCCAGGACCAGTGGAAGCAAAATAGCTCAGTACTATTATCCTCACAACGTGAGGTGTTGAAAGGTATTGAAAACAGGAATGCCAATAATTTTGACCCCTATCTTTAAAAAAAACGAAATATTACTTGTTAAACATAACCTCTTTCTCTCTTTATTTGTATAAAAAATATACAATTTTTTAAGCACACAATAAAGCTCAGTATTTTTTGCTCATTTTTATCGAGTGTGTCGATATTTATGGACCTGATTGTACGTATAACATTTTATAACATCCTTTATAATGCGTTGTAATATTGACTCTAAGTGTCCATAATAACTCATAAGCAGTTATAAAACTCTGTGTGATCTTTTATAGATAATCAACTACAATATTGATTATCTATAGCTAATTGCTCATTTGTAGCTAGCTAGCTTTTTAGTTTGGATCCCGCGACGCAGTTGGCATCAGTTGCTGGGACTGCTTGTCAGTGATCCTGCCGACCAAGGACGGGTCTGAGGAGGTATTTGGCATCGCAGCTAGCCTAGCTGCTAGCTAGCTGCATATCAAGCTAGCGGGGTTTTCTTGAACCTACCAGCAGTTGTTACAACAACAAGAAAATAGCTTCAAGTGTTTTGTCCACTACTAATAAAAGAATGGACGACCTAACCAGAGAGGTCCAGGACCTGAAGAACAGTTTGCAGTTCTCCCAGGGTCAGCTCGATGAGTTGAAACAGGAGAATGCCAAGATGACAGCAATCTGTAAGTCATTGAGAGAGGACATCAGTTCTGTGTGTGAATCCATGATCTCGAGGGACAATCAAGGCAGAACAACATGGTTGTGGATGGTATTGCAGGATCTCCACATGAGACCTGGACAGAGTCTGAGGACAAAGTGAAGGAAATGATCTCTGAGAAATTGAAGATGGACCACAGGAAGATTGAGGTGGAGCACGCCCACAGGACTGGAAAACCCACCACCGGCCCAGGTGATAGGACCAGGCCAATAGAGATCAAGTTCCTGAGGTTCAAGGACAAGGTAGCTGTTCTGGAAAGAGCCAAGCACTTGAGAGGAGCGTATATCTTCCTCAATGAGGACCATCCTGAAGCTGTGCGCCAGAAGAGGAAAGAACTGATTCCAGCCATGAAAGCTGTCCCAATGTGGGGACATTGCTTACATCCTCTATGACAGGCTCATTGTCCACCCTCCCTCCCAGAAGCATGGAAGGGATGAGAGAGCCAAGCCTAAGAGTTCGTAGCTTCAACCCCACAGCACACACACACACCAATTGACTAATGCTGAATGTATATTTTTTTCTCTTGCTTTGTTTGCTCTTTTCAGTATTATGTCTGTCTCTGATAAGCTACCCAGGAAAGAGCTGAAAATAGCCCATATTAATATATGTAGCCTTAGAAATAAGGTTCATGAAATTAATAACTAACATCAGATAACATTCATACACTGCTCAAAAAAATAAAGGGAACACTTAAACAACACAATGTAACTCCAAGTCAATCACACTTCTGTGAAATCAAACTGTCCACTTAGGAAGCAACACTGATTGACAATAAATTTCACATGCTGTTGTGCAAATGGAATAGACAAAAGGGGGGAAATTATAGGCAATTAGTAAGACACCCCCAAAAACGGAATGGTTCTGCAGGTGGTGACAACACACCACTTCTCAGTTCCTATGCTTCCTGGCTGATGTTTTGGTCACTTTTGAATGCTGGCGGTGCTCTCACTCTAGTGGTAGCATGAGACGGAGTCTACAACCCACACAAGTGGCTCAGGTAGTGCAGTTCATCCAGGATGGCACATCAATGCGAGCTGTGGCAAAAAGGTTTGTTGTGTCTGTCAGCGTAGTGTCCAGAGCATGGAGGCGCTACCAGGAGACAGGCCAGTACATCAGGAGACGTGGAGGAGGCCGTAGGAGGGCAACAACCCAGCAGCAGGACCGCTACCTCCGCCTTTGTGCAAGGAGGTGCACTGCCAGAGCCCTGCAAAATGACCTCCAGCAGGCCACAAATGTGCATGTGTCAGCATATGGTCTCACAAGGGGTCTGAGGATCTCATCTCGGTACCTAATGGCAGTCAGGCTACCTCTGGCGAGCACATGGAGGGCTGTGCGGCCCCACAAAGAAATGCCACCCCACACCATGACTGACCCACCGCCAAACCGGTCATGCTGGAGGATGTTGCAAGCAGCAGAACGTTCTCCAGGGCGTCTCCAGACTCTGTCACGTCTGTCACATGTGCTCATGTGCTCAGTGTGAACCTGCTTTCATCTGTGAAGAGCACAGGGCGCCAGTGGCGAATTTGCCAATCTTGGTGTTCTCTGGCAAATGCCAAACGTCCTGCACGGTGTTGGGCTGTAAGCACAACCCCCACCTGTGGACGTCAGGCCCTCATACCACCCTTATGGAGTCTGTTTCTGACAGTTTGAGCAGACACATGCACATTTGTGGCCTGCTGGAGGTCATTTTGCAGGGCTCTGGCAGTGCACCTCCTTGCACAAAGGCGGAGGTAGCGGTCCTGCTGCTGGGTTGTTGCCCTCCTACGGCCTCCTCCACGTCTCCTGATGTACTGGCCTGTCTCCTGGTAGCGCCTCCATGCTCTGGACACTACGCTGACAGACACAGCAAACCTTTTTGCCACAGCTCGCATTGATGTGCCATCCTGGATGAACTGCACTACCTGAGCCACTTGTGTGGGTTGTAGACTCCGTCTCATGCTACCACTAGAGTGAGAGCACCGCCAGCATTCAAAAGTGACCAAAACATCAGCAAGGAAGCATAGGAACTGAGAAGTGGTGTGTGGTCACCACCTGCAGAACCATTCCGTTTTTGGGGGTGTCTTACTAATTGCCTATAATTTCCACCTTTTGTCTATTCCATTTGCACAACAGCATGTGAAATTTATTGTCAATCATTGTTGCTTCCTAAGTGGACAGTTTGATTTCACAGAAGTGTGATTGACTTGGAGTTACATTGTGTTGTTTAAGTGTTCCCTTTATTTTTTTGAGCAGTGTATATTAGCCATTTCTGAGACTCACTTAGATCATTTATTTGATGATACAGCACTAGCAATACAAGGATATAACATCTATAGAAGAGACAGAAAGGCTTATGGGGGAGGTGTTATATCACTGTAATGCTTAGAGAAGATCTTATGTCAAGTTTTATTGAAGTGTTGTGGTTCACTTGGCACATCTAAAGCCTTTTCTTTTGTGGTGTTGCAATAGGCCACTAACTGCTAACATTCAGTATCTAAATAATACGTGTGAAATGCTTGATAGTGTATGTGATGTAAACAGAATGCTCTACTTTCTTGGGACCTGAATATTGACTGGTTATCATCAAGCTGTCCGCTCAAGAGGAAGCTTCTTACTGTAACCAGTGCCTGTAATCTGGTTCAGGTTATTAATCAACCTACCAGGGTGTTTACAAACACTACAGGAACAAGATCATCCACATGTATCGATCACACTTTTACTAAAACTGAAGAACTTTGTTCTAAAGCTATATCAAAACCCATTGGATGCTGTGATCACAATATAGTGGCTATATCCAGGAAAGCCAAAGTTCCAACAGCCGGGCCTAAAATAGTGTATAAGAGATCATACCAAATATTTTGATGTGACACTTATGTGGATGATGTTAAAAATATTTGTTCGTCTGATGTGATTAATGGGGAGCATCCAGACGCTGCATTTGATTAATTTATGAAATTGCTTTTTCCAATTATTGATAAACATGCACCTGTTAAGGAACTGACTGCTAGAACTGTTAAGGCTCCATGGATTGATGACGAATTGAAAAACGTTATGGTTGAAAGAGATGGGGCAAAAGGAGTGGCTAATAAGTCTGGCTGCACATCTGACAGGCTTACTTACTGCAAATTGAGAAATTATGTGACTAAACTCAACAAAAAGAAGAAGAAACTCTATTATGAAGCCAAGATCAATGATATAAATAATGATAAGAAAAGACTTTGGAGTACTTTAAATGACATTATGGGCAGAAAGACAAATTGAACTCTATCTTTCATCGAATCCGATGGCTTATTCATCACGAAAACATTTGATGTTGCCAATTATTTTAATGATTATTTCATTGGCAAAGTGGGCAAACTTAGGCAGGAAATGCCAACAACGAACAATGGGCAATTGTATTCATGCATATAAAAACATATAATAAAAGTAAAGCATTGCAAGTTCGAATTTTGTAAAGTTAGTGTGGGAGAGGTGGAAAAATTATTGTTATCGATCAATAATGACAAAACTCCTGGCATTGACAACTTAGATGGAAAGCTACTGAGGATGGTAGCTGACTCTATAGCCACTCCTATCTGTCATATTTTTAACCTGAGCCTAGGTATTTGTAGGCTGTGTGATCATTTTCCACAATAGACAGAAAAAGGCACAATACAGAGTTAGCTACCCTGGTAACATTGTATTTGACATTGTCAGCATGATATGGACATTTATAAGCAAAGCTGTTCATTATTGCAATACATAAAAACACAACATTACCGAGTTATACTGATGCAGTAATGTCCATGTAGTATGATAGAGGCAGGAGAGGAGGAGAGGGAGAGATAGGGAGAGAAAGAGAGAGAGCAGCTGGAGGTAAGGTACTGTATAGGGGAGGAAAGGTGAAATGAAAGGGAAATGAAAGGGAGAGGGGATAGAGAGAGGAGGGGAGAGGCGTAGGAGAAGAGGAGTACAGTGAAATATGTAGCAGCTGGAAGTAAGGTCTATACAATATGAGAGAACTCTATCTGCGATGTGCAGAGTGAAGCGTATCATCGGTGTAATAGAAAAATACATCTGACAGAGAAACGTATCAAAAACATCTTCCCTCCACAGGAGGTTGGTGGCATCTTAGTTGGGGAGAACAGGCTCGTGGACTGGAGCAGAATGAGTGGAATAGTAACAAATACATCAAACACATGGTTTCCAGGTGTTTGATGCCATTCCATTTGCTCCGTTCCGGACATTATTATGAGCCATTCTCCCCTCAGCAGCCTCCTGTCCTTCCCTCTCTCCTCTCCTCCCCAATTTCCCGTCCCTCCTACTCCGCCCCTTGGAGGCAGGGTAAAAATAGTCATATGAATGGCAGATTACAGAGTGATCTAGACCTCTCTCTCTCTCTCTCTCTCTCTCTCTCTCTCTCTCTCTCTCTCTCTCTCTCTCTCTCTCTCTCGCA